>NC_053491.1:2775417-3075417 GCF_905171775.1 Rana temporaria
ATATATGATGAGGAGGAGGAGGATGAAGAGGAGGAGAAGGAAGAGGAGGATGATGATTATTAATAATATCCTCACATTTTCTCAGTCTAGGCTTCTGATTGGATGGTGAATTGCCTGTATTTCAGGAAGACATCTTTTTAATGCAAATGAAGCTAAAAACTAAAGTAGTGAATGTAAATACAAAGTATCGTTCATGTTAAATGATCGCTAAAACATCCTCACTGTACAGCCACGCATAATGTGCTTTAAAAGATATTACATTTCAAATGCAACACTAAAATGATTCACTAAGTACAATCGCTCGCAGGCACAGCCGGAATATTAGGGGAAACGTGGCGTGCAAAATTTATTCCACAATTTTCTCTTTAAAATGCTTTAGGTAGATTCAGGTACAGGTGCGCAATTTTAAGATGGCGTAGCCTAGCGTGTTTACACTACGCAGCCTTAAGTAAGAGAGGCAAGTACATGATTCTCAAAGCACTTACCTCCTTACTTAGGGCGGCGTAGTGTAATCGCGGCGGGCGTAAGGGCGCCTAATTTAAATGGGTTGGAGGGGGGCGTGTTTAATGGTAATGAGGCTTGACCTCACGTTTTTGATGTTTTTTGGGTACTGCGCATGCGCCGGGTGCCTACATTTCCCAGTGCGCATTGCGGCTAAGTACGCCGTACGGGCCTATTGATTTAGACGTGGACGTAAACGATGTAAATCCCGATTCGCGGACGACTTACACAAACGACGTAAAAATTTTGAATTTCGCGGCGGGAACGGCGGCCATACTTGACATTACTATTCCAATAGGGCCTAGCTCTAACTTTACGCTGCCTATCTCTTACGTAAACGGCGTAAAAGTACTGCGTCGGCCTGGCGTACGTTCGTGAATCGGCGTATCCCCTCATTTACATATTCTACGCCGACCGCAATGGAAGCGCCACCTAGCGGCCATCCAAAATATTGCAATCTAAGATAGGACGGCGCAAGCCGTCGTATCTTAGATAGGTTTAAGCGTATCTCTGTTTGAGCATACGCTCAAACTTAGGTCGTCGTAGATTCTGAGTTAGGTCGGCTTATCTACTGATAAGCCGGCCTAACTCTTTGTGAATCTACCTATTTGTCTCTTCGCACTCACACGTTCACTTCCAGCTCCTCTTGTGGCAGTTTGGCGATGGGAAATTGGCATAAATAAAATGCGATTTGACAAGGCCAGAACCGTAAACGTCTGGACAACTGACACAATGGCAATAGGGGGCCCTCTCATGTCCCCAGACGATGTGCTTTTGACCACGAAACGCGTCGGCAGGACTCCACTGTCGCCCCATTTACATGCAAGAGCTCTTTTACTTCCAGCCAAATGTAAGTTTGTTAGCTGTGAATAAACACGTATTTTTTCTTTTATACGGAGTTACGCTATGTGGCCACTTCTCTTTATTTTTCTCTATGCACCACTAACACACTGAGCCAATTGGTTTTGGGATACCAACATCAGTATAGCTTCCGGCTTACTCCTGGGGACCTATTCCATATAAGGACCTACCCACCAGTTGGACCTACGCTTCCTGCCAAGGATTGCTGTTTGACAATCGTCATATAAAGCCTTGACTGACCTCTTTTGGCATATGCCACCAGTGGTCAACAAGTTCCGGTAAGCCTGCACTTTTTCCGGTGATGGGATTGTCACGTTAAAGGAGTCACGCTTTTTCTATTTATTCACCTTTTCACTTGAATGACTTGTGGATGTTGATGAACTTTGCTACATACCTCGGATCATCACACTTAGGAGTTTTTGTTGGACTTTGTTTTTAAGTTTGATACCACCTTAGGTGCATCAGTTCACGTGCCAGTTGGCACTGTTGTCACCCCTCGCTACAGAGGAATCTCACATGTTTCACAATTTGTGTCTAACATTTATTAATGTTATATGTGTTTTATTTTTTACTATACACATTTTTTGGTATTTTGATATTCATTTATTAATTTTAGCGCTACACATACGTATTTTTTTGCAAGCTCTGCAATAAAGTGATCCTGTCACTCCTGTGCAGCGCCCTCTAGTGTGCTAGAATAAGTTGTACATAGATAGATTGTAGGGTAGGAAACGGTAGCCTGGCTGAGAGTCAGGCTGGGTTGAATCTGGGTCAGGGCGAGTGACTCAGGGAGGTTGAATGACTTCAACCCGATAGAACACCTTAGAAGGGAGACGGCGAGCCAGGCCTTCTCATCCAACATCAGTGTCTGACCTCACAAATGCTCTTCTGGGAAGAATGGTCAAACATTCCCATAGACACACTCCTAAACCTTGTGGACGGCCTTCCCAGAAGAGTTGAAGCTGTTATAGCTGCAAAGGGTGGGCCAAGACATACAGTATAAGCAGAACATTTGTAATATAGCGTGGAGTCGTCTGGGAATCATAGAATATAAATCACGAAGGTCGTTTCCCAATGTGTGGAATGATTGTGATGATTAGTCACTTATCTTGTGTCAATGCCGTCTATTGAAACTCGAAGTATAGAACAGAAACACATAGAAAATGGAAAGATGAAAAAAGATAAAGAAGTTCTACAAGTTCACTAGAGAAACATTTCAACTCGGAATTACCGGGAGATCAGTGGTGGCTGGTGCTCAAAATTTTTGGGGGGGGCGCAAACGAAAAAAAAAAAAAAAAAAAAAAAAAAATTGCAGCCTCACTGTGCCCAACAAATGCAGCCACTGTGCCATCAATTGTCACCACTGTGCCATGCCATCAAATGCAGTCACTGTGCCATCAATTGTCACCACTGTGCCATGCCATCAAACACAGTCACTATGCCATCAATTGTCACCACTGTGCCATGCCATCAAACACAGCCACTGTGTCATCAATTGTCACCACTGTGCCATGCCATCAAATGCAATCACTATGCCATCAAACGCAGCCACTGTGCCATGCCATCAAACGCAGCCACTGTGCCATCAAACGCAGTCACTGTGCCATGCCATCAAACACAGCCACTGTGCCATCAATTGTCACCACTGTGCCATGCCATCAAACACAGCCACTGTGCCCCTCAATTGTCGCCACTGTGCCAAATGTCACCACTGTGCCCTTTAATTGTCGCCACTGTGCCCATTGTTGCCACTGTGCATGTCACTGTGCCCTTTAATTGTTGCCACTTTGCCCATTGTCACCACTGTGCCCATTGATGCCACTGTGCCCTTTGTCCCACTGTGCCCTTTGTCGCCACTGTGCCCATTGATGCCACTGTGCCCTTTATCGCCTCTGTGCCCTTTGTCGCCGCTGTGCCCATTGATGCCACTGTGCCCTTTGTCCCACTGTGCCCTTTTTTTCCACTGTGCCCATTGACTCCACTGTGCCCTTTGTCGCCTCTGTGCCCATTGTCGCCGCTGTGCCCTGTAAAATGAACTTACCTTTCTCCTTCAACGTCCCTCGATGTCTTCTCCCACCTTGGTGGCGCTTCAGCCAATCAGGTTACCGATAACCAGAATTTTTGAACCTGATTGGCTGGGAAGGCTGTCAGTCTTATCCAAGGAACGCACCCCCCGTACGTTCCGAGGATAAGCTTCCGGGAGGCACTTCCGCACAGCCAACCAGCTGCCGTTATTCAGGTGGTCGGCGCTCAAGTTCCGGGCATCTCTGAATAGACCAGCGGCAGCGGAGACAATAGCATACATTCATGCATTGCATGAATGTATGTTATTTCAGTGGCGGTGCGGAGCCCCCAGAGGGGGCGGCGCTCCAGCGCCCTCTATAGACGGACCGCCACTGCGGGAGATACATTTGTAGCAAAGTCCTAGTTAGAGATTTTTTTTAGCTCTGTAGTTAGAGAAGTTGGATTTTCTGCTTTAGTCTGAAGAAGGTTGAGAAGCCCTGGCCTGGTGGTGAGAGGCTTCTGGCCACAATGGCCCAGATTCAGGTAGAGCCGCGCAATATTTGCGTGGGCTAAGGGCAACGATTTTTGCTCTGCGCCCACGCAAATATTTTGATTTGCCCGCGATTCACGGAGCAGTAGCTCCGTAAATTGCGCGGGCGATATGCTAATTTGCCCTGCGTAAGGGCGCCTAATGTAAATGATCCCGCCGGGGGCGGGAATCATTTAAATTAGGCGCGCTCCCGCGCCGAGCGAACAGCGCATGCTTCTGTCGGGAAACTTTCCCGACGTGCATTGCGGCAAATGACGTCGCAAGGACGTCATTTGCTTCTAAGTGAACGTGAATGGCGTCCAGCGCCATTCACGAATCACTTACGTAAACGACGTGAAATTCAAATTTCACGAGCGGGAAGGGCGGCTATACTTTAGCATTGGCTGCCCCTACTATGAGAAGGGGCAGCCTTACGCTAAAGCCGCCGTACGGAAACTCCATACCTGGCGTGCGCTGGGCCCGGTCAAGTTTTGTGAATCGGTGATAGTATGCTATTTGCATACTATACGCCGATCACAATGGCCGCGCCCCCTAGCGGCCAACGCAAGAATGCAGCCTAAGATATGAAGGCATAAGGAGGCTTATGCCTGTCATATCCTAGGCTGCAGTCCGCGTAGCGATGTTCCTGAATCAGGGGCATTCGCTACGCGGGAACAAAACAGCTATTGCGCCGCGCAACCTATGGTTGCGCGGGCGCAATAGCTTCTTGAATCTGGGCCAATGTCTCTACCCTCCTCTTAAAGGAACATTGCCACCAATATTTGGTACTTAGTTTTAATCCTTTACCATGGGATAAAAAGTCACTTGTACTCCAGCACAGGACCCTGGGGCCCAACATTTAGCACCACGCTGACCAGTAGGAGGGGTTGTGGAGGGACTCTAGGACCTTTCAGCCTCAGTGCCAACCAGGGCCAATCCTAGGGTCACAGGCGCCTGGGTGCAGAAATATTTCTGGCGCCCCCACATGGGTGTGGTCATTTTACTAACTCCTCCCCTTTAGACATGTTTCTATGGCCACAGAGATGCTCCCCCACAAAGTCTTCATTACCTTGGGATCCTTACATGATCTCTTAACAATAAACAAAATACAGGAAGAGAAGCAGAGTACTTTATTGGGACCTGGAGGGGGGCCTCTCTGATTGACACAGAGAGGGCTTCTGTTAGAGAGTCTGTTAGACCCCCAGTGGCGATTTGAACCCTTTAGTTGGCCGCTAGTGGGGGTTAAAAGTACCTCTAAAACTACGGTAAAGCGCAGCAAAAACTAGCGGCGCTTTAACGCCAATGCCCCCCCACTGTCAGTGTGAACGGGCTCTTAGTACATCTCATGATACATCACATCTGTAGATGGACTACAGAGGCGCAGGAAGGGGCAGGGGCTGTGTTTTCTATGCAATCTATCATGCCATAAAACATCTAGAGCAGGGGCAGCCCAGAGCACGTGTAAAGGGATGCTGGGGATGCCATCCTCCAGCACACTGAACACTGTGACTCCCCTTGGTTCTCTCTGCAGCCCGAGATAGGGATGGGAGGGGAAGGCATTCCAACTGGAGTTGGTGGAGACAGTGCGGGATCCAAGACTCCCAGTGTCAGGAATTCATTCCTGCCCATGAGCACTCTGCAGCCACTGAAAACTAGAACCCTTGTGTCAGGAAGAGGAGCGGCCCCTCCCCCGAGCACTGCCAGAAGGAGGGGAGAACTCTGGAGCCCCACCTCTGCAGGCGCCTGGGTGCAAAGAACCCTGCGCACCCTCCCTAGGATCGGCCCTGGTGCCAACATTCGTCACCAATGTCTTTTTTTTTCCATTTGCCTGCTTGATGTCCAGTGGCACAACTGGGACCTTCCGTGCAAGAAGCGATTATGGGGCCCCCGGTGCCAGAAGCCATTATGGGGCCCCCTTGACCAGCGGTCGGGACACTTCCCTCCGAGCCCGGTGGTGGAACACCAGGGCCCAGTTGCAAGTGCGACCTCTGTGACCTTGGTAGTTCCGCCACTGGTGTCAGTAGTTTTTCATTTTTGTTATTTATTTACTTTATTTAGGAGCCCCGTTGGGAGGCTTTGGTGAGATATTGGGGGTCTAAACGGACTCTAGATGTTCCACTTTTGAGACAGAGAAAGGAGATTGAGGACACGGCCCTCAATCTACATCTCTGCAGCCTCAGCTGCACAGAGTGAATGGACGGGACTAGGGCAGTTCAGATATCTTACTACCCCAACCCAACACATCTACCAAACATTCCCCAGGACTATTGAATAAGGACACTGGCACTGTATTGAATTTAAATGGCACAAATAACACAAAACCAAATAAAATATAAACATTATTAAATAATCCGGCTCCAATCCGAATAAAGTTCCACTCCGATTTCTGCCTCTGACTGCCGAGCCTCTGCTCCACCCCCACCCTACTATCTATACAGCTCCTCCCCGTCTCTCAGTGACTCCTCCTATCCGGTAAGAGCAAGCTCTTTTCCTCTGACCACCCTGACTTAACCTATTCCTTTCTGGTAGTGACTTCCACCCTGTTATGTATGTCCAGCGCTTACGTTTCATTTCAGCTACATGCATGTCTGGACTGGATCTGTACAGTGCATCCATTCACAAACTGAAGCATAGTAAACACAATTTACTAATGTTCAGGGGTGAACTGACAACTCATGGGGCCCCGGGCAATAGGAGATTATGGGGCCCCGGGCAATAGGAGATTATGTGGCCCTCGGGCAATAGGAGATTATGGGGCCCTCGGGCAATAGGAGATTATGGGGCCCCCCTGGCAATAGATTATGGGGCCACACAGTAAACATACACATACAGTATACATACACACAAAATACACATACACACACACACTGAAAAGGTACTGGAGAGGCGGGGCAGCTATAATCCTGGGATTTTTTTAAAAACACAAATTTTTACATACTGTCCCTGGTTTTACTGAGGCTGGTAACCCTGATGGGGACCCCTAGTGGCATGGGGCCCTCGGGCAGTCCGCCCCTGCTAATGTTTCAGTTACGAATAAACAGAGCCAGTAATCGGTACTGATCACTGACTCTATTCATTCAGACAAGGAAGAGGCTGGTAAATTACACGTTTACCAGTCCCTTCAGTGCTCTCCATCCTGACACATCCGCCATAGCAGCCGGTGGGAGAGCGGAGGGGGGAACCTGTCAGAGCAGTAGGGGGATGGGGAGGGGCAGGAAAGAACACAGAGGGTAACACCTAGTTCACACGATCGGTTTTCCCGATGGTCAAAAGGCCGAGGGGAAAACCGGTAACCAGCTCGGTCCTTTTTCCCCTGTACACAGGGCCGGTTTTCCCAACAGGAAAACTGCCAGGAGAACTTTGGTCGGGAAAACCGGCCGTGTGTATGCTCCCTCGCAGTGTTTCCTATAGGAATGCTGCGATTCGCGGTGAGAAAAAAGAGAACATACACACGTCCGGTTTTCCCGGCCAAAGGAAAACACGTCAGTTTTCCTGACGGGAAAAACAATCGTGTGTACTCGGCAAAAGAGCTGAGGGGGGCAAGAGAGCAGAACGAAGCTGGATATGAGGAGTGGTGTGGTCAAATAGAGGAACTGATCTCTCCATTTTCCTTCTGTAGCCCCTGAATGCCTGCAGGAGGGAGAGGAGAAGTGGGCCTCCTGCAGGAGGGAGAGAAGAAGTGGGCCTCCTGCAGGAGGGAGAGGAGGAGATGTGGGCCTCCTGCAGAGGGAGAGGAGGAGAAGTGGACCTCCTGCAGGAGGGAGAGGATCAGAAGTGGGCCTCCTGCAGGAGGGAGAGGAGGAGAAGTGGGCCTCCTGCAGTAGGGAGAGGAGGAGAAGTGGGCCTCCTGCAGAGGGAGAGGAGGAGAAGTGGACCTCCTGCAGGAGGGAGAGGATCAGAAGTGGGCCTCCTGCAGGAGGGAGATGAGCAGAAGTGGGCCTCCTGCAGGAGAGAGAGGAGGAGAAGTGGGCCTCGTGCAGGAGGGAGAGGAGGAGAAGTGGGCCTCCTGCAGAAGGGAAAGGAGGAGACGTGAGCCTCCTGCAGGTGGGAGAGGAGGAGAAGTTGGCCTCCTACAGGAAGGAGAGGAGGAGAAGTGGGCCTCCTGCAGGAGGGAGACTAGGAGAAGTGGACCTCCTGCAGGAGGGAGAGGAGGAGAAGTGGGCCTCCTGCAGGAGGGAGAGGAGGAGGAGTGGGCCTCCTGCAGGAGGGAGAGGAGGAGAAGTGGGCCTCCTGCGGGAGGGAGAGGAGGAAAAGTGGGACTCCTGCAGGAGGAAGAGGAGCAGCAGAGGGCCTCCTGCAGGAGGGAGAGGAGGATGAGTGGGCCTCCTGCAGGAGGGAGAGGAGGAGGAGTGGGCCTTCTGCAGGAGGGAGAGGAGGAGAATCAGGCCTCCTGCAGGAGGGAGAGGAGTAGAAGTGGGCCTCCTGCAGGAGGGAGAGGAGGAGAAGTGGGCCTCCTGCGGGAGGGAGAGGAGGAAAAGTGGGACTCCTGCAGGAGGAAGAGGAGCAGCAGAGGGCCTCCTGCAGGAGGGAGAGGAGGATGAGTGGGCCTCCTGCAGGAGGGAGAGGAGGATGAGTGGCCTCCTGCAGGAGGGAGAGGATGAGAAGTGGGCCTCCTGCAGGAGGGAGAGGAGGAGAAGTGGGACTCCTGCAGGAGGGAGATGAGCAGGAGTGGGCCTCCTGCACGAGGGAGATGTACAGCCCAGATTTAATGCCCTCCGACTTCCACTTGTTCGGTCCAATGAAGGACAGTCTTTGGGGACAATGATTGAGGAGGTGGAAGTGGTTGTGAAGAAGTAGCTACAACAAGGCAAAGAAAATGTGAGAGTTGGGTTCAAGAATGTATTGCTTGCGATGGAGAGTTGAGTAGAACCTTTGTATAGAGGAAGAGTTACTCTACCAACAGGTGAAAATTTAACATCCTGTGTAAGTTAATAGAAAAGTTATGACCACTTTTGGTCCAGTCCTCGTATTTCCCAGCAGCAGACACCCGGATCATTGGGTGAAGAGCGTCTCGCTGCCTTTGGTTTTCATGTGACCCGTCCAATCCCTATTATAGTATTTACTGCGCTACGCCATTCAGAGTAACATAATATTATTTTGCAATTTAAAAGCTGACTAAACTCGGCTCCAATCCCCACATGGATTGCCGTGAAATCCTCGCCTTTGAGCGATGGAATAATGTCAGAGCCGGCACATTATTCCCTAGAATGAACCTCGCTGGGTGTACAGTACATTCCGCCTAAGGTCCTGTTCTGCGCATTAGCGAAGCTCGGCGTTATTCAGTGTGATTAAACTCAACGCATCTGATTAACCTGTTCCATAAAGGGCTCCATGGCTCCGGGGAACACAATGCAAAATGAAGCATGCGGATGCAATTTGGCCTCTATTAACTTATCTTCTGCTACTTCTATTAATTAGCAGATCGGAATACGCGGGAGCCTCCATAGAGGGCTGCGGGCTCATTGGGAAAAGTAAAAAAAAACATATCTAGGGTTTCTTTTTTTTGGGGTTAAAAAGTTCTATTTTGTCTTTCATACAGTTGCCATAAAAAGTATGTGAACCCTTTTGGAATGATGCGAATTTGTCATAAAATGTGATCTGATCTTCATCTAAGTCACAACAATAGACAATCACAGTCGGCTTACACTGATAACACACAAAGAATTAAATGTTACCGTGGTTTTATTGAACACATCATGTAAACATTCACAGTGCAGGTGGAAAAAGTATGTGAACCCCTAGACTAATGACATCTCCAAGAGCTAATTGGAGTGAGGTGTCAGCTAACTGGAGTCCAATCAATGAGATGAGATTTGGAGGTGTTGGTTACAGCTGCCCTGCCCTATAAAAAACACACACCAGTTCTGGGTTTGCAAGTAGCATTGCCTGATGTGAATGATGCCTCGCACAAAAGAGCTCTCAGAAGACCTACGATTAAGAATGGTTGACTTGCATAAAGCTGGAAAGGGTTATAAAAGTATCTCCAAAAGCCTTGCTGTTCATCAGTCCACGGTAAGACAAATTGTCTATAAATGGAGAAAGTTCAGCACTGCTGCTACTCTCCCTAGGAGGGGCCGTCCTGTAAAGATGACTGCAAGAGCACAGCGCAGACTGACCAATGAGGTGAAGAAGAATCCTAGAGTGTCAGCTAAAGACTTACAAAAGTCTCTGGCATATGCCGACATCTCTGTTAGTGAATCTACGATACGTAAAACACTAAACAAGAATGGATTTCATGGGAGGAGACCACAGAGGAAGCCACTGCTGTCCAAAAAAAAACATGGCTGCACGTTTCCAGTTTGCACAAGAAGAGCACCGGGATGTTCCACAGCAGTACTGGCAAAATATTCTGTGGACAGATGAAACCAAAGTTGGGTTGTTTGGAAGAAACACACAACACTATGAGCTAGATTTACGTAGCTCGGCGTATAGTTTGGCCGGCGTAGCACATCTCATATGCGCTACGCCGACGTAAAATAGGGCGCCCAGACCATTATTCACAAAGATCTGGCGCCATACGTTGCGCCGGCGTAGGGTAAATAGGCAGGCGTAAGCCCGCCTAATTCAAATGTGGAAGGTAGTGGGCGTGTTGTATACAAAGTAGCTGGGACCCCATGTACATTTTTTCACTAACGATCCGCGCATGCGCGCGCATGCTCAGAGTCACGTCGCATATACTCTCTAAGATACGTCGGCTCAATGCTTTCGACGTGAACGTAACCTACGCACATCCCCATTCACGTACCACTTACGTAAACGACGTAAAATTTGACGGCTGTTCCGACGTCCATACTTTAACATTGGCTGCGCCTCATATAGCAGGGGTAACGTTACGCCGGACGTAAGCCTTACGTAAACGGCGGCGCGGGCGCAAGTACGTTTGTGAATTGGCGTATCTAGGTCATTTACATATTCTACGCGTAAATCTACGGAAGCGCCCCTAGCAGCCAGCGTAATTATATGCACCCTTGATACAACGGCGTACTAACACTTACGTCGGTCGGAGGAAGCTGTAATTCAGGCATATCTAGCTACCAGAATGGCACGCATATGTACGCCGACGTAAGAGCTACGTGAATCTAGCTCTAAGTGTGGAGAAAAAGAGGCCCAGCACACAAACACCAAAACCTCATCCCAACTGTGAAGTATGGTGGTGGGGCATCATGGTTTGGGGCTGCTTTGCTGCGTCAGGGCCTGGACAGATTGCTATTATCGAAGGAAAAATGAATTCCCAGGTTTATCAAGACATTTTGCAGGAAAACTTAAAGCCATCTAAATGTGCTTTAGAATACATGGTTTTCCCTTTCATGAACAAGGAAATAATGACGCTATGCTGTTTTAATAATGCTATGGGGCTGGTATGACATTTTTTGCAGGGGTGGTTTTTATTCCCAGTCCGGGAAGCATATGGCAGAGGAAATGGGGAGACTAACAGATATTTCTTCAGAACAGCAAAGTGTAGGAATCTGCTACAAAGTTTGTTACAATTACAGTGGAACCTTGGTTAAAGAGTAATTTGGTTTGAGAGTGTTTTGATTTGTGAGCAAATTAAAAAAAAAACAATTCTGACTCTGACTTGCGAGTGTTGACTTGCAAGACGAGCAGAATTCAAGCTAAATAGGCCTGCAGTACCTAATTTGGCCTGAAGTACGGGGGCGCAGGAGCCGAGAAAAGCCGAAGATTGGCCTGCAGTTCCTCGTTTGGCCTGAGGTAAGGGGGCGCAGGAAACGAGCCGAAGTGTCCTCTAACCATTACGGACATTTTCGGCGCTCTCTTGCACCCCTCACCTCTGGCCGCATTCGGTATTGCATCCCATTGAAGTCAATGCGGAACAAATTGATTTTGTTTCCATTGACTTACATGGGAAAACTCGCTTTGATATGCGAGTACCTTGGATTACGAGCATACTCCTGGAATGGATTATGCTCGTAATCCAAGGTTCAACTGTACTACAATGTACAGGGATCACCCAGGGGAGAGGGGCTTTTCTCAACAAAAGCGGAGTTACTCTTTGAGACTATGTTCACACTGTTTCCACAGGAAAGTTGCATGACTTCTGAACCGACTTTGCTCTGTGACAACTTCCATGCGACTTCAATAAACGGGATCTGACTTTGGGTGACACAAGGGGCAGGGTCTCTGAGTGACGTCCCCGGATGTTCATGCCCAATGACTATATAGGAAATGGAAGACACCGGACCTGACATAACAGCGGGAGGCAGCGTCGCAGGAACACGGGGTCGGCGGAGGAAGAAGGAGCAGAGGGAGAAGAACTGGGAGAAGAAGCAGAGGGAGAAACACTGGAAAAAGAAGTGGAGGGAGAAACACTGGAAAAAGAAGTGGAGGGAGAAGAACTGGGAGAAGAAGTGGAGGAAGAAGAACTGGGAGAAGAAGTGGAGGGAGAAGAACTGGGAGAAGAAGTGGAGGAAGAAGACCTGGGAGAAGAAGTGGAGGGAGAAGAACTGGGAGAAGAAGCAGAGGGAGAAAAACTGGGAGAAGAAGTGGAGGGAGAAGAACTGGGAGAAGAAGCAGAGGGAGAAAAACTGGAAAAAGAAGTGGAGGGAGAAACACTGGAAAAAGAAGTGGAGGGAGAAGAACTGGGAGAAGAAGTGGAGGAAGAAGAACTGGGAGAAGAAGTGGAGGGAGAAGAACTGGGAGAAGAAGTGGAGGGAGAAGAACTGGGAGAAGAAGTGGAGGGAGAAGAACTGGGAGAAGAAGCAGAGGGAGAAAAACTGGGAGAAGAAGCAGAGGGAGAAGAACTGGGAGAAGAAGGAGAGGGAGATGAACTGGGAGAAGAAGCAGAGGGACAAGAACTGGAGGGAGAACAAGGAGAGGGAGAAGAACTAGGAGAAGAAGCAGAGGGAGAAGAACTGGGAGAAAAAGCGGAGGGAGGAGAACTGGGAGAAGAAGCAGAGGGAGAAGAACTGGGAGAAGAAGCAGAGGGAGAAGAAATGGGAGAAGAAGCAGAGGGAGAAGAACTGGGAGAAGAAGCAGAGGGAGAAGAACTGGGAGAAGAAGGAGAGGGAGAAGAACTGGGAGAAGGAGAGGAAAAAGAACTGGGAGAAGAAGGGGAGGGAGTAGAACTGGGAGAAGAAGCAGAGGGAGAAGAAGCAGAGAGAGAAGAACTGGGAGAAAAAGCAGAGGGAGAAGAACTGGGAAAAGAAATAGAGGGAGAAGAACTGGGAGAAGAAGTGGAGGGAGAAGAACTGGGAGAAGAAGCAGAGGGAGAAGAACTGGGAGAAGAAGCACAGGGAGAAGAAGCAGAGAGAGAAGAACTGGGAGAAAAAGCGGAGGGAGAAGAACTGGGAGAAGAAGCAGAGAGAGAAGAACTGGGAGAAAAAGCAGAGGGAGAAGAACTGGGAAAAGAAATAGAGGGAGAAGAACTGGGAGAAGAAGTGGAGGGAGAAGAACTGGGAGAAGAAGCAGAGGGAGAAGAAGCAGAGGGAGAAGAAGCAGAGAGAGAAGAACTGGGAGAATAAGGGGAGGGAGTAGAACTGGGAGAAGGAGAGGGAGAAGAACTGGGAGAAGAAGGAGAGGGAGAAGATCTGGGAGAAGAAGCAGAGGGAGAAGAACTGGGAGAAGAAGCAGAGGGAGAAGAAGCAGAGAGAGAAGAACTGGGAGAAGAAGCAGAGGGAGAAGAAGCAGAGAGAGAAGAACTGGGAGAATAAGGGGAGGGAGTAGAACTGGGAGAAGGAGAGGGAGAAGAACTGGGAGAAGAAGGAGAGGGAGAAGATCTGGGAGAAGAAGCAGAGGGAGAAGAACTGGGAGAAGAAGCAGAGGGAGAACTGGGAGAAGAAGCGGGGGGAGAAGAACTGGGAGAAGAAGCGGAGGGAGAACTGGGAGAAGAAGCGGAGGGAGAAGAACTAGGAGAAGAACTGGGAGAAGAAGGAGAGGGAGAAGAACTGGGAGAAGAAGGAGAGGGAGAAGAACTGGGAGAAGAAGGAGAGGGAGAAGAACTGGGAGAAGGAGCAGAGGGAGAAGAACTGGGAGAAGAAGCGGAGGGAGAAGAACTGGGAGAAGAAGCAGAGGGAGAAGAACTGGGAGAAGGAGCAGAGGGAGAAGAACAAGGGGCAGAAGAACTAGGAGAAGAACTGGGAGAAGAAGGAGAGGGAGAAGAACTGGAAGAAGAAAGAGAGGGAGAAGTACTGGAAGAAGAAGCAGAGGGAGAAGAACTAGGAGAAGAACTGGGAGAAGAAGGAGAGGGAGAAGAACTGGGAGAAGAAGGAGAGGGAGATGAACTGGGAGAAGAAGGCGAGGGAGAAGTACTGGTAGAAGAAGGAGAGGGAGAAGAACTGGGAGAAGAAACAGAGGGAGAAGAACTAGGAGAAGAAGGAGAGGGAGAAGAAGGAGAGGGAGAAGAACTGGGAGAAGAAGTGGAGGGAGAAGAACTGGGAGAAGAAGCGGAGGGAGAAGAACTGGGAGAAGAAGTGGAGGGAGAAGAACTGGGAGAAGAAGGAGAGGGAGAAGAACTGGGGGAAGAAGCGGAGGGAGAAGAACTGGGAGAATAAGCGGAGGGAGAAGAACTGGGGGAGGAAGCGGAGGGAGAAGAACTGGGAGAATAAGCGGAGGGAGAAGAACTGGGGGAGGAAGCGGAGGGAGAACTGGGAGAAGAAGCAGAGGGAGAAGAACTGGGAGAAGAAGCGGAGGGAGAAGAACTGGAAGAAGAAGCGAAGGGAGAAGAACTGGGAGAAGAAGCAGAGGGAGAAGAACTGGGAGAAGAAGCAGAGGGAGAAGAACTGGGAGAAGAAGAAGAGTGAGAACTGGGAGAAGAAGCGGAGGGACAACTGGGAGAAGAAGCGGAGGGAGAAGAACTGGGAGAAGAAGCAGAGGGAGAAGAACTGGGAGAAGAAGCGGAGGGAGAAGAACTGGTAGAAGAAGCGGAGGGAGAAGAACTGGGAGAAGAAGCGGAGGGAGAAGAACTGGTAGAAGAAGCAGAGGGAGAAGAACTGGGAGAAGAAGCGGAGGGAGAACTGGGAGAAGAAGCAGAGGGAGAAGAACTGGGAGAAGAAGCGGAGGGAGAAGAACTGGGAGAAGAAGCGGAGGGAGAAGAACAAGGAGAAGAACTGGGAGAAGAACTGGGAGAAGAACTGGGAGAAGAAGGAGAGGGAGAAGAACTGGGAGAAGAAGGAGAGGGAGAAGAACTGGGAGAAGGAGCAGAGGGAGAAGAACTGGGAGAAGAAGCGGAGGGAGAAGAACTGGGAGAAGAAGCAGAGGGAGAAGAACTGGGAGAAGGAGCAGAGGGAGAAGAACAAGGGGCAGAAGAACTGGGAGAAGAAGGAGAGGGAGAAGAACTGGAAGAAGAAGGAGAGGGAGAAGTACTGGAAGAAGAAGCAGAGGGAGAAGAACTAGGAGAAGAACTGGGAGAAGAAGGAGAGGGAGAAGAACTGGGAGAAGAAGGAGAGGGAGATGAACTGGGAGAAGAAGGCGAGGGAGAAGTACTGGTAGAAGAAGGAGAGGGAGAAGAACTGGGAGAAGAAACAGAGGGAGAAGAACCAGGAGAAGAACTGGGAGAAGAAGGAGAGGGAGAAGAAGGAGAGGGAGAAGAACTGGGAGAAGAAGTGGAGGGAGAAGAACTGGGAGAAGAAGCGGAGGGAGAATAACTGGGAGAAGAAGTGGAGGGAGAAGAACTGGGAGAAGAAGGAGAGGGAGAAGAACTGGGGGAAGAAGCGGAGGGAGAAGAACTGGGAGAATAAGCGGAGGGAGAAGAACTGGGGGAGGAAGCGGAGGGAGAAGAACTGGGAGAATAAGCGGAGGGAGAAGAACTGGGGGAGGAAGCGGAGGGAGAACTGGGAGAAGAAGCAGAGGGAGAAGAACTGGGAGAAGAAGCGGAGGGAGAAGAACTGGAAGAAGAAGCGAAGGGAGAAGAACTGGGAGAAGAAGCAGAGGGAGAAGAACTGGGAGAAGAAGCAGAGGGAGAAGAACTGGGAGAAGAAGCGGAGGGAGAAGAACTGGTAGAAGAAGCAGAGGGAGAAGAACTGGGAGAAGAAGCGGAGGGAGAACTGGGAGAAGAAGCGGAGGGAGAAGAACTGGGAGAAGAAGCAGAGGGAGAAGAACTGGGAGAAGAAGCAGAGGGAGAAGAACTGGTAGAAGAAGCGGAGGGAGAAGAACTGGGAGAAGAAGCGGAGGGAGAAGAACTGGTAGAAGAAGCAGAGGGAGAAGAACTGGGAGAAGAAGCGGAGGGAGAACTGGGAGAAGAAGCAGAGGGAGAAGAACTGGGAGAAGAAGCGGAGGGAGAAGAACTGGGAGAAGAAGCGGAGGGAGAAGAACTGGGAGAAGAAGCAGAGGGAGAAGAACTGGGAGAAGAAGCAGAGGGAGAAGAACTGGGAGAAGAAGCAGAGGGAGAAGAAGCAGAGGGAGAAGAACTGGAGGGAGAAGAAGCAGAGGGAGAAGAACTGAGAGAAGAAGCAGAGGGAGAAGAACTGGGGGAAGAAGCAGAGGGAGAAGAACTGGGAGAAGAAGCGGAGGGAGAACTGGGAGAAGAAGCGGAGGGAGAAGAACTGGGAGAAGAAGCGGAGGGAGAAAAACTGGGAGAAGAAGCGGAGGGAGAAGAACTGGGAGAAGAAGCAGAGGGAGAAGAACTGGGAGAAGAAGCGGAGGGAGAAGAACTGGTAGAAGAAGCAGAGGGAGAAGAACTGGGAGAAGAAGCAGAGGGAGAAGAACTGGGAGAAGAAGCGGAGGGAGAAGAACTGGTAGAAGAAGCAGAGGGAGAAGAACTGGGAGAAGAAGCGTAGGGAGAACTGGGAGAAGAAGCAGGGGGAGAAGAACTGGGAGAAGAAGCGGAGGGAGAAGAAAATTTGGAGCTATGACGGGGGACATTATTCATTTTTAAGGACTTTTCCAAAAGCATCTCTTGTTTCTTGTAACACGACACTTTCTCGGGTGAGTAGGTTGGGGTACAATGTACCTCATACTCATTCACATGGGGGGGGGGGGGGATCTGGGGGCTCTGGTACCTTTCAGATTCCGATAAGCCCCCTGCCCGCAATAATAAAAATAATAATAATTATTATTATTGTTGCAATTAATAAAATATCTAGTAATCATAATGAATATAACAATAATAATAATAATAATAATAATAATCTCTTCATCGTTCTCCGTCTGGGAATTTCCGGAACATCTGACGCCACTTCTGTTTACAAACACGGATTGTTTTTATTTTTTCTCGATCTTTGTTGTGTGGAAGGGATGTGACTTAAGAGACAATCGCTCCTCTCTGATCTGTCAGGATTTGAGGTCGGGTAGCTGCGCGGCGCCCGCAATCCTTCGGTGACGCCGAAATGACTTTGTTTTATCCATCAGGCCTTAACCAGACGGCAGGAAGCGGATTTGCCGGAGATTTCTTTGCGTGTTTTCCTCTCTATCCTGTCAGGATAACTTGACAAGTTTTCTGCTAAAGAGATATTTGTCCATTGTTAAGGAGATGAGGGTTTTGGGGGCTTTGGGCGGGGGAGGGGGGGGGATCTATGGGCTCATTTATAGTCGGTTCCATGCGGCCGATGAGCTCTGGGCTGTTAGAATGTGGAGAATTGATTGCTCCGGCTGTCTCCTCTGCTTTCCGCCCTGAGCCGGGAATGTGCAGGAAGGTTTAACTATTTCTCTCTGGTGAATGATGTGTTTACTTTATAATAACTGATGGCGGCCTCACACCTCCAAGGCCGCCATTTACTCCTTCAAATCGCACCGGAGTCCTAAAAAATAACCGCCGCTCGTGTCTAGGTAATCGCAGTTTAGACTCCATCCATAATCAGCGCCGTGGACAGCGGCCTCACACACCAGCCAAGCAAGATACAAATCTGAGATAGAGATCATCAAACTCACACTATGGGTTGTATTTATTTATATTAAATAAAAAATGAAGAGCTAGTTGTCCTGTGAAACTGTATTTACATTTGTTCTGTGCAAACTGGGGCAGAACAAATTTTATTAGGCTATTTTCTCTTCAGGTCGAATGTTATCCTTCATGAGAATCCTATGATTCAGGAAAATACTGCGTGACGGCCACTAGATGGAGCTGGAAATAAATACTAATATACTGGGCCAGATTCACAAAGAGATACGACGGTGTAGCTCCTGATACGCCGTCGTATCTCTGAGTTCCGACGGTCGGATCTATGCGACTATTTCATAGAATCAGGTTCCGCATAGATCTCCCTTAGTTCCGACAGGTGTAAGTGACTTACACCGTCGGATCATAGGCTGCAATATCCCGCCGGCCGCTAGGTGGCGGTTCGTTTTTTTACGCGACAAATATGCAAATTGCGATTTCCGCCGATTCAGAAACGAACGCCCGCCCGTCGCTTTTTTTTTTACGTCGTTTGCGTTTGGCTTTTTCCGGCGTATACTTACCCCTGCTATATGCGGCGTATCCAATGTTAAGTATGGCCGTCGTTCCCGCGCCGAGTTTTGAATTTTTACGTCGTTTGCGTAAGTCGGTCGCGAATATGGATGGCCGTAATTTACGTTCACGCCGCAAACAATGACGTCCTAGCGACGTCATTTGGAGCATGCGCACTGGGAAATTTGGGGGACGCGCCTGATTTAAATTGTACACTCCCCCTAGCCGCGGAATTTGAATTCCGCCAGGGGGAGTTACGATCCACCGGCGCAAGTTTGGAGGTAAGTGCTTTGTGAATACTGCACTAGCCTCGCAAAATTGCGCCGTCGGATCGTAAATCACATATAGGTAGATTCAGGTAGAGTTAGGCCGGCTTATCAGTAGATAAGCCGGCCTAACTCAGAATCTACGCCGACTTATGTTTAAGTGTATGCTCAAACAGAGATACGCTTAAACATATCTAAGATACGACAGCTTGCGCCGTCCTATCTTAGATTGCAATATTTTGGATGGCCGCTAGGTGGCGCTTCCATTGCGGTCGGCGTAGAATATGTAAATGAGGGGATACGCCGATTCACGAACGTACGCCAGGCCGATGCAGTACTTATACGCCGTTTACGTAAGACATAGGCCGCGTAAAGTTAGAGCTAGGCCCTAGTGGAATAGTAATGTCAAGTATGGCCGCCGTTCCCGCCGCGAAATTCGAAATTTTTACGTCGTTTGCGTAAGTCGTCCGCGAATCGGGATTTACGTAGTTTTACGTCCACGTCGAAATCAATAGGCCCGTACGGCGTACTTAGCCGCAATGCGCACTGGGAAATGTAGGCGCCCGTCGCATGCGCAGTTGCCAAAAAACGTCAAAAAACGTGAGGTCAAGCCTCATTACCATGAAACACGCCCCCCCTCCAACCCATTTGAATTAGGCGCCCTTACGCCCGCCGCGTTTACACTACGCCGCCCTAAGTAAGGAGGTAAGTGCTTTGAGAATCATGTACTTGCCTCACTTACTTAAGGCGGCGTAGTGTAAACACGCTAGGCTACGCCGCCGCAAATCAGCGCGCCCCTACCTGAATCTACCCAATAGATTACGCGGATCTAAAGATCCGCTAATCTATGTGAATCTAGCCCACCAGCTCCATCTAGTGGCCGTTGTGCAGTTGTAACTTGCATAGATGTGAATATTAGGGAAGCTCCAACCTTCTGGCTTTTCTTTTCTTTGCTACATGGGAGATGTAGAAAAAGAAATTTCTGAGAATCATCCTATGACTGAAGATCGGTTACAAAATTAATGTAATGCACAAATAAAGTTACATTTGAATAGATGGGGGTTATCCAGCCATACATCAGTATAAGGTACCCCCCCCTCCCCCATGCTGAGGGCATATGGCCTTGTATAGTGAAGGGGGAGAGGGGGCAAGAAAGCTTGCCCTGCCCCCACCCTACATGCTTATATAAAGGTCCGGTGTCGATTTTTGGTTGGGACCCCATCCTTTTTTTCTCAATTTTTCTGTGCCCCTCCCCCCCTTAAAATCAATACAAGATCCAAACGGGCCAGTAGGAATTTTGAAGAGAACCCAACACTTTTTTTTTTATGTTCCCTATTCCTGCAGGGCTGCTGTTAATAAATCAGGGGGCCCCATACAGCCTACCTGACAGGGGCCCCCGCTTTCCCCGGCCGAAGGTGACTGAGGATTTATCCGTCCCTTTCTCTGTAGCCTCAGCAGGGAGCAGGCTCCTCCCCCAGGAGACTGACCACGAGTATATACAGTATAGGAGACTTACCCCCTGCCAATCCTAGTTGGGGATTGGTCAGGGCTCCCAGATGCACTCCATGTCACTCCCATCCTCTGCCCAGCAGCCTCTTTTCCAGAACCCTCTGGAAACAAAGGAGGCGCCAGAGAGATGAAGTACATGTCAGTCACCTGCTGCTACACTAAACCACTCCCGGCCCCCAGATCAAAAACAAACAGGCCTAGGCCTAACTAAATTTACCTGCACCATATTCAGATACCGTATTTATCGGCGTATAACGCGCACTTTTTCCCCCTTAAAATCAGGGGAAAATCGTGGGTGCGCGTTATATGCTGATCCTCGCTGTCTCAGAGCGCCACTGACAAAGACCGAGCCAAGCCGAGTGTACTAGGCACTCGGCTAGGCTCGGCTTCACCCGCAGCCACGCAAAAGGAGCCGAGAGAAGCTGAGAGAAGCCGAACACACCGGAAATCCGGCTCTGCACAGCTCGACTGAGGCGCCAAACTCAAACACACAACGCTGCAACCCCTGGCAGACGGACGCCGGACAAGGCCGCCGATGGACGCGACGCCGGACAAGACAGCAGACACTGACAAGGCTGGATGGACCCCGTGCAAGGCTGCAGATGGACTCCAGACAAGGCCGCCTATGGATGCCGGGCAAGACAGCAGACGGACACCGACAAGGCTGGACGGACCCCGCGCAAGGCCGCAGACGGACACCAGACAAGGCCGCCGATGGATGCCGGGCAAGACAGCAGACGGACACCGACAAGGCTGGACGGACCCCGCGCAAGGCCGCAGATGGACGCCGCGCAAGGCCGCAGACGGACGCCAGACAAGGCCGCCGATGGATGTCGGGCAAGACAGCAGATGGACACCGACAAGGCTGGACGGACCCCGCGCAAGGCCGCAGACGAACGCCAGACAAGGCCGCCGATGGATGCCGGGCAAGACAGCAGACGGACACTGACAAGGCTGGACGGACCCCGCGCAAGGCCGCAGACGGACGCCGGACAAGGCCGCCGATGGATGCTGGGCAAGACAGCAGACGGACACCGACAAGGCTGGACGGACCCCGCGCAAGGCCGCAGACGGACGCCAGACAAGGCCGCCGATGGATGCCGAGCAAGACAACAGACGGACACCGACAAGGCTGGACGGACCCCGCGCAAGGCCGCAGACGGACGCCAGACAAGGCCGCCAATGGATGCCGGGCAAGACAGCAGACGGACACCGACAAGGCTGGACGGACCCCGCGCAAGGTCGCAGATGGACGCCAGACAAGGCCGCCGATGGATGCCGGGCAAGACAGCAGACGGACACCGACAAGGCTGGACGGACCCGGTGCAAGGCCGCAGACGGACGCCGGACAAGGCCGCCGATGGATGCCGGGCAAGACAGCAGACGGACACCGACAAGGCTGGACGGACCCCGCGCAAGGCCGCAGACGGACGCCAGACAAGGCCGCCGATGGACGCCGGACAAGGCCGCAGATGGACGCCGAAAAAGGCCGCCGATGGACGCCGGGCAAGACATCCAAAATGTAAGTTTTTTCCTTAAACTTCCCTTCTAAGCTTGGGGTGCGCGTTACACGCCGACGCGTGGTATATGTCGATAAATACGGTAACTTGTATCATATATTTATATCATTTGTATCATATATTTTTTTATTTTGTATTATATATTCAGATAACTTCATATATTTATATAACTTGTATTATATATTTATATAACTTGTATCATATCGTCATACGTTATATTCATATAAGCCAAACATCTGTAGCGCTTACCCAAGAAGGAGCCGCTGTTTTCTGGGGCCCCCGGAGCCCACGATTTTTCAAGCAGCACCTCGCTCTCGCCGTGTTCATGTAATAACCTTCATACAACGATTTGTGGATTTCTATACTCTGTGGATCTTTTTCAATAAATTTGATACACTGGCCTTTTATTGAAATGAAGATGATTGTCATATCCGCCATAAAAGTCCCACAAAGGGGGTTTTGTATGTTGGTTTCAGATAAGTTCGGGATGTTGGCAGTAAGAAATATCACCCACCTGTTTCTTTTATTATACAAGTTATATAAATATATGAGACAAGTTACTGTATATAAATATATAATACAAGTAAAATAAATATATATAAGTTATATACAGTGGAATTTTGGTTTACGAGTAACGAGCATTTTGAAAGACGAGCAACTTTTTTTTTTTTATTTGACTCGAGTGTTGTCTCACAAAACTAGCAGAATTCAAGCTGATGGGGTGTGCAGTACCGCATTTGGCCAGAGGTGGGGGTGCCAGTGACACTCAGAGCCATTTGGAAATAGGCAGAGTCACTCGGAAATACTTATAGGTAGATTCACAAAGAGTTAGGCCGGCTTATCTACAGATAAGCCGACCTAACTCTGAATCTAAGCTGGCCTATGTTTAAGTGTATTCTCTAACAGAGATACACTTAAACATATCTAAGATAGGACGGCTTGCGCCGTCCTATCTTAGATTGCAATGTTTTGGCTTACCGCTAGGTGGCGCTTACATTGCGATTATGTAAATGAGGGGATACGCCGATTCACGAGCGTACGCCGGGCCTACACCGTCGCATTACGTCGTTTCCGTAAGGGTTACGCCGCCTAAAGTTATTCCACCTATGAGGTGAAATAACAATGTTAAGTATGTCCGCCGTTCCCGCCGCGAGGTTCGAATTTTTTGTGTCGTTTACATAAGTCGTCCGCGAATCGGGATTTACGTTGTTTACGTACGCGTCAAAATCAATAGGCCCGTGCGGCCTACTTAGCCGCAATGCGCACTGGGAAATGTAGTTGCCTGGCGCATGCGCAGTGTACAAAAACGTCAAAAAACGTGAGGTCAAGCCTCATTTCCATACTACACGCCCCCCTCCCAGTCATTTGAATTAGGTGCGCTTACGCCCGCTCGTTTTAGGCTACGCTGCCGAAAATTTGAAGGTAAGTGGTTTGAGAATAGCTAATAGCCTAAATAATTTAAGGCGGTGTAGCCTAAAAAGACTAGGCTAGGCCGTCCTAATTTTAGGCCAACCTATGTGAATCTACCCATTAGTTCGCGGGTGTTTCCGAGCCCTTCCGAGGTCAGCCGAGCTGTCACCGAGCATTACAAGGCTCTCCGGCGCCCCCCCTCCCAATCTCTGGCCACATGCGGTATTGCATGCCATTGAAGTCAATGCGGAACAAATTATTTTCCTTTCCATTGACTTCTATGGGGAAACTCGCTTTGATATGCGAGTGTTTTGGATTGCGAGCGTTCTCCTGGAATGGATAATACTCGTAATCCGAGGTTCCACTGTATGATACAAGTTATATGAATATATGATGATATGATACAAATGATATAAATATATGATACAAATGATATAAATATATGACACAAATGATATAAATATATAATACAAATTTTATTAAATGTATGATACAAATTAATTAAATATAAGATACAAACAATATAAATATATGATACAAATTATATAAATATAAATATATAATACAAATGATATAAATATATGACACAAATTATATAAATATATGATACAAATTATATAAATATATGATACAAATTATATAAATATATGATACAAATTAATTAAATATATGATGATATGATACAAATTATATAAATATAAGATACAAACAATATAAATATAAATATATGATACAAATTATATAAATATAAATATATAATACAAATGATTATAAATATAAGATACACATGATATGAATATATGATACAAATGATATGAATATAAATATAAGATACAAATTATATAAATATAAGATACAAATGATATGAATATATGATACAAATTATTTTAAATATATGATACACATTATATAAATATAAATATATGATACAAACAATATAAATATAAATATATGATACAAATGATACGAATATATGATGATATGATACAAATTATATAAATTTGGAAATTTGGAAAAAGCGCCCAGAGGCGATTCAGTTCGCATGCGTTGCGCTATACAAGTCACTCATTCATTCATAAATATAAATATATAATACAAATGATATGAATATATGATACAAATGATTATAAATATAAGATACAAACGATATAAATATAAATATAAGATACAAAGTATATAAATATCTGATACAAATGATAAGAATCTATGATACAATTTATATTAAATATCTGATACAAATGATAAGAATATCTGATACAAATGATATAAATATATGATACAAATCATATAAATCTAAGATACAAATGATATGAATATAAATATAAGATACAAATGATATAAATGTAAATATAAGATACAAATGATATAAATATAAGATACAAATCATATAAATCTAAGATACAAATGATATGAATATAAATATAAGATACAAATGATATAAATGTAAATATAAGATACAAATGATATAAATATAAGATACAAATCATATAAATCTAAGATACAAATGATATGAATCTATGATACAAATGATATGAATATAAGATACAAATGATAAGAATATCTGATACAAATGATATAAATATATGATACAAATCATATAAATCTAAGATACAAATGATAAGAATATCTGATACAAATGATATAAATATATGATACAAATCATATAAATCTAAGATACAAATGATATGAATATAAGATACAAATGATAAGAATATCTGATACAAATGATATAAATATAAATATCTGATACAAATGATAAGAATCTATGATACAAATTGTAAGTAAGATTGGAGGTTTCCCTGGGAGTAGCAGAAGGGAAGACATGTCCTGGCAGGCCTCTGATGGTGTCTTCAGTATCTGGTCTGCGCTCAGCCCACGCGTGTTTGTCTATCACTCAGCCCTCAGCCTCCGCCAGCACAGACACGACACACTGTACCGGCTTCTGCTACCGACTGAAGCCTGCCGGGCGATCCATATGTTCTCTTCCTGCTGCTGGATATAGAAGGGAATAAATTGCTGCAATGCAAAAAAAAAAAAACTAAAAATGATGCTTCAGGTGCAATGCAAAGAAATGTCATTTGGACGGGTAGCTGCGGGCAGATTAACTCCTCGCTGACAGGGGTCACCTACAAAGTGCACATCTGCCCGAGTCTGAAAGTCATTTACTGCTGTTCCCGGTCTACTGCAGTTCATGTTTTGTGTCTCTGTGTAGTAATGTTGCCATCTGTAGTTGTGTTACTGAGGACATTAAAGCGAATATCAGGCGGCCAACTTGAAAAATAAAATGTTGGACCAGGACGGAAATTACATGACATTAAAAAATGAACATTAAAGGGTGACTCCGCCCACAACCAGTATTGCAGCTTTAGGTGGATTGCATTGCGTTTCACCAGCACAGCATTTCTCAGGGATGTTATCAGTGAGATATCGGAGGAGGGGCTCCTCATTCACTTTATGTGGCCATTAAGAGGCTCTCACTTTTTATTTTTTATTCTACACAGTACAGAATTCAACAGAAGTTTCTGGACCAATGAGAGGTGAGCGGAACAAATCTCCCAGATGGACAGAAGCAGAATCTGGGATTGTGCCCGGGAGGGTCCAAGTCCAACACCTGATTATTTCCTTCACCCCACTATGTACATACAATCCTATGTGACACTTACCTCTGGAGGAGCCACTGAGCTCACTCATATGAGTCCCCTGACGTATGGGTCTCCCGATGTATGGGTCCCCCGACGTATGAGTCCCCCGACGTATGGGTCCCCTGATGTAGGAGTCCCCCGACGTAGGAGTCCCCTGACGTATGGGTCCCCTGATGTAGGAGTCCCCCGACGTATGGGTCCCCCGACGTATGGGTCCTCCAATGTATGAGTCCCCCGACGTATGAGTCCCCCAATGTATGAGTCCCCCGACGTATGAGTCCCCCAATGTATGAGTCCCCCGACGTATGGGTCCCCCAATGTATGAGTCCCCCGACGTATGAGTCCCCCAATATATGAGTTCCCCAATGTATAAGTCCCCCGATGTATGAGTCCCCCAATGTATGAGTGCCCAGATGTATGAGTCCCTTGATGTATGAGTCTCCCGATGTATGAGTCTCCCGATGTATGAGTCCCTTCATGTATGACTCCCCCAATGTATGAGTCCCCTGATGTCTGAGTCCCCCAATGTATGAGTACCCCGATGTAGGAATCTCATGACATATGATTCCCCCGATGTATGAGTCTCCCGATGTATGAGTCCCTGGCCTTGATGTATGAGTCCCCTGATGTATGAGTCCCTTGATGTATGAGACCCCCAATGTAGGAATCCCTTGACATATGAGTCCCCCGATGTATGAGTCTCCCAATGTATGAGTCCCCCGTTGTATGAGTCTCCCAATGTATGAGTGCCCCGATGTATGAGTCCCTTGATGTATGAGTCCCCAATGTATGAGTCTCCCAATCTATGAGTGCCCCAATGTATGACTCCCTTGATGTATGAGTCCCCGATGTATGAGTCCCCCAATCTATGAGTGCCCTGATGTATGAGTCCCTTGATGTATGAGTCTCCCAATGTAGGAATCCCTTGACATATGAGTCCCCCGATGTATGAGTCTCCCAATGTATGAGTCCCCCGTTGTATGAGTCTCCCAATGTATGAGTGCCCCGATGTATGAGTCCCTTGATGTATGAGCCCCCCGATGTATGAGTCTCCCAATGTATGAGTCCCCCGATGTATGAGTCCCTTGATGTATGAGTCCCCCAATGTAGGAATCCCTTGACATATGAGTCCCCCAATGTATGAGTCTCCCAATGTATGAGTCCCAGGCCTTGATGTATGAGTCCCTTGATGTATGAGTCTCCCAATGTATGAGTCCCCCGATGCCAAGGCACAAGAAATGAACGTAACAATGATAGTCACCATCATACAAGATGGCTTTTCTCCAATAAGAGGCAAATAAGACATCATCAGTAAACGAGAAGAAAATGAAAGAGAGGAAAAAGTGAAAAAAGAAGCCACAACCCACCTAAATCCCCCAATATGGGCATTCTCAACCCTTGCACCCATACACTGCCCCCGCCGTGATGACAGAATAGGAGAAAGCGGATCCATGGTTCCAAACCATAAGGAAGTATCTCATAAAATGCTACCCCGCTTTTCCTCAGTCATTATCCATGTTAGTTCCCAATTCATCATTGCCAGGTCTAATATTTCCAATACAAGCCTCGTAAGACTAACGAATTCCCCGTCAGCTGGAAGGGAATTTGTCTTATTCATTCCTTATCATAATAAGATTGATAAACAAAGACTAGAAAATGAAGTTATTCTATAGCGGTTGACTTGATTTTGATTCATTGTTGCCCTTGGTTGAAGAACTGGACCTCTTCTGAGAGTTCTCGGCTCTCGGATATACAGATTTCATTTCTAATCTAGTCTTGCTAGTTAATGCCTCCGTCCCTCCTGACGGAACGATCCATAGCCTATGGCGGTCTGTGCAAGGTGACTCTGAATGCTCACACATGGCCGATTGATTAGAGGCTGTAGAACATTCAATTCAATCTCAGCTCCCCGTAGCCTAACTGCAAAGGAAGTGCAGATTATTGATCTCTATAGGTAATGTGTTGTTACCAAACCTTGACAATTTCCCAATCGCTTTATAGACTAAGAATGCGGCTTGTTTCCTGCAAATCAGATGTGCGCAGTTCTCGTACGTCCGTAGCCTGAAGTAAGGAATAAGAAAACGATTAGGCTTCCAAGTGGAACTTCGTAAAGAAATGAACAGGCTACGTAGGTTGTGAAAACCTGATGTCAGCTGCCTCACCAAAGAGGAAGTAGAGATGGACGAGCCTTTTCTACCAGAGAGAGAATTGGTGGTGGAGTGGGCGCAGGGACATTTGAAGGAATTTGGGGGCCCCAACAAAATGGGGCCCCCCCAAGAACCCCCTCGCACGCAAAGCCTACGTTAGCGCTACAAATTATTTTTTACACCCATGTTCTTTCTTACCCCCCCCGCCCCCCACAGTGCCTATGTTTTTCTATTCTCACCTCCCCTTCTTCCCTGTAGGCTGCCGCTGTAGAGTGGCTGAGCTCCTCTTCCTTCTGTCAGTCCGGTTTTCTATCATTATGTGTCCTCAGTCTCCTATCAGATAGTGCCCGGGCACTGCGCGGTACAGGAGATTCAGTTTCCTGTGTTCCCGGCCGGACTTAAAGGAACTGTGCACTCAGTGTGCACTTCCTGTCAGTCTGGCCGGGAACAGGAAACAAATTCTCCTGTACCACGCACGGTACCCGGTCGGACTAACAAGACTCCAGGAGGAAGGAAGAGGAGCTCTGCCACGTTACAGCCTGGAAAGGGGAAGTTGGGGGCCCCAGGCCAGCTCGGGGCCCCAAGCAATTGTTTGTTTTGCCTGTCCTGTAGCGACGGGCCTGAGTGGGCGGCTTCAAGACAATGCTAAAGGATCTTTGGGTTACCCACCAGTATTTGTAGTAGTTTGGTTGCACAGGTTCATTTATTGTGACATTGCTGGGTCCAGTGGCGGCTGGTGCTCCAAATTTTTGGGGGGGCGCAAACGAAAAAAAAAAAAACTGCAGCCACTGTGCCCATCACATGCAGCCACTGTGCCATCAATTGTCACCACTGTGCCATGCCATCAAATGCAGCCACTGTGCCATGCCATCAAACGCAACCACTGTGCCATCAATTGTCACCACTGTGCCATGCCATCAAACGCAGCCCCTGTGCCCCTCAATTGTCGCCACTGTGCCAATTGTCACCACTGTGCCCTTTAATTGTCGCCACTGTGCCCATTGTTGCCACTGTGCATGTCAGGCCGGGTACACACGGACAAACATGTATGGTGAAAGCGGTCCGTCGGACCGTTTTCACCATACATGTCTGCCAGAGGGCTTCTGTACGATGGTTGTACACACCATCGTACAGAAGTCCGCGCGTAAACAATACGCGGGGCGTGTCCGCGGTGTCGCCGCGTCGATGACGCGGTGTCGCCGCGACAATGACGCGGCGACGTGGGCGGCCCGCCTTTAAAATGCTTCCACGCATGCGTCGAAGTCATTCGACGCATGCGAGGGACGGCGGGCGCCTGGACATGTACGGTAGGTCTGTACTGACGACCGTACATGTCCGAGCGGGCTGAATTCCAGCGGGCTGTTTTAAAACAAGTCCAGGAATATTTGTCTGCTGGGAAAAGGCCCGGCGGGCAAATGTTTGCTGGAATTCGGCCCGCTCGCGCCCACACACGACCAAACATGTCTGCTGAAACTGGCCTGCGGGCCAGTTTCAGCAGACATGTTTGGTCGTGAGTATGGGGCCTCACTGTGCCCTTTAATTGTTGCCACTGTGCTCATTGTCACCACTGTGCCCATTGTTGCCACTATGCATGTCACTGTGCCCTTTAATTGTTGCCACTGTGCCCTTTGTCACCACTGTACCCATTGATGCCACTGTGCCCTTTGTCGCCTCTGTGCCCATTGTCACCGCTGTGCCCTGAAAAAAGCACTTACCTTTCTGCTTCCACGTCCCTCAATGTCTTCTCCCGCTCTCGATGACGCTTCAGCCAATCAGGTTACCGATAACCAGAATCGGTGAACCTGATTGGCTGAGACGGCCGTCAGTCTTATCCAAGGAACGCACCCCCCCGTACGTTCCCTGAAAAGGCATCCGGAAAACGAGGGCTGTACTCGGAAAGCCGCTGGCTCTGATAGGCACTTCCGTACAGCCAACCAGCTGCCGTTATTCAGGTAGCCGGCGCCCAAGGTCCGGCCATCTGAATAGAACAGCGGCAGCTGGCAACAATAACATACATTCAGGGGCGTAACTAGAAATCACAGGGCCCCATAGCAAAATGTTGTATGGGGCCCCCCAGAGCCGCCCTAGTGTCAATGCAGCGTGACCTGTGCCCCATACAGCGTGACCTGTGCCCTATACAGCGTGACCTGTGCCCCATATAGCGTGACCTGTGCCCCATATAGCATGACCTGTGCCCAATACAGCCTGGCCTGCCTGTGCCCAATACAGTCTGAACTGCCTGTGCCCCATATAGCGTGACCTGTGCCCAATACAGCATTGCCTGTGCCCAATACAGCCTCACTTGTGCAGAGGAAGAGGCAAGCCGGCCGGATCAGCAGAGAGCGGGATTGACCGCTGTAATAGCTTTCATTTGAATTTCCCGACTTCACGGGGCTCATCGTCACATAGCCCCACCTCTTAGCCCAACGCCTTTGATGACGTCACATGTCCGACACTGGACCGGCGTTCTGTCGATCAAAGGTGCCGGACCAAGAGGTGGAGCTATGTGACATGAGCCCCGGGAACACTGGAAGTTCTAATGAAAGCTATTACAGCGGGCAATTCCGCTCTCTGCTGATACGGACAGCCAGGGGCGGACTGACAACTCATGGGGCTCCCGGGCAATAGGAGATTATGGGGCCCCCAGGCTTAGAGATGGCCACCATCTTTTTTTTTATGCAACATGAATGTGGGCAAACCCATGCGGAGAGGCACCAAGCTCCGTGACATGCTGAGTGGCTTAGAGTTGGTGACCCACTAAATTCACCAGAAGCCTCTCATGGGCAAACAATTGCAGCCTCACTGTGCCCCATTAAATGCAGCCACTGTGCCCCATCAAATGCAGCCACAGTGCCCCATCAAATGCAGCCAACTGTGCCCCATCAAATGCAGCCAACTGTGCCCCATCAAATGCAGCCACAGTGCCCCATCAAATGCAGCCAACTGTGCCCCATCAAATGCAGCCACTGTGCCCCATCAAATGCAGCCACAGTGCCCCATCAAATGCAGCCAACTGTGCCCCATCAAATGCAGCCAACTGTGCCCCATCAAATGCAGCCACAGTGCCCCATCAAATGCAGCCAACTGTGCCCCATCAAATGCAGCCAACTGTGCCCCATCAAATGCAGCCAACTGTGTTCCATCAAATGCAGCCAACTGTGCCCCATCAAATGCAGCCAACTGTGCCCCATCAAATGCAGCCACAGTGCCCCATCAAATGCAGCCAACTGTGTTCCATCAAATGCAGCCAACTGTGTTCCATCAAATGCAGCCAACTGTGCCCCATCAAATGCAGCCACAGTGCCCCATCAAATGCAGCCAACTGTGCCCCATCAAATGCAGCCAACTGTGCCCCATCAAATGCAGCCAACTGTGTTCCATCAAATGCAGCCAACTGTGCCCCATCAAATGCAGCCACAGTGCCCCATCAAATGCAGCCAACTGTGCCCCATCAAATGCCGCCAACTGTGCCCCATCAAATGCCGCCAACTGTGCCCCATCAAATTCCGCCAACTGTGCCCCATCAAATGCAGCCAACTGTGCCCCATCAAATGCAGCCAACTGTGCCCCATCAAATGCCGCCAACTGTGCCCCATCAAATGCCGCCAACTGTGCCCCATCAAATGCCGCCAACTGTGCCCCATCAAATGCAGCCATTGTGACCCTCAGCCCCCCACATGGGGCACAGTTGGCTGCATTTGATGGGGCACAGATGCAGCCACCGTGCCATTAAATGCAGCCACTGTGACCCTCAGCACCCCCCACCCCTGTTGTCTGACCAACACTTGCCCCATCTTGGTGGCAGGTCAGGCAGTGGGTGACGGCGGTGAGATGTGGGACGGGCAGCGGCGAGCTGCTTACTCCCTGCACCTCTTCTTTTCTCCTGCTAGGCGTCCAATAGGAGCGCCTGTCCTTTCAGCACATGATGGGTATCAGACCCGCACTTCCTGATTGGCGGAGAGCCGGTTCATTGTTAGAAAAGCAAACATCAATTTGCTTTTCTAAACCCACCTGGATGAGCTCTGAGTGCTCTGCGCTCCAAGCCCACCCTAATGTGAAGCCTATTAGAGCCTAGGGCTCTAATCAGATGCTTCAAACCCCCCCCCCCCCCCCCGCAATTTAGGCACCCAGCGTCCTAAAAGGGGATTGACACCTGAATTGGGGGTGGCCATGGATAGATTCATGCAATGCATGAATCTATACATTCTACATAGAGGGGGTGGTGCCCTTAATGGATGGACCGCCCCCTGGTATACACTCACACATGCACTGTATACATACACAGTGTATATATATATATATATATATATATATATATATATATATATATATATATATATATATATATATATATATATATATATATATATATATATATATATAGTGAGAAGTGCCATGCTTCTGGGAGAAGGATGTGCTGAACTTCTCCAATCTCTGCTACATCTCCCTACTCATCACCTGCCCACCAATACACAGGCACAGCCTCCTCTCCTGTATTACCACATGTGAGCTGCTGGGGCACTACAAGTACCAGCATGGCAGAAGGGGCAGGAGCAGTGTGTTCTATCAGGATGATTTGTGGAAAAAAAGTGCTGGTGTGTGTATATATAGATAAATATTTATCTATATATACACAGAGATGTAGCAGAGATTGGAGAAGTTCAGCACAGAAGCATGGCACTTCTCACACACAGAAAAACGATCTAACAGCAAGTGGAGCCCTGCTGCTACACAGCCTCCCCTCCCCCTCCTCACCAGGATAGGTAAGCACTGATAATACAATTCATCCAGCTTACCTTTTATGAGGCAGCAATCCACCCCACACTGCAGGCGGTCCCCTCCTCCCAATCATCTCTCCAGCAGTCGGCATCTTCTGCTCGTATGTCAAAAAAGCCGCGCTGGAGAAGGGGGCGTGTACACTGTGCTCCCATTGGCTGAGAAGGCAGTGAAGAGGCGGGGCAGCTACAATCTCGAAATTTGTACATCAAAATGATGTCGGTAGTGGCCAATTCAGTGATAGATGTCATAAAAACACTGATTCCAACAAACTGTCCCTGCTTTTACCAAGGCTGCCAACCCTGATGGGGCCCCCTAGTGGCCATGGGGCCCTCAGCTCGCCTCTTCCTCTCCTCTCTCTTCACTTCACCGGGCCCCCCTGATCCTCACTCGGCTGCGGGCCCCATAGCGCCCGCATGGGTTGCTATGGCGGTAGTTCCGCCACTGCATACATTCATGCAATGCAATGAATGTATGTTATTTGCGAGAGCCAGAGGGGGCGGCGCTGGAGTTAGTATTAGTAAAAACGATATTTTAACGGAAAAAAAAAAATTCTTAAAGGGCCCGTTTTTTTTTTGTGACCACAGGAGGGGGGGCGGTGCCCGGGTGCCTCCTATGGACGGGCCACCACTGGCTGGGTCGCCACATCATCCAGCCCCTGCCCTGTGACCCAGAAGGTCGATTCCCAGCTATCTGCAGCAGCCAGTCAGCAGGGTTGAAATGATTGGCAACATCCACCACCAAAAAAGCTGACGGAGTAAAAGTACCAACCAGCCTGCGACCAACCGAATTGACCTGTCTAACAATATACCCTTATACCCCCCCCCCCCTTTACTCTAGCCAAAGTCCAGAAATAGGGATGGGCAAATGGTTCAGCCCGAGCATAAGTTAGGGCCGAACCTTGGTTGTTCTGATGTTCGGTGAACAACGGACCTTATGCGGTGTTTGCGGCAATTTCGAAAGCTGCGTAACACCATTAAAGTCTATGGGACACAAACATGAAAAACCAAAAGTGCTCATTTTAAAGGCTAATATGCAAGTTATTTTTATAGAAAGTGTTTGGAGACCCGGGTCCTGCCCCAGGGGAGTGTTTGAGGACCCGGGTCCTGCCCCAGGGGGAGTGTTTAGGGACCCGGGTCCTGCCCCAGGGGGAGTGTTTGGGGACCCGGGTCCTGCCCCAGGGGGAGTGTTTGAGGACCCGGGTCCTGCCCCAGGGGAGTGTTTGGGGACCCGGGTCCTGCCCCAGGGGAGTGTTTGGGGACCCGGGTCCTGCCCCAGGGGAGTGTTTGGGGACCCGGGTCCTGCCCCAGGGGAGTGTTTGAGGACCCGGGTCCTGCCCCAGGGGAGTGTTTGAGGACCCGGGTCCTGCCCCAGGGGAGTGTTTGGGGACCCGGGTCCTGCCCCAGGGGAGTGTTTGAGGACCCGGGTCCTGCCCCAGGGGAATGTTTGGGGACCCGGGTCCTGCCCCAGGGGAATGTTTGGGGACCCGGGTCCTGCCCCAGGGGACATATATCAATGCAAAAAAAGTTATAAAAACTGCAGTTTTTTGGAGAGCATTGATTGTAATAATGCTTAAAGTGAAACAATAAAAGTGAAATATTCCTTTAAATTTCATACAGTACCTGCCAGCGATATTGTGTTTCCAGCACGATCCCATCCGCCATTGCAAAGCTGTGCTTCTCGCGCTCGCCAACCCCACGAGATGCTGCGCATCCATAGGAATCCATTGGGGGGCGGTGAGTGGTAGGAGCGTCAGAGCTCGGCGCTGGCTCCCGCGATGGGGCTTACAGGTGTCAATCTCGCCGCTAACAGAGGTGAGATTGACACAATACCGGCGGCAGGTACTGTACCTGGGTGGTGTCTATAGTATGCCTATAAAGTGGCGCATTTTTCCCCATGTTTAGAACGGTCCCTGCACAAAATTACATTTCTATAGGAAAAAAAGTCATTTAAAACTTCTCACGGCTATTCTTGAATTGTCAAGTCCCAGCAATACAGATAAAAGTCATTGAAAAAAACGGTATGGCCCCCCCCCCCCCCCAGTCCATTACCAGGCCCTTTGGGTCTGGTATGAATATTAAGGGAAACCTCCAACCAAAAAAAATGTGTGGGGGTCCCCCCAAAATCCATACCATGCCCTTCAGGTCTAGCATGGATATTAACCGCTTATACGTCTGCAGCATGGCACGGGCAGGCAAAAGGATGTACCTGTACGTCCCCTTTAGGAAGCGGTTGTTGAGGGCGCGCGCTCGCCCGCCTCGATTTCCGTGAGCGCGCAGACATGACCGCGATCGTCTCATGGAGAGATAGAACGGGGAGATGTTAGTGTGAACACAACATCTCCCCGTTCTGCCTAGTGACACTATCACTGATCGTCTGTTCCCTGTCATCGGAAACACGATCTGTGATGTGTCACAGCAAGCCACGCCCCCCCACAGTAAGAATCACTCCTTAGGGAACACTTAACCCCTTCCTCGCCACCTAGTGGTTAACCCCTTCACTTCCCGTGTCATTTTCACAGTAACCAGTGCATTGTTATAGCTCTAATCGCTGTAAAAATGACAATGGTCCCAATGGTCCCAAAAATGTGTCAAAAGTGTCCGATGTGTCCGCCGCAATGTCGCAGTCACGATAAAAATCGCAGATCGCCGCCATTACTAGTAAAAAAAAAAATATTAACAAAAATGCTATAAAACTATCCCTTATGTTGTAGACGCTATGGGCCAGATTCTTAAAAGGCTTACGACGGCGCAACGCCATTTGCGCCGTCGTAAGTCCTAATCTGGCCCGCCGTATCTATGCTCATAGATATCCCTTAGATCTGACAGGCGTAAGGCTAGGTGTCGCCTCGTCGTTTTCCCCGTCGTCTATGCAAATTAGCTATTTACGCCGATTCCCGAACGTATGCGCGGACGACGCAGTGAATTTACGACGTTTCCGTAAGCGTAAACTTGCCCCTGCTATATGAGGGGCAAGTTTACGAAGGTCTGTTGTAAGCCATGTTAAGTATGGCGTCCGGTCAGCGTCGTCTTTTTCCGTCGTTTTCGTAAGTCGTTCGCGAAGACGACTTTACGTCAATGACGCTCATGTCGGCGTCATTGACGTTTTCCGTCGTGAGCTGGAGCATGCGCACTGGGCTATTTTTATGCCCGGCGCATGCGCAGTTTGATCGTCACGGGGGCGTGCTTAATTTAAATACAAGCCGCCCCCTTTGAATTACGCGGCCTTACGCCGGGCCATTTAAACTGCGCCGCCACAAATTACGGAGCAAGTGCTTGAGGAATACGGCACTTGCTCCAGTAATTTGCGGCGGCGTAGTGTAAATGGCTTATGCAACGCCGCCGCAGATTCTACCAGAATCTGGCCCTATAACTTTTGCGCAAACCAATCAATAAATGCTTATTGTGCTTTTTTAATCAATAATATGTAGAAGAATACGTATCGGCCTAAACTGAGGGAGTTTTTTTTATATCTTTTTTGGGGATATTTATTATAGCAAAAAGTAAAAAATATTGAGTTTTTTTTCAAAATTGTCGCTCTATTTTTGTTTATAGCGCAAAAAATAAAAACCGCAGAGGTGATCAAATACCACCAAAAGAAAGCTCTATTTGTGGGGGGAAAAGGACGCCAATTTTGTTTGGGAGCCACGTCGCACGACCGCGCAATTGTCAGGTAAAGCGACGAATTGCAAAAAGTGTCCTGGTCCTTTAGCAACAAAGTGGTCCCAGGGCTGAAGTGGTTAAGGGGAACCCTGCGCCAATTCTTTTTTAAAAATGACATAAGGGTCCCTCCAGAACCCATACCAGACCCTTATCCGAGCACGCAACCTGGCAGGCTGCAGGAAAAGAGGGGGGGACGAGAGAGTGGTGTTTGAACCAATTTTTTGCCCGTTCGCAAGTTCTGGTGTGAACCGAACCGGGGAGGGGGGGTTCTGCTCATCCTTAGCCAGAAAACAGATTTTTTTTTCCCTTTAGTTCTACTTAACCACTTCAGCCCCGGACCATATTGCTGGTCAAAGACCAGAGCACTTTTTGCGATTCGGCACTGCGTCGCTTTCACCTATAATTGCGACGCGGCTCCCAAACAAAATTGGTGTCCTTTTTTCCCCACAAATAAAGCTTTATTTTGGTGGTATTTGATCACCTCTGCGGTTTTTATTTTTGCGCTATAAAAAGATTAGACAATTTTGAAAAAAAAAATCTATATTTTTTTACTTTTTGCTATAATAAATATCCCCAAAAAATATATAAAAAAATTTTTTTTCCTCAGTTTAGGCCGATACGTATTCTTCTACATATTTTTCGTAAAAAAAAATATCGCAATAAACGTTTATTGATTGGTTTGCGCAAAAGTTATAGCGTTTACAAATTAGGGGGTAGTTTTATGGCATTTTTATAAATATATTATTTTTACTAGTAATGGCGGTGATCAGCGATTTTTTTTCAGTACTGCGACATTATGGCGGACACTTCGGACACATTTTTGGGACCATTGGCATTTTTATAGCGATCAGTGCTATACAAATGCATTGATTACTATAAAAATGCCACAGGCAGGGAAGGGGTTAACACTAGGGGGCGGGGAAAGGGTTAAGTATGTTCCCTGGGTGTGTTCTAACTGTGGGGGGGTGGCCTCACTAGGGGAAATGACTGATCGCTGTTCATACATTGTATTATATGGCCAGGCATTTCTCCCTGACAGGAGCGGGAGCTGTGTGTTTACACAGACAGCTCCCGGTCCCCGCTCTGTAACGAGCGATCGCGGGTGCCCGGCGGCGATCGCGCCCGCTGGGCACACGCGCGGGAGTCAGGGACCAGCGGGGGGCGCGCACACGTGCCCCCAGTGGCCGCTTAGAGAGCTGACGTTATTGTACGGGCTATCGCGCAGGGGAGCCAACCTGCCGCCGTAGAACTGCGGCGGCAGGTCGGCAAGTAGTTAAATCCTCCAGCATATAACAAAACAAATGTATTTCCATTTATGGTGGACCGACCCTTTAAATGTAAATACTAATACGCAGCTTAAAGCTCGTAATCATCAGCGATTGGAAGACGGAGCACAACCTCCATTTGCACAGAAATCCCCGATGAACGCGGCCGGTGATGCCCTCAGGTCTCCTATATCTGTATCTCGCACAACCTCCGCATATACAATTTTCCATTTATTGTTTCTGCAGGTAGAATATGGCCTAAAAAAAATAAAGAAATAAAAATCAATGTTGGGAAAATCAATGTTAAATGTGGAAGCAATATATCCTTGTGCTGGTTTATACGGCAATAGCTCTTTTTTTTTTTTATAATTCTTTATTTTATATCTATTTTCTACATATAAATCAGACTAGGTACAGCTTCATCTTTACAACATACATTGCACTCCTTATCTTAACATTTCTTATGCTTTATATTGCGACCTCCTGTACCCCTTCTGATCCCCCTTCTACAGCCCCGGTCTCCTCTCTTGTATATAACCTCGGTCTTCTTATACCATCTTCAGAGAGGAGTCCTGAGCCTCCGAGATTATTAATCATCCTCCCCCCCCTTCCCACCACAAATAAAATAAAATAAAATCAAATGAAGAGAAAAAAAAAAAAAAAAAAAAAAAAAAAAATTTACAGTCGGCCGTAGTCTCTCCCCTCTTCCCCCCCTAGCCGCTCCGCTCCCTGTATTCCCTATATGGAGTCCATACCCTCCAGTAGGTCTCCTCTCGTTCCTGTATTCCCATTGTGAGGTTCTCCATCATCTGTATCTCGTTTATTCTACATAGCCATTGCGATTTGGTTGGGGACGAGGTGTTTTTCCATAAGATTGGTATACAGGCCTTCGCAGCGGTTATCAGATGGCGTATTAGGGATTGTTTATATTTTTCCATTGCTATGGGAATGTCGAGTAACAAGAATGCCGCGGGTCTATGTCCCAGGTCAATCCCGGTGATTTCCAGGACCGTCTCCGATACCATCTCCCAGAATTCTCTTATCACACGACAGTCCCAGAATATGTGTATCATAGTGCCCTCTTCCTTCTGGCATCTCCAGCAGACTTTGGGCGTATTGGGGAAGAGCCGGTTTAGTATTGATGGTGTCCTATACCACCTTGTCAGGACTTTGTATCCCCCCTCCTGGTACCTAGATGCAATTGAGGCCTTATGTGTAAGTGCAAAAATCTTGTTTTTCTGTATCTCAGTAAACTTGATGCCCAGATCCTTTTCCCATGCCTGCATAAAGACGAGCTCTTGTGGGGCGTTAACTTCAGTCAATATATTGTACATATAAGACAACTTATGTCTCATTGGTTCCCCTTTCAAACAGATTTCCTCAAATTTAGAGAGGCTTCCTATTTCTGCCTCATGAATCTTCAGGGAGCCTAGAAACGTTCTTAATTGATTTCGTCTCCAACTATCTATATCATCTCCATATGCCCTCTCTAAATCTTCACTCTGCATTACATGGTTTTCTCTCGTAAAGTGTATCAACCTACTGGCTCCCTTCCGTCTTATGTTTTTGAACTGTCGGTCTCTTATACCTGGCTCAAAGCTCGGGTTTCCCAGAATGGGTGTCATAGGGCCAATACACTTCACCAGATTCGATCTCATAGCTATCCTTCTGATAACTCTAAGTGTGGCCTTTATCATGGGATGTTTCTTTGCAGACTGGGATATCTTTTTCAAATCCAGCCACGCCATTCCTTCTATAGGGATATTGCTTACTTCTTGTTCCAGGTTCACCCAGGGTTTGTTTGTCTGGAGTGAGCACCAGTCCACAACTCGTGCAAGATGAGAAGCCTCGTAGTACCCCATAGGGTCTGGTAGGCCCACTCCTCCTTTTTCTTTAGGTAAGATCAATATATTCCTCCGGACTCTGGCCGGTTTTCCTGCCCATATGAACTTCGTAAATTTAGAACTTAAGTCTTTCAGAAATCCCCTAGGGAGTGTTATGGGAAGAGTCTGAAATAAATAGAGTAGTCTAGGCATAATATTCATTTTGACTATGTTTATTCGGCCAAACCATGAAAAGGTTTCTTTGTCCCACCTTAGTAGATCTAGTTTTATTTGTTTTAATAAGGGTAGAAAATTTAGTTCATAAAGCCTGCCCAAATTCCTTGGTATTTTTGTCCCTAAATATTCTACATGGGATTCCGTCCATCTAAAAGGGAAATTACTGGCTAATTGTTGCCGCAATCCACTGTCCACTTCAACTCCCATTGCTTCTGATTTGTTATAATTTACTTTGAAATTGGAAATTTTTCCGTATCTTTTTATTTCTGCTAATAAGCATGGAAGCGATGTTATCGGGGATGTTAAAGTGAACAGTAGATCATCGGCATATGCTGCCACCTTATAATCCACCTCCCCTACCCGGATACCCCGTATATCATTATTTGCTCTTATAATTCTTAAAAAAGGCTCCAGCGAAAGAACAAATATAATTGGGGATAGCGGGCAACCCTGCCGGGTACCATTATGAATAGGGAAGGGGTCTGATTTTTTCCCATTTACTCTAACTCTTGCCGATGGGCAAGAGTATAAACTTGTGACCCAATTCTGTACACCCTTCCCCAGTCCGATATGTGATAACATTGCTTTTAAATACCCCCATTCCACCCTATCGAACGCTTTTTCTGCATCCGCGGATATCAGAACTGCAGGCTTATGGCGTTGTTGGGCAAGGTATATTGTACTTATTACCCTTTGAGTGTTCTCTCTACCCTCTCTGCCCGGGGTGAACCCCACTTGATCAGGATGTATCAATAACGGAATATATGTTAGTATTCTATCGGCCAAGATCTTCGCTAGAATCTTTAAATCAACATCCAGTAAAGATATTGGCCGATAGCTGGCGCACTGGGCAGGATCTTTCCCTTCCTTGGGGATCACTACAATCTCAGCCATCAAGGTTTCTGCCGGCATCCTCTGTCCATCGCGGATCGAGTTAAATGCCGCTACATACCTAGGTGCCAGTTTTTCCGCGAAGATTTTATAATATCGCAGTGTATAACCGTCGGGTCCTGGCGCCTTTCCCGCTTTTAAGGCGCCCAGTGCTCCCACAAATTCTTCTACAGTAATCGGGCCGTCTATCTTCTCTGCGCTTTCTTTGGGTATCCTTGGCATTTCTGAGGACGCTAGGTATTCCTTGATAACTTCTTCTCTTTCCACTAGGTCTGGTCTTAAACACTGCTTTTCTAGATTATATAAGTTTGAATAATACTCTCTAAATGCTTCCGCTATTTGTTGTGTAGAGCTCACCATCCCATTCCCCTGTGTTTTAATTTGCTCGATCTGATTACGGGCTCTCGTGTCTCTGAGTGCATTTGCCAATAGTCTGCTGGGTTTATTCCCATATTCATAATAAGTTCTTTTACACCTATTCAGTGTAGCTTTTGCTTTATCCGTTAACATAAGATTTAGTTTTTCCCGCAATCTCGCCAATTTCTCTCCTATCTGATGCGTCTGTAATTTCTTATGTACCGTTTCCAGCGATTGGATTTCCCCCAGCAGACTATCGAGTTTGGCACTCTGAGTACGTTTTCTGTGTGCCCCCAATGAAATAAGCACTCCTCTCAGGTAGCATTTATGTGTTTCCCATATACTCATAGGCAGCGTTTCATCCCGATCGTTAGTAGAAAAGAAGTTATCAAGTTCCTGGGCTATCTGTTTCTCATATTCCGGATCTTTTAGGAGTGTCTCGTTAACTCTCCAGTTCCATTCTCGTGGGCCTCTCTCACCCCATTCTATGCTGCAATTAGTTGGCGCGTGGTCAGATATTGTGAAAGATCCTATTTTTGCATCTCGTAACCTAGAGAGAATGTTCTGGTCTAAAAAAATATAGTCTAACCTTGTGTATGTCTTATGCTTTGCGGAAAAAAAACTATAATCCTTATCGTACGCGTGCATTATCCTCCAGCTATCTATTAGCTGTGTATCTTTAAGTAGACGCCTTGCTTTACGTAATTTTATATTAGATATATGAGATACTCCTTTTGACACGTCTATTGCTGGATCCAGGGCTATATTAAAATCGCCCCCCAAAATTAGAAATCCTTCCTTGTTTTGTTGTACCACTTCCAAGTATTTTTCCAGTGTAGATATAGGATCATCATTGGGTAAATACAAATTCGCCAGAGTAACTTTTTGATTCCCTAATTCTCCTGTCACTATTAACATCCTTCCTACGTCATCCGTAATTACGTTTGATTCTTTCCAAGTCATTTGTTTTGAAAGCATAATTGCCACCCCGTTCGCTTTGGATGTTTGGGAGGCACCATGGTACACTGTCGGATACCTTTGGTTGCCCAGTCTTGGAATTTTATCTCTTCTGAAATGTGTCTCTTGTAAAAAGATTACTTGAGCTTTGATTCTACTGAGTTCTGCCATTAATTTGGTACGTTTTTCTGGGCAGTTCAGGCCCTTGACGTTATATGATGTGAAATTTATTATGTCCATTTTATCGCCTTTCTAATCTGATATACCTCACAAAGGGAACCAGTAATATACAATAAAAACTACGGTGCAAGGGGGAGAAAAAGGGGAGAGAGACAGACGACCAAAAAAAAAAAAAAAAAAAAAAAAAAAAAAAACAAGGAGAAACCCCCCTCCCTTTCCCCCGTACCTCGAGAACTAGTCACTCGTCCAAGTGCCCGAGTAGTTACCCTTCCGCCCCCCTCTCGTGTCTCCCCTAGTATTGGGGACCAACCACCGCAGGCGCGGAGGGGGCAAAAAAAAAAAAAACAACAAAAAACAAAAAAAAAAAAAAAAAAGGGATCAGAGAAAAAGTCCATATCCCTTTATTTAACGCTTCCGGTTTACCTCCAATTGGAGGAGAAGCGTTTTTAGTGGGGAGAATGTATGTGCAGAAGAGAGCGAGGGTAGCGAGTCCAGAGCTCCCCCGCATTATCCCGCACGCACCCCGTTAGTCATTTCCCATTGGCCTAATGCTAGCCTTATCCTATATCCCTTCGCCTCCGCTTCAGAGTCACCCCTTTATTCCAAGCGCTCTCCCGTGGAGATAGAAGTAGCCCCACTGGGAGATATCTCCCAGTCTATTGGACAGAGCACAAAAAAAAAAAAAAAAAAAAAAAAAAAAAAAAAAGGAAAAAAACAAGAAAAAACAGAAAAAGGCGAGAAAAGGGAGGAAGAGAAGGAGATTCCTGGAGGAAAAGAAAATGCTATCTCTCCTCCCCTCCTCCCCTCCCCTCCCCTCCCCTCACTCCCTCAAAGTTATATCTCACCCCTCCCGACCGTGCCCGGACCCCCAGTAGCTACCTACTACACTTCTACATTTCGCTACGGCAGACAAAAAAAAAAAAAAAAAAAAAAATCAGACTTCCTTCTTTAGCATATTTAGGGTAAGGGAAGACATCTAGCCTATTTGCACCCTCCATCCTATGCACACCAACTTCTATAAACAGCCCCTTAACATCTATATACAATATACAATTATTCAATATTCCATTCAATTGTTCAATGCTCAGTAGTTCAATATACAAGCCCTATTTTCTTTCTTGAACCTCATAGACAGATATCGGGGGTATGCTTGAAAAAGAAAGAAAAAAGAAGGGAATTCTTGTTTACCAGCCCCTGATAGCTAATCTTTTAAACTTTTATTTCCATTTCCCATCCTGCTCTTGCCCTCCTTGGCCCTTTCCCTCCCCCCCTATTCCCCTCCTACCACTTCTGTTTCCCCCGTGTCCACCCCTCCATATTCGTGTATTCGTGTAATTGTGTATATAGTGATACTATTCTCACGCCCCTTAGAGCCAAATAAAAAAAAAAAAAAAAAAAAAAGGTGGGTGTACACCCCACTTATCATTGTGACCGCGATTGCAGTCAGTTTTAGTGTCTGTGACGACTTTACTATGTGTGCCCATTATTTGTGACCCCATCTTTCCTATTTACCCCCCCTCCTTAATGGCACTTATGCCCCCCCTTTTTACCCTCCCTAACATAGCAGGGATCCATCCCCCCTATAAAAGGGTGCTACCCCCATCCTCCCCAAACATCCCACCCCACTACAAAAAAGAGACGCCTCGTGCCCCCCCCTTCCCCCCTCCCTTCTGTTGGGCCTCAGAGAGGGCGTTTTAATTCTTCTGCCTATTCTCCCCCCTGGGGAAGTGTTTCTGCACCTTTATTCTCCCTCTCCCTTTCCCTTCCTTCCTCCTTCCCTTTACCCCTCCCTTCCCCTCTACTTAAAAAAAAAAAAAAAAAAAAAAAAAAAAAAATGGGGGGGTGGAGCATTCCTATCTCTCTCAAGCAGACATTTGTTCCTACACCTCTGTCGCTCCTTTATATATATATGGTACATTATATGAATAGCCTCCTTATATCGGTACATGATATGATGTATAGCCTCCATCTATCAGATAGCTCATAAAAAAAAACAATAAAACGAAACGAAAAAGAAGAAAAAACTATACACCATTCGTTGTGCTAACCTTTGTATGGCTTATAAAGCTTATATATATATGCTTTACCTACACCCCTCTAACGCCTCTAACGCAGCCCTCTTATTTTATATATCATTCAGTGTATATTTAATCCAACACTCCACCCCTCCTCAAAGAAACAAAAAAAAAAAAAAAAAAAAGAAAGAAGAACCCCCAATACAAGCGGCACTCATGTCCGGGCAAAAAAAAAAAAAAAAAAAAAACTGTCCATTTTCCTCTTCTTCCTCTATGGGGATGCTGTTCTTGTACTTCCTACATGGTGATAGTCTCCTTTGTCAGTTTGGATTAGTATCTGTCCATTGTTATGGGTGAATCTAACCAGTTCGGCACGTCTATGGGCTCAGCACCCAGGAACTGAAATAGTTCTTTTAGTTGGGCAGGGGACCTTAAGTTAAAGTTCTGCCCTTCTTTTTTTATGATTACTGCCAAAGGATATCCCCATCTATACGTGGCATCTTTAAGGCGAATATACTCCAAAAGGGGTTTTAACAAACGTCTTCTCCATTTTGTGAGCCTGCAAAGATCTGGATAGACCTGTATGTCCCCACCCTCCCATTTTATCACTCCCTCCTTCCAGGCTGCCCGCATAATATCTTCCTTAACCCTAAAGAAGTGTACTCTACAGACCACATCTCTAGGGCCCCCTTGGGCCGGATGGCGAAAAGCAGGGACTTTATGGACCCGATCCAGCTCGATTGATGTATCAGCAGGTCTATTCAAAATTAAATTAAATATGGTCACGGCCGCCTCTCTCAGGGCCGGGCCTTCCAAGTTTTCAGAGACCCCCTTAATGCGGATATTATTTCGTCTGCTTCTATCCTCAGCCTCCTCACTGTGTAACTGTAACGCAGCCAACTGTTGATGCTGTCTCATAAGCTCTCCTTCCATATTCAGCAGTCTGTGCTCCAATTTGCTGTTTTGCACCTCTAAGTTTGTCATTTTATGTTCACCCCTTTCCACTCCAGCACGCACTTCTTCTATTTCCTCTCTTAGTGTATTCATAATAGTTTTAGTTAGAGTCTGTATGTCCTCCTTTGTGGGGAGTGCCTGAATAAGCGCTCTAAGCTGCTCCATGTCTGATATAGTCTCTTGCCCCTTGTTCTCCTGGGTTTGTGGGACCTTATTACTATACTCCAGGCATGTCATCCCCTCCCCCATCCTGTTTGCCACCACTTCAGTGGAGGGTTCTCCCCCCTTAGGCATACCTTTATTCAGCATAGATGTTACCGCTGGTGCAGTAGATATTACCTCCAATATAGAGTCCCGTCTACTCCTTACATCATGTCCTGCAGCTGCCATCTCTGAGGGATCCTTCGTGTTATTGCCTTTTTCCCTGGTGTCCTCCAGCGACTGCAGCGTCGCGTCCGTCTGAGCCCTGAGATAGCGGGTAATGTAGGAGTGTGCTGGGGTGCTTGATACTCGGGATCTTCTTCCGGGTCTTCTTCCACGGCGCGACATGTGCCAGTACTGACCCGCTCTCTAATGTGGAAGGTCCGCTCTTCAGCACCGGCCCCCCGTACACAGCTACAGGGCTTACTCACCGGGGTAGGTACTATGACAGGCACTCTGCAGTGAGCGCTCTGTTTTGCTCCGCTCCCTGCCACTCAACTCAGCTGGCCTGCATCCCTCGTTCGTCAGCAGCCGCAGCGCGGCGAAAACAGCGTGTACAGCCGCTCGTCTCTGACACTGGAATAGGCGCTCTGGAGTGCCCGCTCTGCTTGCTTGTTTCCAATGTCCAATGTCGGTCCTCTATCGGGTGCATGCGGTGATCCCGCTAGGAGCTCCTCTCACGCTTCCTCACTCCTCCATGCTCAGGCCACTCCCCCCGGAACCGGAAACCATTTCCCGGCAATAGCTCTTCACGGGTATTTGATAACAAGTTCTCGTCGTCATCCCGATCTGCAGCAACCCGAAGGTCAGTAAATCATTTCCTGAAGACAACGGCCTGAAGACGTCCAACACCATCTCTTCTTCATATAAGCAGAGAAGGGAAATCTAATCTGAACTTACACTTGTATTATAGTATTCCTAACGACTGAAACATAGAAGAAGAAACACATAAACAGTGATAAAAACCTAAAAAATATTAAAGTTTGAGTTCAGTTTCAACATTTTTATACCAATTTCATTCAGAGCCGCAAACTAACCCGTTAGGTGACCTTGCACTCAAATGTTATCTTATAGATACATGAACAGCCTTGCTTGAAACTTAAGTGGTATTAAACCCAAAACCATAAATGTAATACACCCCTGGTGACGTCACGCGATTGGGCGACACAACGCATAGGGAGGAGTCAGTGACGCCACACTTATCTTGCTCTTTCCTACGTAAAATAACATTTTAGCGAATAACGCGCACTTTTTTCCCCTTAAAATGAAGGGAAAATCGTGGGTGCGCGTTATACGCCGATCCTCGCTGTCTCTGAGCGCCGCCGACAAAGCCCGACAAAGACCGAGCTGAGCCACGCCTCCAGCGACGCGAGAGGAGCCGAGAGGAGCTGAACACACCGGAAATCCAGCTCTGCACAGCTCGACCGAGGCGCCAAATTCAAACACACAACGCTGCAACCCCCGGCCGACGGACGCGACGGACACCGACAAGAATGGACGGACCGGCAGACGGACGCGACTGACACCGACAAGGCTGGACGGACCCCGCGCAAGGCCGCAGACGGACGCCGGACAAGGCCGACGATGGACGCCGATGTATTGTCACAGTTTGCTGCCTATCCTAGAATGCTCCGGAAGTCACGTGGCGGCCAACTGCGCATGCGCGATGCGTTCCAAACGCAAATGCGATGCTTTCCAATGGATTCACGACAGTGCACACCAGTGAAACCTCGGTCGGCATCCAGGCTCTTTCCTTAACATCCCCGTGGATTGGAGGATGTTAAAAAAAGAGCCAGGACAAGGCCGCCGATGGACGCCGGGCAAGACAGCAGATGGACACCGACAAAGCTGGACGGACCCCGCGCAAGGCCGCAGACGGACGCCAGACAAGGCTGCCGATGGATGCCGACAGCAGACGGACACCGACAAGGCTGAGCATCCAAAATGTACATTTTTTCCTAAACTTCCCTTCTAAGCTTGGGGTGCGCGTTATACGCCGGTGCGCGCTATCCCCCGATAAATACGGTATATTGATATATGCTTGATTTCATTATGTATTTTTATGTTGTATTTTGACCATAATCATTATTACTATTTATACATTGTTACTTAACCACTTTAGCCCCGGAGGATTTGGCTGGCCAATGACCGGGCCACTTTTTGCGATTCGGCACTGCGTCGCTTTAACACAAAAATAGATCCCCACCAGTGAAAATAGATCCCCCAGCAGCAAGCATCAATAGACCCTCCAGCACACCCCAGCCCTCCTTGCCATTACATACATTCATTGCTGAAGGTGCCGGAACTGCGTTCCCCCACGTTCCTGCTGGAAAAAAGCCAAGCCCTGGCTATAAGCATGGATCTTCCCTATGTTCATTAAAAAAAGTCAAATTTAACCCTAACTTCCACCTTTCAGGCCTTACCAGTGGCGGCTGGTGCTCAATTTTTTTGGGGGGGCGCAAACAAACGAAAAAATAAGCAAAAAAAAAAAACAATTGCAGCCTCACTGTGCCCATCAAATGCAGCCACTGGGCCATCAATTGTCACCACTGTGCCATGCCATCAAATGCAGCCACTGTGCCCTTTAATTGTCGTCACTGTGCCCTTTGTCACCACTGTGCCAATTATCGCCACTGTGCCCCAGTAATTATCACCACTGTGCCCTGTAAAATGCTGCCCCCGCCCGGCACGGCACTTACTTTTCTGGGGTCGGCCATCCTCCTTCCATGGTCCCTCGATGTCTTCTCCCACCCTCGATGACGCTTCAGCCAATCAGGTTACCGATAACCAAAACCGGTGAACCTGATTGGCTGAGACGCCTGTCAGTCTTATCCAAGGAACGCACCCCCCGTACATCACTGGATATGTTTTTGGAAGCCGATTACAGCCTGAGGGTTGTACTCAGAAAGCCTATCAGAGCCGCAAAACTGTTATTTGGGCCAAAGCTCATTTACAATGGTCTGTTGCAAAGTGGAAAACTGTTATTTGGGCCAAAGCTAATTTACAATGGTCTGTTGCAAAGTGGAAGACTGTTATTTGGTCCGAAGCTCATTTACAATGGTCTGTTTTAAAGTGTAAAACTTTTATTTGGGCCAAAGCTCATTTACAATGGTCTGTTGCAAAGTGGAAAAATGTTCTCTGGGCCAAAGCTCCCACACATATACACAGTGTCCCAAGAACAAGCCGTATCTGAACATGATCCAGAAACGCTGCCATCTTCTCTGGGCCAAATCTCATTATAAATGATCTGTTGCAAAGTGTAAAACTGTTATTTGGGCCAAAGCTCATTTGCAATGGTCTGTTGCAAAGTGAAAAACTGTTATTTGGGCCAAAGCTCATTTGCAATGGTCTGTTGCAAAGTGGAAAACTGTTATTTTTAGCCAAAGCTCATTTACAATGGTCTGTTGCAAAATGGAAAACTCTTCTCTGGGCCAAAGCTCCCACACATACACACAGAGGGCCAGATCCTCAAAAGGGATACGCCGGCGTAACTGCTGTTACACCGTCGTATCCCTGTTTCTAACTATGGAACTGATCCACAGAATCAGTTTTCCAATAGTTAGGCAGAAGATCGGACATGTGTAAGGGACTTACACTGCCGGATCTTAGGATGCAGTACCGCATCCGCCGCTGGGGGCATTTTGTGTCGAAATGCCGCCTCGGGTATGCAAATTAGCACTTACGGAGATCCACAAAGCTTTTCAGCTTCGTTTTTTTGTTTTGAATTTTTTTTTTCGCGCCGTATCTTTTTTTTTTCCCGACGCAACTTTATTGACCCGTCGCAATCCACAAAGCTCGGCGTAACGTAATTTTGCGCTATGCCCGTCGGGAAAATGACGTCACGAGCATGCGCAGTACGGCCGGCGCGGGAGCGCGCCTAATTTAAATGGAAATCGCCCCAATGAAAAGAGGAACGCCTTGCGCCGGCGGAATTTAAGTTACACAGCCAAAAATTTCTAGGTAAGTGCTTTGTGGATCGGCACTTAGGTAGAAATTTTAAGGCAGTGTAACTTAAATGGGAACATTTATGTTACGCCGGATCTTTGTGGATTACCCCCACTGTCCCAAGTTTTTGTTGTAATTGGGATTGTTTATTGTGGGTACAAAAACTGAAGCTTTGTTGTACCTTCAAGCCACGCTCCTTGTTCATTGGTATTTGGCCATGCCTGCCGCTCTGGATGGAGTGCTATGAGCACTGTAACTTTTCTCTCTTCGGTGTTCCCGGGGTTTTTTTTTGCTCTCCATCCAAAACTTAACAAAGCTGAGGTTGGGGCTCACCCTCTATGTGCTGTAGGCCACCCAACTCGCATGTCAAACAATTACCCCAAAGTCTACACCCCCCCCCCACCATGGATGATGCTGATGGGAGCCCAGAAAATACACCTATAAATATCTGTATATTGTGTCGAACTTACCAGCCAGTAAACATTTTAAAAAAAGAAGAAGAGAAAAAAGTCAGATAAGTCGATTTACTAAAGAAACAGAGCTTTGTGAACAAAGTGAGCGTTCACTTCAATCATTCACCCGCGGGCCGTACATAAACCTGATTTCCATATCACTTGGCTGGATATTCAATGTGAATACAGTTTCATTTTATTCACTAAACAAAGTGAACATTGGCTCTGAGCGCTCCTTCAGTAATTCCCGCCCCCTAGAATAAAGCTGTCAGTCACAGGAAGAGCAATTACACGTCTTCTCCCCGCGCCTGACGATACAAACGCACGTCTGGCAGCCACGGGGCAAACCCGTCTTCTTATATTTGGAATTATGAGACGGTATCCTCCGTGGTAATGGCCACTTTCTCATCTCTAGTAGAGAGTGCAGCCAGCTGATACTTGAATACTCCGATACTATAAAAGGAAGGTGGTATTTGATGTTATAAAACTTTACTGTAAATCCAGTGCTGAAAAAAAAAAAAAAAAAGAAGTACCGTATATACTCGAGTATAAGCCGAGTTTTTCAGGACATCTTTTTGTGCTGAAAATGCCCTCCTTGGCTTATACTCGAGTCACAATTTTGCGACTGATCTCCTGGATTTTGGGGACCCGGTACCGGCCAAACTTGGCACACATGTAGCCCCACTCTTCCTCTACAAGTGTGCAAAGTTTGCTGTCCGGGGGACCTATGGCCGGGGAGCACTGATTTTTCAAAGCCGGGCACCCCTTCCATAGACTCCCATGTTAAACGGTCATTTCTCCAGTGAATGTGGGGACCCGGTACTGGCCGGTCGTAGGTCCCCTGGACCCGGAACTTGGCACACATGTAGCCCCACTCTTCCTCTACAAGTGTACAAAGATTGTTGTCCGTGGGACCTACGGCCGGGGAGCACTGATTTTTCAAAGCCGGGAACCCCTTCCATAGACTCCCATGTTAAACGGTAATTTCTCCAGTGAATTTGGGGACCCGGTACCGGCCGGTGGTAGGTCCCCTGGACCCGGAACTTGGCACACATGTAGCCCCACTCTTCCTCTACAAGTGTGCAAAGTTTGTTGTCCGGGGGACCTACGGCCGGGGAGCACCGCTTTTTCAAAGCCGGGCACCCCTTCTCTAGACTCCCATGTTAACCACTTAAGAACCGCCTCCTGCACATATACGTCGGCAGAATGGCACGGCTGGGCAAGTACAGGTACGTCCTCTTTAAGTGCCCAGCTGTGGGTCGTGGGCGCGCGCCCACTGCGTGCTCCCACGACCCAGTCCGAAGCTCCCTGACCGTGACCGTGGGACCCGCGCACCCGATCGCCGCTGGAGTCCCGCGATCGGTCACCGGAGCTGAAGAACGGGGAGAGCCGTGTGTAAACACACCTTCCCCGTTCTTCACTGTGGCGGCGCATCAATCGTGTGTTCCCTAATATAGGGAACCGCAATCAATGACGTCACACCTACAGCCACACCCCCCTACAGTTAGAAACACAGATGAGGTCACACATAACCCCATAACCCCCCCTTGTGGTTAACTCCCAAACTGCAATTGTAATTTTCACAGTAATCAGTGCATTTTAAATGCATTTTTTGCTGTGAAAATGACAATGGTCCCAAAAATGTGTCAAAATTGTCCGATGCGTCCGCCGTAATGTCGCAGTCGCGAAAAAAAATCGCTGATCGCCGCCATTAGTAGTAAAAAAATAAATAAATAAATAATAAAAATGCAATAAAACTATCCCCTCTTTTGTAAACGCTATAAATTTTGCGCAAACCAACCGATAAACGCTTATTGCGATTTTTTTTACCAAAAATAGGTATCGGTCTAAACTGAGGACATTTTTTTTTTTATATATATATATTTTTTGGGGGATATTTATTATGGGAAAAAGTAAAAAAATATTGCATTTTTTTCAAAATTGTCGCTCTATTTTTGTTTATAGCGCAAAAAATAAAAACCGCAGAGGTGATCAAATACCACCACAAGAAAGCTCTATTTGTGGGAAAAAAAGGACGCCAATTTTGTTTGGGAGCCACGTCGCACGACCGCGCAATTGTCAGTTAAAGCGACACAGTGCCGAATCGCAAAAACTGTCCTGGTCCTTTAGCTGCCTAAAGGTCCGGGTCTTAAGTGGTTAAACATCAGTCTAGTCTTGGACACAGTGAGGCATGGACACAGTGAGGCATGGGCACAGTGAGGCATGGGCACAGTGAGGCATGGGCACAGTGAGGCATGGGCACAGTGAGGCATGGACACAGTGAGGCATGGACACAGTGAGGCACGCAGATGGACACCCTAGGCTTACAGTATACTCGAGTCAATAAGTTTTCCCGTCTTTTGTGGTAAAATTAGGTGCCTCGGCTTATAATCGGGTCGGCTTATACTCGAGTATACTGTATACGGTAACTTTGTCATCCATATATTATCCATACACAGCAGTACCTTGGACTACGAAGATAAAATCCGCTCCAGAAGCATGCTTGTAATCCAAAGCTAGTTTCCCCCATAGGAATCAATGGAAACTCGTATTAATGCATTCCAAAAGTATTGGGACGCCTGCCTGTACACGCACAGTGCCCCTGTGACAGTGAGTGGAGGTGCCCGGTATTGAAGGGGTTAAACGTATGTTTTGAATCATTGTCCTAAAGTATAATTTGCACCAATTAAACTCTGACCACGGACCAGCATGCCATTGCGATATAAAATGGTGACCCGTCTGGTTCATTATTCCTTCCTCTTTATGTAATTCTCACACGTCACCATCACTATGGGATCCCCGAACCGTTACATCTCACTCAACCATGCTTGACAGAGGCCACTCCCCCAACATCCCTTCGTCCAATCTTCGTATGAGCCCAATACTTTATTTCCACTCATTCATGCATTCATAATACTCTTTCCTTGTCACCCTCCATCAAATATCCGTCTCTTTTGCCCAATTTCTATTTCCTAGTTTCAGATATGATTGATTTTTTCCCTGTGAAGTTCCGCCTCTAAGGCGTACACCAGTGATGGGGAACCTCGGCACCCCAGATGTTTTGGAACTACATTTCCCATGATGCTCAGCTACACTGCAAATTGCATGAGTATCATGGGAAATGTAGTTCCAAAACATCTGGGGCTAGATTCAGATACCTGAGCTCATCTTTCTTCCGGCGTAATGTATCTCCGATACGTTACGCCGCTGTAACTTTGGGCGCAAGTTCTGTATTCAGAAAGAACTTGCGCCCTTTGTGACGGCGGCGTAACGTATGTGTTGCGGCGTAAGGCCGCCTAATTCAAATGGGGATGTTGGGGGCGTGTTGTATTTAAATTTTACTTGACCCCGCTTTTTGACGTTTTTTTTGAACGGCGCATGCGCCGTCCTTAAAAAAAATATCCCAGTGTGCATTGCGCCAAAGTACGCCGCAAGGACGTATTGGATTCAACGTGAACGTAAATGACGTCCAGCCCTATTCACGAACGACTTACGCAAACGACATAAAATTTTCAAAATTCGACGCGGGAACGACGGCCATACTTAACATGGGATACGCCGCACATGCCCTTCATATAGCAGGGGTAATTTTACGCCGGAAAAAGCCTAACGCAAACGACGTAAAAAAAAAAGTGCCGGGCGGTCGTTCGTTTCTGAATCGCCGTAAATACTAATTTGCATATTCCTCGCGTAACTATACGGAAGCGCCACCTAGCGGCCAGCGTGATTATGCAGCCTAAGATACGACGGTGTAAGACACTTACGCCTATCGGATCTTAGGGATATCTATGCGTAACCGATTCTAAGAATCAGGCGCATAGATACGACGGCCGGACTCAGAGATACGACGGCGTATCAGGAGATACGACGGCGTATCTTGTTTCTGAATCCCTGGGGTGCCAAGGTTCCCCATCACTGGTCTAGAGTCATCTTTTCACTCTCGCAGATGGTATTGCTTTTTGCGCGTATTATTTAGGTGTAGCACCCTTCTAATGTAGTGTAGGCTGCAAGGTAAATTTAGTTGGCTCCTCTAAAATCAGAGGGGCAAGGGGTTGATTACTTAGGGCTGCTCAGTGTCCCACAGACTGTTTACTTCCCCCCTGTAGTCTAGACAATTCTAGACTTATAGCGAAAGGGAGAGCAGAGTGGGCAGCCTGAATATTTACGGGACTCCAGCCAATCCCTGAGAAGGCGTCTCCAGTAGGTGGATGGAGAGACCATCAATAGTCTGTGGCCTGGGGCAGCAGGAGAGCCAGCCAATCCCTAAAAAGAAGATTTGTCCAGTAGGTGGATGGAGAGCCCATAAATAGTTTGAGGCCTGAGGCAGCAGGAGAGCCAGCCAATCCCTGAGAAGGCGTGCCCAGTAGGTGGATGGAGAGCCCATCAATAGTCTGTAGCCTGGGGCAGCAGGAGAGCCAATACGCTGCGCCCATCTAATTGTATGTGGATCTGCCCCAGAGTCTGATCATTTGTAGAATTAGAGTTAGGTGTATGATTAACCAATTATACCAAGCAGGTGCTAATGATCATCAATTTCATATGTAGGTTGAAACTCCGTCATTAACTGAAATAGAACCAGCTGTGTAGGAGGCTTAAAACTGGGCGAGGAAATGCCAAGCTCTACTACTAAGGTGAGGTTGTGGAAGAGAGTTTATTTTTTTATCAATTAGAAAATGAAAAGTCAATGAAGAGAAGAGAAGTCCAAATGCAATCAATATCCGGTGTGACCGCCCTTTGCCTTCTTCTAGGTACACTTGCCCACAGTTGAAGGATCTGAACAGGTAAGTTGTTCCAAACATCTTGGAAAACTAAGCATAGATCTTCGGTTAATTGTTGGCTGCCTCAAATGCTTCTGTCTACTCCATGATGGTAAGATCAGGGCTCGGTGGGGGCCAACCCATCACTTCCAGGACTCCTTGTTCTTCTTTACACCAAAAATAGTTCTTGCCACATATGTCACGCCTACCCCAACGCAGGAAGTCAGACCTACTGTCAGGGGTAGGGGTGAGCAGACGACCCCCCGTTCGATTCGCACCAGAACCTGCGAATAGACCAAAAGTTTGTGTGAACTTTAGAACCCCGTTAAAGTCTACAGGACTCGGACGTTTGAAATCTAAAGTGTTCATTTTAAAGGCTAATATGCAAGTTATTGTCCTAAAAAGTGGTTGGGAACCCGGGACCTGCCCCAGGGGACATGTATCAATGCAAAAAAAAGTTTTAAAAACTTCAGTTTTTTTGGGAGCAGTGATATTAATAATGCTTAAAGCGAAACAATAAAAGTGAAATATTCCTTTAAATTTTGTACCTGGGGGTGTCTATAGTATGCCTGTGAAGTAGCGCTTGTTTCCCGTGGTTGGAACTGTCCCTGCACAAAGTGTCGGTTCTGAAGAAAAAAAGTCATTTAAAATCACTCGCGGCTATAATGAATTGTGGGCTCCCGGCAATACAAAGAAAAGGCATTGAAAGTCATTGAGGAAAAAAAAATGCCTGGGGGGTCCCCCCAAATTCAATAACCAGGCCCTTCAGGTCTGAAATGGATATTAAGGGGAACCCTGCGTCAAATTTTTAAAACAATTAAGTGGAGTTCCCCCAAAAATCCATACCAGACCCTTTATCCGAGCACGCAACCTGGCAGGCCGCAGAAAAAGAGGGGGGCCCCCCCTCCTGAACTGTACCAGGCCACATACCCTCAATAGACTGTCTCTATCACAAGCAAGGGATAGAGGGCCAGATTCACAGAAGAAGTACGCTGGCGTATCTACTGATACACCGGCGTACTTTCAAATTTGCCGCGTCGTATCTTTAGTTTGAATCCTCAAACCAAGATACGACGGCTTTTGGCTTCGATCCGACAGGCGTACGGCTTCGTACGCCTTCGGATCGTAGGTGCAATACTTCGGTGCCCGCTGGGTGGAGTTTGCGTCGTTTTCTGCGCCAGTTATGTTAATTAGCTTTTTTAGCTGCTATTTCGTGGCGTATAGATAGACCTGCCATGTTAAAGTATGGCCGTCGTTCCCGCGTCGAATTTAGAATTTTTTTTTTTTGCGTAAGTCGTCCGTGAATAGGAAAGGACGTAACTCACGTCGACGTTCAAAAAATCACGTCGGTGAGACGTCATTTCGCGCAAAGCACGGCGGGAAATTTCAAAACGGAGCATGCGCAGTACGTTCGGCGCGGGAACGCGCCTAATTTAAATGATCCACGCCCCCTACCCGGATCATTTGAATTAGGCGGGCTTGCGCCGGAGGGATTTACGCTACGCCGCCGCAACTTTTACAGGCAAGTGCTTTGTGAATCAAGCACTTGCCCGTAAAACTTGCGGCGGTGTAACGTAAATGCGATATGTTACGCCGCCGCAAATGTACCTGAATCTGGCCCAGAGTGTTCAGTTTGCTTATAACAGGTGACTGACCATATCAATCACCTTGCAGGTGGACACAAACCGGGAGAATGCAACAGCCAACACCCGGGTGCTGGAATGAGGAGCAGGAGCACAAAACTGATCCTGACCGTTCCTAATGACATTGGGCTAGATTCAGTAAGCAATTGCGTCTGCGTATCCATAGATACGCAGCGTAATTGCTTAGTTGCGCCGGCGTTTTGACTGCTCCTGATTCAGAAAGGTCGATACGCCGACTGCAGCCTAAGATATGACTGGCATAAGGCTCTTATGCCGTCGTATCGTAGGCTGCATTCTTACGCTGGCCGCTAGGTGGCGTTCCCGTAGTGTTCAGCGTAGAGTATGCAAATTGCATACTCACGCCGATTCACAACCATACGCGCGCCCGGCGTTCGCATTTTACGTCGTTTGCGTTCGTCGGTTTCTGCGTAAGGCTGCCCATGCTATTAGCAGGGGCAGCCAATGCTAAGTATGCCCGTCGTTCCCGCGTCGCGATTTTTGAAAATTACGTCGTTTGCGTAATTGAATCGTGAATGGCGATGGACGCCATTTACGGAGCTACTGCTTCGTGAATCAAGCGTAGCGCAAGTAATTTACGGAGGCGTAGCGTAAAAACGGTACGCTGCGCCTCCGTAGTAGTGCGTGCCCCTACCTGAATCTACCCCAGTGGCTGGATGTTTGTGGTGGTTGTCCTGCTGCAGAATGAATTTGGGGGCCAATTACACACCTCCCTGATGGTATGGCATGATGGAGAAGTACATGTCTGTATTTCCCAGCATTGAACATTGCCAGGTCTGGGAGTGCCTTACCTTTTCGCTTTATGTTTTTAACCACTAGAGTACCGGGCCATCGTCAAATGACGGCTCCACGGTGACTCTGAAAATTCAACAGGACGTCAATTGACGTCCTGTATTCTTGCGGCCACTGGGGGGCGCGCGAGCGCGCCGGCTCGTCCCCGAGATGCCGATGCGCGTGCCTGGCGGTTGCGATGTCCGCCAGGCACTCGGAATCGGCGGCTACAGGGACAAGACGTGGAGCTCTGTGTGTAATGATGGGGTGTAAACACAGAGCTCCACGTCCTGTCAGGGGAGAGAGGAGACGGATCTGTGTCCCTTGTACATAGGGACACAGCATCGGTCACCTCCCCCAGTCACCCCCCTTTCCCCACAGTTAGAACACAATTTAGGTATACATATTAACCCCTCCCTCACCCCCTAGTGTTAACCCCTTGAATGCCAGTCACATTTATACAGTAATTAGTGCATATTTATCGCATTAATCGCTGTATAAATGTGAATGGCGCCAAAAACGTGTCAAAAGTGTCCGATGTGTTCGCCGCAATGTCACGGTGACAGTAAAAAAATCACAAATCGCCGCCAATACTAGTAAAAAAATTAATAAAATAAAAATGCCATAAATCGATCAGCTATTTTGTAAACGCTATAACTTTTGCGCAAACCAATCAATATATGATCATTGCGATTTTTTTTTACCAAAAATATGTAGAAGAATACATATCGGCCTAAACTGAGGAAAAAAAACGTTTTTTTTTAAAAAAATTGTGATATTTATTAAATAAAAAAGTAAAAAATAGTGTTTTTTTTTTAAAATTGTCACTCTTCTCTTGTTTATAGCGCAAAAAATAAAAACCGCAGAGGTGATCAAATACCACCAAAAGAAAGCTCTATTTGTGGGAACAAAATGATAAAAAAATTGTTTGGGTACAGTGTAGCACGACCGCGCAATTGTCATTCAAAGTGCGACAGTGCTGAAAGCTGAAAATTGGCTTGGGCAGGAAGGGGCGTAAGTGCCCGGTATGGAAGTGGTTAATAATATTTCAGCTGCCCTGATCTCTGCACAGCTCATCCCTCCTGTGTGCCGGCACCACTTGACATCCATCAAGGTGAACTATGGTTCAGCAGTCTGGAATCACTAAGACATTTCTTGTTTTTTTTAGAAAGCCTTCATAACTCTTTTAAATGAAATGTCGTTTTCCCGGTTTAAGAAATACAACCAGAGGAAATGTAAATTGATTTTAGAGAATTAAGAACAAAATTGCAAAAATGTTTGAAATATTGGTGGGCAAAACTGGTGAACTGTAAGCAAGCTGACAAAACGAACGTACAAATAAAGAGATAGAGAGACTCTCATCCAACATTAATATAAATGACATCTTCTGTTATAGATTTATCCCTGGTCCAGTTCCAGGATACCTATTCTATTCTGCCTCTGATCCAAATGCAAGGTGATGTGAATGCATGCATGCAAAAGAATCACACTGGGACACACTGGTTCAGTGTGAGCTTCTCTTCATCACCAGGAACCCCGGAGTTTATCCAAGGTCACAGCCCCTTATGTAAACAAAGTGACATAAGCAAACGTCATCACATATGTGTGTATATGATTATATGGTCTTTCCTGTCGACATCTGTTCCTTTCCACGAGGCAACATTCCAGACCTTTCAGCAGCCATTTTCTTTGCACGGTGGGAGGGGCAGAAAGGAGGGGGGTCAAAGGAGTGGGAAAGACATCTGTTTCTGTTTTGAATAAGGTATGAATACCTCTGTCATCATTTTCAGTCAAGGAAAATACTACCGTTTCTCACGTGATTACTAAGACATATATACAGGTATATATCGCAACAAGAAAGGAAAGAAATAATAAAAAATGATTGAAGAACTCAATGCTCAGCATTGGGTATAGGAAAATGTTCATATGTATTTTGGAAGGGTGGCATGTGAACATACCTAGCACCAGAGTTTGCACCAAATAGATTGTCCATGGCTCAGCCATCCGCTCCATAGGGCAAGGGGGCGATTGCCCTCCCCCTGGAATCCAGTGCAGTGTTTTGGCCTGGGCCGGGGGCGGCAAAGAAGTGGGGAGGCGGCGAATTCAATTTCATGCTAAAGCCCCCAGCATGCAAGCACTCTGCTGGGGGGAGTGTTACAAGAGGAGAAAAGAGAATACTGTGCTGGGGGAAGCCAGAGAGAGCCACGCTGTACCCGCACCACCAGAGAGCCACGTTGTACCCGCACCACCAGAGAGCCACGCTGTACCCGCACCACCAGAGAGCCACGCTGTACCCACACCACCAGAGAGCCACGCTGTACCCGCACCACCAGAGAGAGAGCCACGCTGTACCTGCACCACCAGAGAGCCATGCTGTACCCGCACCACCAGAGAGGGAGCCACACTGTACCTGCACCACCAGAGAGCCATGCTGTACCCGCACCACCAGAGAGGGAGCCACGCTGTACCTGCACCACCAGAGAGAGAGCCACGCTGTACCCGCACCACCAGAGAGCCACACTGTATCCGCACCACCTGAGAGCCATGCTGTACCCGCACCACCAGAGAGAGAGCCACGCTGTACCTGCACCACCAGAGAGCCATGCTGTACCCGCACCACCAGAGAGGGAGCCACGCTGTACCTGCACCACCAGAGAGAGAGACACGCTGTACCTGCACCACCAGAGAGCCATGTTGTACCCGCACCACCAGAGAGGGAGCCACGCTGTACCTGCACCAACAGAGAGCCATGCTGTACCCGCACCACCAGAGAGGGAGCCACGCTGTACCTGCACCACCAGAGAGCCATGCTGTACCCGCACCACCAGAGAGGGAGCCACGCTGTACCCGCACCACCAGAGAGCCATGCTGTACCTGCACCACCAGAGAGAGAGCCACGCTGTACCCGCACCACCAGAGAGCCACACTGTACCCGCACCACCAGAGAGAGAGCCACGCTGTACCCGCACCACCAGAGAGGGAGCTCTGCTGTACCCACACCACCAGAGAGCCACGCTGTACCCCCACCAACAGAGAGCCATGCTGTACCCGCACCACCAGAGAGCCATGCTGTACCTGCACCACCAGAGAGCCACGATGTACCCGCACCACCAGAGAGGCACGATGTACCCGCACCACCAGAGAGCCACGATGTACCCGCACCACCAGAGAGCCACGTTGTACCCGCACCACCAGAGAGAGAGCCACGCTGTACCCGCACCACCAGAGAGGGAGCCCCGCTGTACCCGCAGCACCAGAGAGACATGCTTTACCCACACCACCAGAGAGCCACGCTGTACCCCCACCAACAGAGAGCCATGCTGTACCCGCACCACCAGAGAGCCATGCTGTACCTGCACCACCAGAGAGCCACGATGTACCCGCACCACCAGAGAGGCACGATGTACCCGCACCACCAGAGAGCCACGATGTACCCGCACCACCAGAGAGCCACGTTGTACCCGCACCACCAGAGAGAGAGCCACGCTGTACCCGCACCACCAGAGAGGGAGCCCCGCTGTACCCGCAGCACCAGAGAGCCATGCTGTACCCGCACCACCAGAGAGCCACGCTGTACCCGCACCACCAGAGAGCCATGCTGTACCCGCACCACCAGAGAGCCACGCTGTACCCGCACCACCAGAGAGGGAGCCACGCTGTACCTGCACCTCCAGCCCTATTCACGAACGACTTACGCAAACGACGTAAAATTTCAAAACTCGGCGCGGGAACGACGGCCATACTTAACATTAGCTACCCCTCATATAGCAGGGGTAACTATACACCGGAAAAAGCCAAACGCAAACAACGTAAAAAAAAAGCGCCGGGCGGTCGTTCGTTTCTGAATTGGCGTAAATAATTATTTGCATATTCCTCGCGTAAAAATTGCGGAAGCGCCACCTAGCGGCCAGCCTGAAATTGCAGCCTAAGATACGACGGTGTAAAACACTTACACCTGTCGGATCTTAGGGAAATCTATACGTAACTGATTCTATGAATCAGTCGCATAGATACGACCGAGTGCACTCAGAGATACGACGGCGTATCAGGAGATACGCCGTCGTATCTCTTTCTAAATCCGAGCCTGTATCTACAATGTTGTGTAGTGAGTGTACAGCTTGTATAACAGTGTACATTTCCTGTCCCCTCAAAATAACTCAACACACAGCCATTCATGTCTAAACCACAAAAGTTAGTACACCCCTAAGTGAAAATGTCAAAATTGGGCCCAAAGTGTCAATAATTTGTGTGGCCGCCATTATTTTCCAAGCACTGCCTTAACCCTCTTGGGCATGGAGGTCACCAGAGCTTCACAGGTTGTCACTGGAGTCCTCTTCCCCTCCCCCATGACAACATCACGGAGCTGGTGGATGTTAGAGACCTTGCGCTCCTCTACCTTCTGTTTGAGGATCCCCCACAGATGATCAATAGGGTTTAGGTCTGGAGACATGCTTGGCCAGTCCATCACCTTTACCCTCAGCTTCTTTAGCAAGGCAGTGGTGGTCTTGGAGGTGTGTTTGGGGTCGTTAGTCGCGTGAGTTTCTGAAGTGCACATGCGCTGATGATGTTGGCGCAAGTGTATATGGTAAATACGGCACATTTTGACCGTGCAAAAGGCCGCCATGACCCTGTCGGAAGTCCGACAGACAAAAAGGGACCCAACCGGGACAGTGGCTTTTGTAGGGGACTGCAAGGTAGCCTACTGACTATGGGCTCCGGCGTTTGAGGCGTTTCCAGCAGAGCCTCTGTTCAGTGTTCCGCCTATCACGGATGTCCTCTTGTCCGAGGCCAAGGCTGAGGATGACACGGCATCCGTGATAGGTGGAACACTGAACAGAGGCTCTGCAGGGAAAAATAGTGTTCCGCCTATCACGGAACAGTCAGAGGAGGAGGCGCGGCTTTTGAATAATGGATGGCCGCCGTCTGACAGACAGGTACCCGGCGTATAAGATGACCCCTGACTTTTGGGGCATGATTTTAGATGCAAAAAGTCGTCTTATACGCCGGAAAACTGCTAAAGAGGAACCAAAAACGAAATTTGCCTCAACCATTAGCAACATAGTTAGGAGGAGGATGCTACACAACAAAAGAGGCCAACATTTTCAAACCTTTATAGAAAGTACTTCCACATCCCCGTAACTAAGCCTACATCTCCAAAAAAAAGAGAAAGCCTGAGCCTCAATAAAATCAGCATGCTTGAAAAATCTAACAGGAGCCTCCTGCATACATGCGACACAGGGCAGTGCAGAGCACAGACGGGAAATGACTTTCATCAGCCTGATTATATTATTTGGAATTAATGAGCTGTGCAGTGTTAACAAGCAATTGAGTGCGTTTAACCCAAGTAGCGGCACGATGACCCGGCAAGCTTTGCTCGGCTTTCGCTTTTCCAGGGTTAATTTCCAGCCGGTGAAAGAACAAAAGGTAAACACGGAGCGCAGTTTGGGGAGCTCACATCCCCGCGTATTGACATATCTGTCTGGTTGTCTTGTTACGCGAAATCAATCGACTTACAACAGCCACGAGCGATATTGAATATGATAATTACATTTGCTGATCAGAAGAACAGACCGCTGTGTATGGTAAAGGGCTGGAAGTTGGACGTGTGTGTTATTATTTGTAACGTAGCGGGAGATATCGCGTTCATACGCCGGGGTAAAGGTCTGGAAACAGTTGGATGACTTCTGTGTAGGCCGCCTGAAATATTTGATTTTTGTTCAACAAATTAAAAAAACATTGACGCACACTGATGTCCTAAACTAAGCAACTTTCAAGAGAACTTTTTTTGAAATCTTAAAGCAGCAGTTCTGATTTTTTTTCTTTATGTTATGTAAGGGACTTTCTTCCCATTGGCCATCAGTGTAAGGGACATTCTTCCCATTGGTTATCAATGTAAGGGACATTCTTCCCATTGGCCATCAATGTAAGGGACATTTTTCCCATTGGTTTTCAATGCAAGGGACATTCTTCCCATTGGTTATCAATGCAAGGGACATTTTCCCATTGGTTATCAATGCAAGGGACATTCTTCCCATTGGTTATCAATGTAAGTGGCATTTTTCCCATTGGTTATCAATGCAAGGGACATTCTTCCCATTGGTTATCAATGCAAGGGACATTCTTCCCATTGGCCATCAATGAAAGGGACATTCTTCCCATTGGCCATCAGTGTAAGGGACATTCTTCCCATTGGCCATCAATGTAAGGGACATTCTTCCCATTGGTTATCAATGCAAGGGACATTTTCCCATTGGTTATCAATGCAAGGGACATTCTTCCCATTGGTTATCAATGTAAGGGACATTCTTCCCATTGGTTATCAATGTAGGGTCATTCTTCCCATTGGTTATCAATGTAAGGGTCATTCTTCCCATTGGTTATCAATGTAAGGGTCATTCTTCCCATTGGTTATCAATGTAAGGAACATTCTTCCCATTGGTTATCAATGTAAGGGACATTCTTCCCATTGGTTATCAATGTAAGGGGCATTCTTCCCATTGGTTATCAATGTAAGGGGCATTCTTCCCATTGGTTATCAATGTAAGGGACATTCTTCCAATTGGTTATCAATGTAAGGGACATTCTTCCCATTGGTTATCAATGTAAGGGCCATTCTTCCCATTGGCCATCAATGTAAGGGACATTCTTCCCGTTGGTTATCAAGGTAAGGGTCATTTTTCCCATTGGTTATCAATGCAAGGGACATTCTTCCCATTGGTTATCAATGCAAGGGACATTTTCCCATTGGTTATCAATGCAAGGGACATTTTCCCATGTGTTATCAATGCAAGGGACATTTTCCCATTGGTTAGCAATGAAAAGGGAGATTATTCCCATTGGCCATCAGTGTAGGGTCATTCTTCCCATTGGCCAACAATGTAAGGGACATTCTTCCCATTGGTTATCAATGTAAGGGGCATTCTTCCCATTGGTTATCAATGTAAGGGGCATTCTTCCCATTGGTTATCAATGCAAGGGACATTCTTCCCATTGGTTATCAATGCAAGGGACATTCTTCCCATTGGTTATCAATGTAAGGGACATTCTTCCCATTGGTTATCAATGTAAGGGTCATTATTCCCATTGGCCATCAATGTAAAGGGGATTCTTCCCATTGGTTATCAATGTAAGGGACATTCTTCCCATTGGCCATCAATGTAAGGGACATTCTTCCCATTGGTTATCAATGTAAGGGTCATTCTTCCCATTGGCCATCAATGTAAGGGGCATTCTTCCAATTGGTTATCAATGCCAGGGACATTTTACCATTGGTTAGCAATGTAAGGGACATTCTTTCCATTGGCCATCAATGTAAGGGGCATTCTTCCCATTGGCCATAATTGGTCGTATTGGTTTTAGCAGGGTTATGAGACCTGAAGATTATTTTAAGGGTTCCGCCAATGTGAAAAGATTGAGGAAGGCTGACATAGGGACAGTTAAAAGTAAAAAACAATTGTTTGGTTCATTAAAATCTATTTTTTAAAAATGAACTGCCCTTCCCCGCAACATAAACACACAGGTAAGACATCTCCACATAAGACAGATAGAAAGGTAATTCCCAGGCTGTCCTTTAGGGGGAAGTGGTTGAGCTGGAAAGGTTTTTAATGCCTCTTTACAACTTTGGGTTTTGCAATTTTTCCCAGTTTTGCAAGTCCCCGCTTTCTTAGAATCAGGCTCCATATATTTGGTACTAATTAAGTTGCCAGCCTCACTTTTTTATATTTCATGGAATATTTGGAGTTATATTGTGGTTTTGTGCACTAAAAAAAATTGTTTTTTTTTTTTTTTTTTTTAATGTAAAGATTTCAGAAAACATTTCTACAAATATTGTGTGACATACAAACTTGGATTGCTATAATCTTATTCTATCGTTTTTAAAAGTAATAATAATAATAATAATAATAATTATTATCCCAACAGATAAAGACTTAAAGTAAACCTATCAGAAATGTATTCAACTGATTATATATATGTAGCGGGTGTCTCGCATCTCTCACGACCGTGCCAAGCTGACCACGGCTTTCACTGTAGAGTAATACGTTCAATATTAAACCGTTTATTAAATACAAAGTTGAAAAGATACTCACAAACATAAATCCCATGTACAAGATAGCAAGCAGAAATTTACATTGGCTGGAAGCCAATGGAGAGAGGGCTTCCCTTGTGGCTAAGTTCCAGACCACCCCCTTGTGGGTGAAACAGGAGGGGTCAGGCTAAAAGTAGCATGGGTCACCTGTCGGACTGTGTGCAGGAAGTCTCAGAGCACTGCTGGTGTGCTGGAGTGAAGTCAGCAGACAGATGGCGCCCATGAGATGTAGCAGGTCTAGAATAATGACAAGACTGGAGTGTGGATGGAGAAGGACAAGGTCAGGAGCCAGGTGGGTATCGGAGCAGACGTGGTCAGGTGGATAGCCAAGGTCAGGAGCTAGGTGGATATCGGAGAAGATGTGGTCAGGTGGGTAGCCAAGGTCAGGAGCCAGGTGGGTTTCGGAGCAGGCCGAGGTCAGGAGCCAGGTGGGTATCGGAGTAGATGTGGTCAGGTGGATAGCCAAGGTCAGGAGCTAGTTGGGAATCGGAGCAGACATGGTCAGGTGGGTAGCCAAGGTCAGGAGCCAGGTTGGTATCGGAGCAGATGTGGTCAGGTGGATAACCAAGGTCAGGAGCTAGGTGGGTATTGGAGCAGATGTGGTTAAGTGGATAGACGAGGTCAGGAGCCAGGTGGGTATCGGAGCAGACATGGTCAGGTGGTTAGCCAAAGTCAGGAGCCTGGTGGGTATTGGAGCAGACATGGTCAGGTGGATAGCTGAGGTCAGGAGCCAGGTGGGTATCGGAGCAGATGTGGTCAGGTGGATAGCTGAGGTCAGGAGCCTAGGTGAGTATCGGAGCAGACGTGGTCAGGTGGATAGCTGAATTCAGGAGCCAGGTGGGTATTGGAGTAGACGTGGTCAAGTGTATAGCCGAGGTCAAGAGCCAGGTGGGTATTGGGGCAGACATGGTCAGGTGGATAGCCAAGGTCAGGAGTCAGATGGGTATCGGGGCAGACGTGTTCAGGTGGATAGCTGAAGTCAGGAGCTCGGTGGGTATCGGAGCAGACGTTGGTCAAGTGGATAGCCAAAGTCAGGAGCCAGGTGGGTATCGGAGCAGACGTGGTCAGGTGGATAGATAAATTCAGGAGCCAGGTGGGTATTGGAGCAGACGTGTTCAAGTGGATAGCCAAGGTCAAGAGCCAGGTGAGTATTGGAGCAGATGTGGTCAGGTGGATAGCCGAAGTCAGGAGCCAGGTGGGTATCGGAGCAGATGTGATCAGGTGGATAGCTGAGGTCAGGAGCCAGGTGGGTATCGGAGCAGACGTGGTCAGGTGGATAGCTGAGGTCAGGAGCCAGGTGGGTATCGAAGCAGACGTGGTTAGTTGGATAGCCAAGGTCAAACACAGGAAACTGGCAGGAGACAGGTCAAGGACAAGCCGGAGACACAGAAACAGGAATATCATGGAGATAACACAATGGAGGAGCCAAAGACCAACCAGCAACTTTAATCACTGGCAGGCTTCCTTATAAAGGTCTCTGGGCACCAAAACTAGGCTGGGGGCATGCATTTCTGTTCACCAGTGCGCATGCCATGTGCGTCAGTGCGCCAATGAGAATTCCATCGACCATGTCGAGTACTGGCAGAGCCCTCTTAAGCATGGATATCTGGAGAGGATATGTTAAAATAGGAGAGAGTCAATGAGGGGAGAGTGGGGGTGGAGGGGCAAAGGCCTGCCTCTATGTGTCTTATGGACACATAGAGCAGGGCTCGGGAGCGAGCACGCACCAGTGCCCCCATAACAAGTGACTTCTAGTAAGAATATATACAGTATATGGTTAAATGCAGTGAGACATTGTAACACATAAAACGACACAATACTATTGGCCCGGCCTTCCATTGTAGAGCCGCCGTTTCAGAAGGCTTTTTTAATGCAGCGCGATCGTCTACTCACACAACCTTGAATCTCGGGCCTGCATGATAAACACAAAGTCCCACTATAGATAATTCATTGTCTTCCCTCCCCCCACCCAGCAAAGGCGAAACATTAACAGCGACAATGCATTCTGTTCTCCATCTGACAGCTACTCAAATCAAATCTTTAGCGTGGAAGAGTTTGTCTAGCAGATTAAATGGCTGCTTGTAGAATAAAGGACCGCCGAGTTCTCCATACAAACGCATCACTTAGAGACAAACAGAGCTGCTTGACAAACACCCAACATCCGCATCAAGGAGCCGAGAAAACAGCGCCGCGTAAAACACGCCGCCGACTTCCAGCGAAAGGTTATTATCCGACCGGGAGAATCTCCCCCCTTCACTTCATCTGTCTTATTGCTTCGCTTCTTCTTTCTAATGGACTCAGACAACAGAAATTTTACTATTAGGGTGACAATAAATGAACACCGGACTGAAAAATATATTATATGAACACCGGACTGCTAAATATAGTATATGAACACCGGACTGCTAAATATATTATATGAACACCGGACTGAAAAATATAGTATATGAACACCGGACTGTACTAAATATAGTATATGAACACCGGACTGCTAAATATATTATATGAACACCGGACTGATAAATAGAATATATGAACACCGGACTGTACTAAATATATTATATGAACACCGGACTGCTAAATATAATATATGAACACCGGACTGCTAAATATAATATATGAACACCGGACTGTACTAAATATAGTATATGAACACCGGACTGTACTAAATATATTATATGATCACCGGACTGCTAAATATATTATATGAACACCGGACTGCTGAATATATTATATGAGCACCGGACTCCTAAATATAGTATATGAACACCGGACTGCTAAATATATTATATGAACACTGGACTGTACTGAATATATTATATGAACACCGGACTGCTAAATATATTATATGAACACCGGACTGTACTAAATATAATATATGAACACCGGACTGCTAAATATATTATATGAACACCGGACTGCTAAATATAGTATATGAACACCGGACTGCTAAATATAGTATATGAACACCGGACTGAAAAATATATTATATGAACACCGGACTGCTAAATATAATATATGAACACCGGACTGTACTAAATATATTATATGAACAGCGGGCTGCTAAATATATTTTATGAACACCGGACTGCTAAATATATTATATGAACACCGGACTGCTAAATATATTATATGAACACCGGACTGATGAATATATTATATGAACACCGGACCGCTAAATATAATATATAAACACCGGACTGCTAAATATATTATATGAACACTCTGCGGGGAGGGAGAGGAGGTGAGCGCTGTAGGGAGGGAGAGGAGGTGAGCACTGCGGGGAGGGAGAGGAGGTGAGCACTGCGGGGAGGGAGAGGAGGTAAGCACTGCGGGGAGGGAGAGGAGGTGAGCGCTGCAGGGGGGGAGAGGAGGTGAGCACTGCGGGGAGGGAGAGGAGGTGAGCGCTGCGGGGAGGGAAAGGAGGTGAGCGCTGCGGGGAGGGAGAGGAGGTGAGCACTGCGGGGAGGGAGAGGAGGTGAGCGCTGCGGGGAGGGAGAGGAGGTGAGCGCTGTAGGGAGGGAGAGGAGGTGAGCACTGCGGGGAGGGAGAGGAGGTGAGTGCTGCGGGGAGGGAGAGGAGGTGAGCGCTGCGGGGAGGGAGAGGAGGTGAGCGCTGTAGGGAGGGAGAGGAGGTGAGCACTGCGGGGAGGGAGAGGAGGTGAGCACTGCGGGGAGGGAGAGGAGGTGAGCACTGCGGGGAGGGAGAGGAGGTGAGCATTGCGGGGAGGGAGAGGAGGTGAGCGCTGCGGGGAGGGAGAGGAGGTGAGTGCTGCATGGAGGGAGAGGAGGTGAGTGCTGCAGGGAGGGAGAGGAGGTGAGCGCTGCGGGGAGGGAGAGGAGGTGAGCGCTGTAGGGAGGGAGAGGAGGTGAGCACTGCGGGGAGGGAGAGGAGGTGAGCACTGCGGGGAGGGAGAGGAGGTGAGCACTGCGGGGAGGGAGAGGAGGTGAGCATTGCGGGGAGGGAGAGGAGGTGAGCGCTGCGGGGAGGGAGAGGAGGTGAGTGCTGCATGGAGGGAGAGGAGGTGAGTGCTGCAGGGAGGGAGAGGAGGTGAGCGCTGCGGGGAGGGAGAGGAGGTGAGTGCTGCAGGGAGGGAGAGGAGGTGAGCGCTGCGGGGAGGGAGAGGAGGTAAGCACTGCAGGGAGGGAGAGGAGGTGAGCGCTGCGGGGAGGGAGAGGAGGTGAGCGCTGCGGGGAGGGAGAGGAGGTGAGCGCTGCGGGGAGGGAGAGGAGGTGAGCGCTGCGGGGAGGGAGAGGAGGTGAGTGCTGCAGGGAGGGAGAGGAGGTGAGCGCTGCGGGGAGGGAGAGGAGGTGAGTGCTACAGGGAGGGAGAGGAGGTGAGCGCTGCGGGGAGGGAGAGGAGGTAAGCACTGCGGGGAGGGAGAGGAGGTGAGCGCTGCAGGGGGGGAGAGGATGTGAGAGCTGCGGGGAGGGAGAGGAGGTGAGCGCTGCAGGGGGGGAGAGGAGGTGAGCGCTGCGGGGAGGGAGAGGAGGTGAGCGCTGCGGGGAGGGAGAGGAGGGGAGCGCTGCGGGGAGGGAGAGGAGGTGAGCGCTGCGGGGAGGGAGAGGAGGTGAGCGCTGCAGGGAGGGAGAGGAGGTGAGCGTTGCGGGGAGGGAGAGGAGGTGAGCGCTGCGGGGAGGGAGAGGAGGTGAGCGCTGCGGGGAGGGAGAGGAGGTGAGCACTGCGGGGAGGGAGAGGAGGTGAGCAGTGTGGGGAGGGAGAGGAGGTGAGCGCTGCGGGGAGGTAGAGGAGGTGAGCGCTGCGGGGAGGGAGAGGAGGTGAGTGCTGCGGGGAGGTAGAGGAGGTGAGCACTGCGGGGAGGGAGAGGAGGTGAGCGCTGCGGGGAGGGAGAGGAGGTGAGCGCTGCGGGGAGGGAGAGGAGGTGAGCGCTGCGGGGAGGGAGAGACAGAGGTGCGGAGGGGGGGGTGGCGGTCCGCTGTCACTGAAGCCGGCCCACTGAGCCATCGGCCCACCGGGAAACTCCCTGTAGTCCCGATGGCCTGTCCATCCCTGCCCGCTTCTTCTTGACGCTACAACGCTGTCCTCTGAAATCCCTCAATAAAAGATCCATAGAACGTGAAGATAAGTGCAATGAAGTCGTTTCATTCCTCGGCCTCTCGGCCGAACCTTCCACATTTTGTTTAGCAATTTGTAACGACATGAAATCTCGGATTATTTTTAGGAATTTTTATTAGTCGGGCTTTATGTACCAATTAGGTTTGTCATTCCGCGAGCGTTTCCAGAAAGCAATTATACAATCTAACAATCATGGTGGGATTTCAGCCAGCAGCTTGGCATGCTAGATGAGCTCACGCTGTCTTGCCACCCGTCTGGCCTGTCTCCCCCTCCCCCCCCACGCTCCGGCTTTATTACTTTCCTCCTCGTGTTTTGGAAACCTTGTCAGGTTGTCACAAGTTTCCCTCATTGCTGAACTTTGCATTGTCAAGTGTTGGCCTTATCACTGATAAATATTTCAGCTGCAGACTCCCTATGAATTATTGATTCCGATCGGTTCAATGACCTTTGCTGGGGAAAAAAAACTTGATTAGGCTTAAAACTGAGGCCATGCGGAGCTTGACCGTTCCATGGTGAGGAATTCTGAAGTAAGTAGGTGAGATGATCCAAGGGTGGGGGCAACGCCATTCACCCTGGTGGATATTTTAGGGATCTGAGGGTGGGGCCAACACCAAGGCCAACGCCATTCACCCTGGTGGATATTTCGGGATGCCGACCTCCAGGACTGAGGCCATGCGGAGCTTGACCGTTACATGTCCATGGCGAGGAATTCTGAAGTAAGTAGGTGAGATGATCCAAGGGTGGGGCCAACGCCATACACCCTGGTGGATATTTTAGGGATCTGAGGGTGGGGCCAACATCAAGGCCAACGCCATTCATCCTGGTGGATATGTTAGGGATCTGAGGGTGGGGCCAACACCAAGGCCAACGCCATTCATCCCGGTGGATATTTCGGGATGCCAACCTCCAGGACTGAGGCCATTCGGAGCTTGACCGTTACATGTCCATGGCGAGGAATTCTCAAGTAAGTTGGTCAGATGATCCAAGGGTGGGGCCAACACCAAAGCCAACACCATTCAACCTGGTGGATATTTTGGGATGCCGACCTCCAGGACTGAGGTCATGCGGAACTTGACCGTTCCATGTTCATGGTGAGGAATTCTGAAGTAAGTAGGTGAGATGATCCAAGGGTGGGGCCAACACCAAGGCCAACGCCATTCACCCTGATGGATATTTTAGGGATCTGAGGGTGGGGCCAACACCAAGGCCAACGCCATTCATCCTGGTGGATATTTCGGGATGCCGACCTCCAGGACTGAGGCCATGCGGAGCTTGACCGTTACATGTCCATGGCGAGGAATTCTCAAGTAAGTGGGTGAGATGATCCAAGGGTGGGGCCAACACCAAGGCCAACGCCATTCACCCTGGTGGATATTTTAGGGATCTGAGGGTGGGGCCAACACCAAGGCCAACGCCATTCACCCTGGTGGATATTTTAGGGATCTGAGGGTGGGGCCAACACAAAGGCCAACGCCATTCACCCTGGTGGATATTTCGGGATGCCGACCTCCTGCCCAGGATTGAGGCCAAGGAGACATACCCAACCTTCCATCTTTTATTTGGCACTGTGATCCACTTAAAGAGTAACTCCACTCTCCACTCCATTGAGAAAAAAATATACCCCTCGGGGGGTGATCTCTGTTGCAGGGATTGTAACAAACCTTGTAGCAGATTCCGACCTTTTGTTATCCGTGGCAGCTGGTGTTTTTTTTGGGGGGGGGGGCAAACAACCAGCCCCCCGATGGCACTTCAAACCCCCCAGCCCCCCTGCCCACTGTCTTACCTCATCTAGGTGGCAGGCATCAGGAATCGGTCATAAAGCAGTGGGCATCAGGCAGGGGCATTGGTCATCAGGCCACAGGCATCAGGCAGCAGCGGCGGGCATCAGGCATCAAGCAGTGGGCATCAGGCAGGGGCATCGGTCATCAGGCAGTGGCGGCAGGCATCAGGCATCAAGCAGTGGGCATCGGGAAGGGGCATCGGTCATCAGGCCACGGGCATCAGGCAGTGGTGGCGGTCATCAGGCATCTGGCATCAAGCAGTGGGCATCAGACAGCGGCATCGGACATCAGGCCACGGGCATCAGGCAGCAGCGATGGGCATCAGGCAGTGGGTGGCAGGCATTAGGTGGTGGGTGGCGGGCATTGGCATCAGGTGGTGGGAATCAGGCAGTGGCCCCTTTGTCCTTGCCTCCATAGCTGTGGCCGCGTGACTCCTCCCCTCCTCCTATATGTCCAATAGGAATTGTCTGTCCTTTCAGCCAACCAGGGCATGGGTCTCACGACCCGCTTCCTGATTGGCTGGGAGAAGGATCAGTGTTAAAATAGCAAATATTAATTTGCTATTGTAACACACCTGGGTGGGCATTGTTTGCATTCTCTGCGCCCCGACCCCACCCTATTTCGAAGCCTATTTGAGCCTCTGGCTTTAATCTGTGCTTAAAAAAAACACCCCCCTGCTTTGGAATCCATGCAAGGGGCCGGACACATGGATAGGAGCGGGGGCGGCGCCCGTGCACCCTTAATGGACGGGCCATCCCTGTTGGTTATTCTAAAGAAATCCCTGTATTTTTATCTGTGTCCATGTGCCAATTGAGTCTAATCAGAGTGGTTTCATAATTACCAACCAGTTGCTGCACCTGCAGGGCTCTAGTGAGGAAAGTGGTAGGGTCTGCATCCCTTTAAATATGATTTCCTATTGGGAGTATTAGTGCTGCCCATCAGTGTATTCAACCAGTGGCACCCATCAATGCCCATCAGTGTTGCCCATCAATGCCCATCAATGTTGCCCATCAGTGGCACCCATCAATACCCATCAGTGTTGCCCATCAGTGCCACCCATCAATGCCCATCAGTACTGCCTATCCATGCCGTCTATCAGTGCCCACCATTGCCACCTATCAGTGCTAATCAGTACCACCTATTAGTGCCCATCAGTGCCACCCATCAGTGCCCATCAGTACCGCCTATCCGTTCTGCCTGTCAGTGTATTCAATCAGTGGCACCCATCAATGCCCATCAGTGCCACCCATCAATGCCCATCAGTACCACCTATCTGTGCCGCCCATCAGTGTATTCAATCAGTGGCACCCATCAATGCCCATCAGTGTTGCCCATGAGTGTTGTTCATTAGTGCCACCCATCAATGCCCATCAGTGCCCATAAGTACAGCTTATCCATGCCGCCTATCAGTGCCCACCAGTGCCACCTATCAGTGCCAATTGGTGCCACCTATTTGTGCCCATCAGTGCCACCCATCAATGCCCATCAGTGCTCATCAGTACCGCCTATCCGTGCCGCCTATCAGTGCCCACAAGTGCCAACTATCAGTGCCAATCAGTGCCACCTATTAGTGCCCATCAGTGCAGCAAATTAGTGCCTCCTCATCAGTGCCACTTAATCAGTGCCCATTGGTGAAGGAGAAAAATTAGTTACAAAATTTACTGACAGAAACAAAGTAAAAATAAATAAAACCCCAAGTGGTGATTAAATACCACCAAAAGAAATCTCTATTTGTGTAAAGAAAATGGCCTGGGCAGGAAGGGGGTAAAAGTGTCCGGTAGGCAAATGGTCAAATGAATTCCGAATGAACTTTCAGAATGAATTGCTTTACAGTGCTTGTAGCTACAGAGGTCACTTGTTTTTTGTTTTCTTCTTTTTAAAGCGTATATGCTGCATGCATAGGATGTGAAGAGATGTGAATGTCCATATCCAGGATCCGCGTATTCTTCTGAATGCATTGAAACCAGAGGATCACGATGACAGCCGGGAATCTTCAGAAGAAAAGGAATCCTCCAGATTTCCTCCTCGTAGGTTCTGTTTGTTACACAATCCGGCCGCTCTTTGTCATATGATTTTTTAGGTAGATTCAGGTACGAAGGTGCAAACTTGCGGCGGCGTAGCTTAGCGTGTTTAGGCTACGCCGCCGTAAGTTAGCTAGGCAAGTACATGATTCTCAATGTACTTGCCTGCTAATATACGGCGGCGTAGCCAGAATCGGCGGGCGTAAGGGCGCCGAATTCAAATGTGTTGGAGGGGGGCGTGTTTAATGTCAATCAGGCTTGACCTCACGTTTTTTACGTTTTTGTCTACTGCGCATGCGCCGGGCGCCTACATTTCCCAGTGTGCATTGCGGCTAAGTACGCCGTGCGGGCCTATTGATTTCGACATGGACGTAAACTACGTAAATCCCGATTCGCGGACGACTTACGCAAACGACGTAAAAAATTTGAATATCGCGGCGGGAACGGCGGCCATACTTTAACATTGTTATTCCACCAAATAGGTGGAATAACTTTAGGCCTGCTAATGCCCTACGGAAACGGCGTAAAACTACTGCGGCGGCCGGGCGTAAGTTCGTGAATCGGCGTATCAACTAATTTACATATTCTACGCCGACCGCAATGGAAGCGCCACCTATCGGCCATCCGAAATATTGCAACCTAAGATAGGACGGGGCAAGCCGTCGTATCTTAGATATGTTTAAGCATATCTCTGTTTGAGCATACGCTTAAACATAAGTCAGCGTAGATTCTGAGTTAGGTCGACTTATCTAGTGATAAGTCGGCCTAACTCTTAGGCCGGGTACACACGGGCAAACATGTACGATGAAACCGGTCCGTCGGACCGTTTTCACCGTACATGTCTGCCCGGGGATTTCTGTATGATGGCTGTACTAACCATCGTACAGAAGTCAGCGCGTAAACAATACGCGGGGCGTGTCCGCGCCGTCGCCGCGGCGATGACGCTGCGACGTGGGCGGGCCTGCCTTTTAACTGCTTCCACGCATGCGTCAAAGTCATTCGACGCATGCGAGGGACGGCGGGCGCTCGGACATGTACGGTAGGTCTGTACTGACGACCGTACATGTCCGAGCGGGCAGGATTCCAGCGGACGGTTTTAAAACAAGTCCAGGAATATTTGCCCGCTGGGAAAAGGCCCGGCGGGCAAATGTTTGCTGGAATTCTGCCCGCTCGCGCCTACACACGACCGAACATGTATGCTGAAACTGGTCCGCGGACCAGTTTCATCAGACATGTTTGGTCGTGTGTACGGGGCCTAACTGAATCTACCTAATAAATTGAGAAAGACGTCTTACTAAAAAAATACATTTTCCTATTGTTGTCAACGGACGTCCTTTGCAGCGCACTGCGGCTGAGCAGGGCTTGTACCAAAGCGCGCCCCTTTAATAGACCGGCGGCGAGCCTCCGACGCGGTTGTTAGCCGCTGCCGCGTTGCCTGTGAAAGTTTCTAATAGATGATTTTCTCTGAGGTGGCTCTGAAAGCTTGAACTGGAAAATTGAGCAACGGACAATTGAATTAAATTGAATATCGCGGTTTTAATGTGCGGCGAGGTGAGCGCGACGTTTCCGAACGCAAGAGGAAGCCTGGGGGCCCGACAATGAAATCTCCCCATGCATGGGCAGATTGATAAGCGGGGAATATGGTGACATTGACCCATCCTGCCGGGACGAGAACAGACAATCCGCCACTTTCTTCTCTTATGTTAAGCGAGGATTTCGTTCCTCTCGCGTTCTTTTCCTGAGCTCCAGTCTTCTGCTCCTACATTACATGGAAATTCATACACCTGTCTATCAATCTCACCTTCGCTGAGATCCCTTCATTGGTTGCCAGTAAAAGACAGAATCACTTTCAAGGCACTCATACATACTAATACATAAGTGTATTCAAGGCAACGCCCCCCAATATCAATGCGAAAAAATAAAAGCCCATAACCCCAATCGCATTCTGCAATCCACCAATCAGAACCTCCTCCAGATACCCAAAGCCAGATACAAGTCCAAAGGAGATCGAAGATTTGCAGTCCAGGGACCTCGCCTGTGGAATGCACTACCAACCCCCATCCGACTGGAGGAGAACCACTTGGCCTTCAGGAGAAAGATTAATACCCATCTCTTCTGAGGTCAAGGGGTTCCTTACCCATGGAATGGAAACAGCGCCCAGAGGCCATTCAGTTCGCATGTGTTTCGCTTTACAAGTCTCTTTCTCTCTCTCTCTCTCTCTGGCCAATGAGGCTTAAAGAACGGACTGAGGGCGGGACTTTGACCAATTTGCTGCCATGCAATCCTGCAGCCACGCTCCTCGGAGATCCCACCAGTGGAGGCTGGTGCTCAAACATTTTGGGGGCGCAAACAAACTGAAAAAAAAAAAAACATCAATTGCAGCCACTGTGCCCATCAATTGCTGCCACTCTGCCCATCAATCGCTGCCAGTGTGCCATCAAACGCAGACACTGTCACCATCAATTGCTGCCAGTGTGCCCATCAATTGCTGCCACTGTGCCCATCAATTGCTGCCAGTGTGCCCTTTAATTGCCGCTACTGTGCCCATCAATTGCTTCCACTGTGCCCCATCAATTGCTGCCAGTGTGTCCATCAATTGCTGCCAGTGTGCCCTTCAATTGCCACTATTGTGCCCCATTAATTGCCGCTACTGTGCCCCATCAATTGCTGCCAGTGTGCCCATCAATTGCCGCTACTGTGCCCATCAATTGCTGCCAATGTGCCCATCAATTGCTGCTACTGTGCCCATCAATTGCCGCCATTGTGCCCATCAATTGCCGCCACTGTGCCCCATCAATTGCCACTACTGTGACCCATCAATTGCTGCCAGTGTGCCCATCAATTGTCACTACTGTGCCCATTAATTGCTGCCAGTGTGCCCCATTAATTTCCGTTACTGTGCCCCATCAATTGCTGCCAGTTTGCCCATCAATTGCTGCCAGTGTGCCCTTCAATTGCCACTATTGTGCCCCATTAATTTCCGCTACTATGCCCCATCAATTGCTGCCAGTGTGCCCATCAACTGCCGATACTGTGTCCATCAATTGCTGTCAATGTGCCCATCAATTGCTGCTACTGTGCCCATCAATTGCCACCACTGTGCCCATCAATTGCCACCACTGTGCCCCATCAATTGCGGCTTCTGTGCCCCATCAATTGCGGCTTCTGTGCCCCATCAATTGCCGCAACTGTGCCCATCAATTGCCGCCACTGTGCCCCATCAACTGCTGCTACTGTGCCCCATTAATTGCCGTTACTGTGCCCCATCAATTGCTGCCAGTTTGCCCATCAATTGCCGCTACTGTGCCCATCAATTGCTGCCAATGTGCCCATCAATTGCTGCTACTGTGCCCATCAATTGCCGCCACTGTGCCCATCAATTGCCGCCACTGTGCCCCATCAATTGCCACTACTGTGCCCCATCAATTGCTGCCAGTGTGCCCATCAATTGTCGCTACTGTGCCCATCAATTGCTGCCAGTGTACCCCATTATTTCCGTTACTGTGCCCCATCAATTGCTGCCAGTTTGCCCATCAATTGCTGCCAGTGTGCCCATAAATTGCTGCCAGTGTGCCCCATTAATTGCCGCTACTGTGCCCCATCAATTGCTGCCAGTGTGCCCATCAATTGTCGCTACTGTGTCCATCAATTGCTGTCAATGTGCCCATCAATTGGCGCCACTGTGCCCATCAATTGCCGCCACTGTGCCCCATCAATTGCCACTACTGTGTCCCATCAATTGCTGCCAGTGTGCCCATCAATTGTCGCTACTGTGCCCATCAATTGCTGCCAGTGTGCCCCATTAATTGCTGCTACTGTGCCCCATCAAAAGCTGCCATTGTGTCCCCCGCCCGGCACTTACCTGTCCCGGGTCACGGCGCTGTCCTCCACGATCCGAGTCCTCAATGTCTTCTCCTGTCCGCTTCACATTCTCTGCTATGATTGGACACCCCCGTTCTGTGACATGTATCGAATATTTACATTTGCAGAATGGCTCCAGTGTGCATAGCAACGCACCTGTACGTTGCTTTAACTGCTTGCTGACCAGCCACCGCAGTTATACGGCGGCAGGTCGGCTCTGCTGGGCAAGATCACGTAGCTATACGTCATCTCGCTGAGCAGCCAATAGGGGCACACGTGCCGCCGAAGTTGGGTGACCACGTGTCCCGGATTGCCCGGGACAGTCCCTGCATTTTGCAGGTCTGTCCCGGGCACCTTCATTCCAGGACAATACAGTGTCCCGGAATGAAACTGACAAAGCCACCCCTCGGGCCAATCTGATGCTCCCAAAAATGGCCGCCACATCACCGATTTACTTACTGACAGTACTTGTCCTGGCCAGGAATGCCTGGATGAGCACAATCCCCGCCCCCTGCTTGTGATTGGGGAAATCATAAATCCCGCCTCTTGTGTCCAATCACTGGGCTGTGATTCGTTACAGCACAAGCTATCCGTTCGTTGCGGCGTGCCTTCTGCATAATTTCTTCTTTTGATGCAAAGTTTTGCAGGCAACAAATGATATCACGTGGGGGTAGCGTGTCAGGGCCTCGGGCCCTCAGAGCCCTGTGAGCTCTGACAAATTCAATCCCAGAGTCCTTGTGCCGTTCCAAGAGGCTATTAAATACTCTCTGCAGGACTGGGGCGATCTGATCACCATCAACTATCTCAGGGATCCCCTGTGCCCTCATATTGTTCCTTCTGCCTCTATTATCGAGGTCTTCTAAATGCCTGTTCATGTCAATGAAGTGGTTAGAGCATAGGTTTTCAAACTACGGCCCTCCAGTTGTTCAGGAACTACAATTCCCATCATGCCTAGTCATGTCCGTGAATGTCAAAGTTTTACAATGCCTCATGGGATGTGTAGTTCCGCAACAGCTGAAGGGCCATAGTTTGAGGATCCCTGGGTTAGAGTGTGAGGCCGTTACTCTGTCCAGTCTGGAAATGGCCTTGTCTCTGTGTCTTCCGATGGCCTCAGTGGACGCCATCCGCTCGTTGAGAACCATGAGGCTGGATTTAAGGTCCCTGATTGCGGCTGAGAAGGACGACTTAATGTCTGCGCAATGATGGACACGTCTTCATACATGAGGGAGAGATTAGGGTGTGAGGGTCCCCTACCGTTGGCCTCCGGAGCAGACTGCGAGTCCTCGCTGAAGTCCTCTGCAGCATTAGTCGGTGCTATCTTAGGTTTAGGCACGCTGTTCTGGGAGAGCGACTGGGATCGGAAAAGGTCTGAGATGTTTCTCCCCTTATAGTTCGCCGATGATCATCGGCAGGATCTAGTGTGAGGGGTCCGGTAGTTCAGCTTGCTCATTATAGGGGTTGAAAGTGCCAAAGAACGGGCTACAGGCCGCAATGTCTCCGGAGCTCCTCTAACAAGCTGCCATCTCCGTTGCGCGCCAAGCCACGCCCCTCCTGAGTAATTTTCTAGCATTTTTTATAATGATTTTTCCATGTAGGAGATAGGTGTAATGCCGCGTACACACGACCCTTTTTCATGACGAGAAAAATGCAATTTTTTTAAATTGGTCATTAAAAACGATCGTGTGTACGCGGCATAAGAATTGGCCCGGTAGGCAAGTAAATAAAACGATTGGAAGCGTTCCTCCCCTCACTCTCGCTGTTCTGATGTTTTTCCTCCAGTCTTCTAAACTTCAGAAATTCTTATTTTACAGAAGAGCGGATCACAAGAAATGGCGCTGAACTAAGAGGGCTCAAATTACAAACCGATCGTAAATACAGAGAGGAAGAAAGCGAGTTACTGGCGGTAAAATTATTCAGGGGAGAACTCATTAAATAATAATCTGTGTGCACCAAATTTATTGGCAGCCGCGAGATGAATCCGGAGCAAAATATATGAAACATAAAAATAAATTAAACATGGATAATGATCTAAATATCTATTATGGGAGAGGAAGCGAGAAAAAAAAATAACTAAAAAAAATTATTAAAACGGCGAAGTTAAAACATTTTTAAAAACACAGATTGTGTGAAATGAGTTCTGGTTGGAGGACGCGGGAGGATCAGGACGGGGATCGGAGGAGTCGGGCTTCACCGATCTTTTCTTCTGTGTTTGCTGGACTGGCATAGAGCTAAATACAAAATCTCATTCCATACGTTACAACTCCCTGAGAACCGCATACTAGCTCATTATTAAGGGCCTAATCCTCAAAAACCCGGCGCAACGTAACTTTTGCCATTTAAGTTACACCGCCGCAAAATCTCTAACTAAGTGCCCGATCCACAAAGCACTTACCTAGAAATTTTGAGCGGTGTAACTTAAATCCGGCCGGCGCAAGGCGTTCCTCTTCAACTGGGGGCGATTCCCATTTAAATTAGGCGCGCTCCCGCGCCGGCCGTACTGCGCATGCTCGTGACGTCATTTTCCCGACGTGCATAGCGCAAAATTACGTTACATCGAGCTTTGTGGATCGCGACGGGTCAATAAAGTTGCGTCGGGAAAAAAAAAAGATACGGCGAAAAAAAAAAATTCAAAACAAAAAAAAAACGCGTCGCTGGACAGAAGGGTCTGCTTTTACAAGGTGTAAACAGTTTACACTTTGTAAAAGCAGCCCTAATTTTACACATGCAACTTAAAGCGGAGGTTCACCCGCACATGACACTTTTTCCCCCTAGATGAATGCTCGTTTTGTCTAGGGGAATCCGCTAGTTGTGTTAAAATATGAGCCGTACTTACCGTTTACGCAATGCATCTTCTCCGCCACTTCCGGGTATGGGCTGCGGGAGCGGGCGTTCCTTCTTGATTGACAGTCTTCCGAGAGGCTTCCGACGGTCGCATCCAACGCGTCATGATTTTCCGAAAGAAGCCGAACGTCGGTGCGCAGGCGCAGTATAGAGCCGCACCGACGTTCGGCTTCTTTCGGCTACTAGTGACGCGATGGATGCGACCGTCGGAAGCCTCTCGGAAGACTGTCAATCAAGAAGGAACGCCCGCTCCCGAAGACCCATACCCGGAAGCGGCGGAGAAGATGCATCTCGAAAACGGTAAGTACGGATCATATTTTAACACAACTAGCCGATTCCCCTAGACAAAACGAGCAGGAATCTAAGGGGAAAAGAGAAAAAAAAAATCATTGGGTGAACTCCCGCTTTAATACTTACGGAGAAAAAACGAAGCTGAAAAGCTTCGTGGATCTTCGTAAGTGCTAATTTGCATACCCGAGGCGGCATTTCGACGCAAAATGCCCCCAGCGGCGGATGCGGTACTGCATCCTAAGATCCGGCAGTGTAATTCCCTTACACATGCCGGATCTTCTGTCTATCTCTTGGAAACTGATTCTGTGGATCAGTTTCAAAGATAGAAACAGGGATACGACGGCGTATCAGTAGATACGCCGTCGTATCGCTTTTGAGGATCTGGCCCATAATACTTACCTTAGAACGAGGCGTCAGTAACTCACCTGGTCCACGCCGAGGGAGGTGACATGTTGCCTCAGCTTGTCTTCCGGGTATCGCGGCTTCAGCGACGTGAAGGTTTAGGAGATATATTTTTTTTACCCACAGGTGAGTGAGTGAAAAACTTGTAAAGCGCAACACATGCGAACTGAATGGCCTCGGGGCGCTGTTTCCATTTCATGGGTAAGGAACCCCTTGACCTCAGAAGAGATGGGTTTTAATCTTTCTCCTAAAGGCCAAGTGGCATGTTGTATGGAAATGAGGCTTGACCTCACGTTTTTTGACACTGCGCATGCGCCGGGCGACTACATTTCCCAGTGCGCATTGCGGCTAAGTAGGCCGTACGGGCCTATTGATTTCGACGTGGACGTAAACGACGTAAATCCCGATTCGCGGACGACTTGCGCAAACGACGTAAAAAAATTCGAACCTCGCGGCGGGAACGGCGGCCCTACTTAACATTGTTATTCCACCTCATAGGTGGAATAACTTTAGGCGGCCTATCCCTTACGGAAACGACGTAATGCGACGGTGTAGGCCTGGCGTACTTTCGTGAATCGGCGTATCGCCTCATTTACATAATCTACGCCGGCCGCAATGGAAGCGCCATCTAGCGGACAACAGAAACATTGCAAGCTAAGATAGAACGGCGCAAGCCGGCCTATCTTAGCTTTGTTTAAGTGTATCTCTGTTTGAGAATACACTTAAACAAACGCCGGCATAGATTCAGAGTTAGGTCGGCTTATCTACTGATATCTACTGATAAGCCGGCCTAACTCTTTGTGAATCTACCTATCAGTCTGGTTTCTCCAGCCAGACAAAGCCCTTGTGAGTAGAGCGTCAGCCCGGCACGAAGCTCTGCACCGGATCCACCACAGATAGGCGATCGTTAATGTGATTATTATTGTTTCTGCAGCTCGGAATGGTTACAAAGGCCTGGATTGTAAAGACAGAGTTATAGAAAACACAGAACAACTCCAGATGAACTTTGTAGAATAAAAAGAAAAAAAAAAAGGGAAAATCATTAAACATCCTTCTTCTGATTGCTGAGACCTAATTGAATCAATAGAAGCCCTCAGGTCTGTGGGGAAGGTTAAGCCATTTCTTGCACATCTCACATCCATACTGACACCTGGAATCCCGGAAATTCTGATGGGCAAACTCCGAGCTCCAAGAGGCTGAGGAGATATCGCGGAGGTGTTCCCGGAATACGTAATTGCACAATTCAGCTGTAGAAAATTTAGCAAATGTACCCAATGAAAGTTCACTGGGAAATGTTTTCTTATCGGAGTTCTACTTTAAACATATACTACCCCGGTGAGCCACATTCTATGTTGACACCATGCCTATTTTTTTTTTTGCTTCGGGCACCTCCTCTCCTTCTCCCCCCCCCCCCTCCGCTCCCACCTCCCCTCACTGGTTCTTTCCCCTTTTCTCCCCCCCACCCTCTTTTTCCCCCTTCCGTCATATACCGCTTCCTATCAGTCTGGATACAGATATCAGATATTCCAGCTGCTCTCAAGCACACAACGAGACGAGACTTGTTTGTCTGCTGAACATGGAGTGTTCATTAGAACCAAAATGCCAGTCTTATATACAGTTAAAGAGGAGGTAACCAGAACATAAATTAACATGAGCTAATTAACTAAATCATTTAGACTGCCGAGGTGACTCATAGATATGACCTTTCAGGGTAGACATTACTAGGTAGATTCACGTACATTGGTGTAACTTTAGGACGGCCTAGCCTAGCCTATTTAGGCTACGCCGCCGTAAATTAGTTAGGCTAGTAGTGATTTTTAAGTAGTGATTTTTAAACCACTTACCTGCTAATCTACGGCGACGTAGCCTCAAACGCGCGGGCGTAAGGTTGCCTAATTCAAATGACTTGGAGGGGGGCGTGTTGTATGGAGATGAGGCTTGACCTCACGTTTTTTTACATTTTTTGACACTGCGCATGCGCCGGGCGCCGACTACATTTCCCAGTGCGCATTGCGGCTAAGTACGCCATATGGGCCTATTGATTTTGACGCAGACGTAAACGATGTAACTCCCGATTCGCGGACGACTTACGCAAATGACGTAATCGGCGTAAAAGCTAATTTACATAATCTACGCCGGCCGCAATGGAAGCGCCACCTAGCGGCCATCCAAAAAATTGCAAGCTGGCCTATCTTAGCTTTGTTTAAGCGTATCTCTGTTTGAGCATACGCTTAAACAAACGCCGGCGTAGATTCAGAGTTATCAGTAGTTAGCCGGCCTAACTCTTTGTGAATCTACCTATACGTCTCCTCGCTCACCTGCTATACAATACACATTATCATAAGTGTAAACACAGGACATCTTCACACAATAGCAGGGTCAATTAGCAAAGAGAACAGACTGATGGCTGGAGGTGGTGGCATGAGCATCTCCTTACACTGTATGTCCCAACAGTATGACTCAGTCACTGTAATATGGCATACACAGGCATACAGCTTACAAAGAGCACCGTTACCCCAAATGCCAGGGCCCATGATCGCAAAGGCAAGAGGCTAGCATTCAGTCCCCTCCAAAAAAAACCTGTCCCGGGTGAGTCTGTCACATTTCTGCCCCATCAAAAGTTGACTAATAAGGTCCCAGACCTCCACCTGGTCTGGACATGCGTTAGTCGGACAAAGTGAACTCACATAGTCTGTCCGCATGACCTCCAATCTTGGCTGCAAGGAGTAGTTGACACCAGTAGGTGTGGGGCAGAGGTCATTGACTCTCTGTTTGGCTGCCAGCGCTTCAGCTGGGTGGTTTTTAACATTCCGGGGCTCGGCCTGCTGCTGGGCCGAGGGGGCGACCACCCCAGCTTCCTGAAGCTGTAGAGACACTGTAGGTGCTAGGCAGAGGCCAGCGGAGCTCTGCCCTGTTGCCAGTGATTCAATTGGGAGTAGCAGCTTCACTACATCAGCTTGTCGCTGGAGAGAGGGACCGACCGGTTGGCAAAGCACACTGTTACTCTGCCACATTGCCGACTCTTCAGCCAGGACTTCAGAGTTGTCCACTGGTATTTCCTGATAGTCCCAGGCAAAGGGAGCACAGCCCTGGCGCTGAGCAGAGTCTAGCAGCCGTCTGTAGGTGATCTCCAGCTCCCATTCCTGAACGGCCAGAAACTCCAAATCTTCCAGTGCCCAGTGCCCTTCCGAGATGTTCAGTAGCCCTTCTCTGAAATCCGAGGGCCAGATTCATCAATAGATACGCCGGCGGATCTCCTGATCCGCCGTCGTATCTGTGAGACCCGACGGTCGGATCTGTGAGATCCCACGGTCGGATCTATGCGACTGATTCATAAGAATCAGTTCCGCATAGATCTCCCTTAGATCCGACTGGTGTAAGTGCCTTACACCAGTCGAATCTTAGGCTGTAATCTCCCGCCGGCCGCTAGGTGTCGTCGCTTTGTTTTACATGTCGCATATGCAAATGAGGAAAACCGCCGATTCACGTCCGTACGCCGCCCGTCGCTCTTTTTCAACGTCGTTTGCGTTCGGCTTTTTCCGGCGGAGAGCTACTCCTGCTATATGAGGGGTAGCTAATGTTAAGTATGGCCGCCGTTCCCGCGCCGAGATTCAAAATTTTTACGTCGTTTGCGTAAGTCGATCGGGAATCCCGATGACCGCAATTGACGTACCCGCCGCTAACAATGACGTCCTAGCAACGTCATTTGGAGCATGCGCACTGGTTTTTTTCGCCAGCGGCGCATGCGCAGTTAAATCGGCGCGGGAACGCACCTGATTTAAATTGTACACTCCCCCTAGCCGCGGAATTTGCATTCCGCCGGGGGGAGTTACGATCCAACGGTGCAATTTGCGAGGGAAGTGCTTTATGAATCATGCACTAGCCTCGCTAAATTGCACCGGCGGATCGTAAACCAGGTAGATCTAGCGGATCTAAAGATCCGCTGAGCTACATGAATCCGGCCCCATGATTTCATCCAACCGCCACTCCAAATTACTCCTAAAGTTAGAGTCCCCTGTCAGCTTCACATACAACAGTCCCAGGCCGTCGTAACTTAAGCCTTCCATTGGGCTGTCATCCGCTATCCAGGGACATGCTTGGGATACATGCCACCGAAGAGCTCTGTAGCTCTCATCCAGCCACATCTCTGCCCAGACCAGTATGCTTAATTCAGCTGTCTGCTCGTTGTGCGGTTTTTTCTCCCAAAAACCGCACCCGCAATCCATACTGCGACCAGTACCTTTCCCGGTTGGAGGGGAGAAATTTTCCCCGGTGTCGCTGCTCACGGGCTAGCGCTTCCTTCCAGAGTTCGCAGCGTACAGAATCCGACCATCCCAGCAGGGCCTGCTCTGATACCGGTCCTCTGTGCTGTATCTCCATCTCTCGCAACCTCCTTCCGAATTCCTCTCTCATGGCGACTGGTATCTGTACCTCTCCTCTCCTGCTATCCGGACCTTGGATCCAGGTGGAGGTTGGATGTCCCGGACTGCAGGAAGCATCCCGCTGCTTGCCACCAATGTAACGGAACGTCCCCCACTCCGCTTGAGTGCTTCGGAATCAATGCTGCTCATCAAACACAAAATTAGCAGAAGGGGCCCAAAGGGTGGCGCTCAAGAGCTGAAATTCCTCGCAGTACGTCACTAACGTTAGTGTTTGTTGGCCGATTGTGTACCGTTAGCACGCAAGACAAGATCCTGGCACACGCCCTGAAGACAAAAATCAGACGCTCGGTTGGCCAACAATCTGATTGTGTGTACGAGGCTTAAGCCCGGGTTCACACTGGGCTGCGGGAGTGAAGCCGAACTCGTGCGATTTCCCTCCCGCTGGTCAGTCCCGATTTCCACCGCGATTACAGAGACACCTGTGCAGGTTTCAATGTAAATTGCGGGCCGAAATGGCAAAAAGTAGTATAGAAACAAGTTTTTGAAATTGGTGCAGCGCCGCAGGTGCGGCGTCGCACCGATTAGGGCGATGTCATTGCCGGAAAATGCCGCTGATTATGTCAAATCGCATGTCAAAACGCAGCAGTGTGAACCAAGGGCGATCTCCATGAGAGCGCCCGTTCTGTCTAGGTGACACTGTCACTGATCGTGTTCCTTGTCATTGGGAACACGATCAGTGACGTGTCACAGCAAGCCACACCCCCCTAAAGGTAAGAATCACTCCTTAGGGAACACTTAACCCCTACAGCGCCCCCTCCTGGTTAACCCCTTCACTGCCAGTGTCATTTTCACAGTAATCAGTGCATTTTTAAAGCACTGATGTCTGTATAAATGAGAATGGTCCCAAAAATGTGTCAAAAGTGTCCGAAGTGTCCGTCATGATGTTGCAGTCGCGATATAAATCGCTGATCGCCGCCATTACTAGAAAAAAAAATGCCATGAAACGATCCCCTACACTATAACTTTTGCGGAAACCAATCGATAAACGCTTATTGCGATTTTTTTTACCAAAAATAGGTTGAAGAATACGCGTCGGCCTAAACTGAGGGAAAAAATTTTTTTATATCTTTTTGGGGGATATTTATTATAGCAAAAAGTAAAAAATATTGTTATTTTTTTTTACAATTGTCGCTCTATTTTTGTTTATAGCGCAAAAAATAAAAACCGCAGAGGGGATCAAATACCACCAAAAGAAATCTCTATTTGTGGAGGAAAAAAAGGACCTCAGTTTTGTTTGGGAGTCACGTCGCACAAACGGCGCAATCGTCAGTTAAAGCGACGCATCGCCAAATCGCAAAAAGTGGCCTGGTCCTTTAGCTACAAAATGGTCCGGGGCTGAAGTGGTTAAAGTTCATGTGTGTGTAAAGGTCGGCGTCCCAATACTTTTGGTAATATTGTGTATATATATATATAATGGAGGAGGGGAGGCGTCCCAATACTTTTGGTAATATTGGGCCAGATTCTCGTAGATCCGGCGTATCTCTGCGGCGGCGTAACGTATGTCATTTGCGTTACGCCGCCGCAAGTTTTACAGGCAAGTGCTTTATTCACAAAGCACTTGCCAGTAAAGTTGCGGCGGCGTAGCGTAAATCACCCGGCGCAAGCCCACCTAATTCAAATTAGCCGGGTAGGGGGCGTGGAGCATTTAAATTAAACGTACTGCGCATGCGTCGTCCAGAAAATATCCCAGGGTGCATTGCTCCAAATGACGTCGCAAGGACGTCATTGGTTTTGACGTGAACGTAAATGGCGTCCAGCCCCATTCACGGACGACTTACGCAAACAACATACATTTTTAAATTTCAACGCGGGAACGACGGCCATACTTAACATTGGCTGTGACTCATATAGCAGGGGCAACTTTACGCCGCGCAAACCTAGCGTAAACGTCGTAACTTCACTGCGTCGACCGCGAGTACGTTCGGGAATTCGCGTATCTAGCTAATTTGCATAGATGACGGGGAAAACGACGGAGGCGACACCTAGCGGTGAAAAAAAAATGCATTTAAGATCCGACAGCGTAAGAGCCTTACGCCTGTCGGATCTAATGGTTATCTATGCGTAACTGATTCTAAGGATCAGACACATATATACGACGGGTCGGATTAGGACTTACGATGGCGTACATGGCGTTGCGCCGTCGTAAGCCCTTTGAGAATCTGGGCCTCTGTATATATATATATATAATGGAGGCGGGGAGGCGTCCCAATACTTTTGGTAATATACTGATGAGATAAAACTCCATTTTGCGACCCTAAAGTCAGATCCCGATTAGCAATAATCAGACGACCAGACAGAGCAGACGGTCACGTCCCCTCCCCCACTCCTCGAGTAACAATCCGGATTTGTAGCGGCACGAAGATTTGTTTATTGCCGTCATCTGGCGGCTTCACTTCTATCAGAAGACGGCGACCCGGAGAACGGGTGTCACCAACGCGTATCATTTTGTACTCGGCCCCGCCATTCTCTTTTAATTGCTTTTGAAGACACGAGTTGTAGAAGAAAGCGAGGAGAATCGGCTTAGCCCTGCCCCCGCACACATAATGCCATCACAGTGGGGATAATCCCCCTCCTTGGATGTACTGTACAGGCAACCATAATATGCTTTCCCAAAGCCACTTAGCAGATTTCAATGCCTAATCTCTATTCCATGTGGTAGGAGGAGGAACTCAACCAACCGTAATAAGCATATGGCATGGCTCCGGATTCTGGATCCGGGTTTTTTCTGAACATGCATGCCAGTGTAGGGCACCTCGGGTTGGCGGCTAGCGCTCAAAATTTTTGAGGGGGGGCATAAACAAACTAAAAAAAAAACATGTGCCCATCAAACGCAGCCACTGTGCCCATCAAACGCAGTCACTGTGCCCATCAAACGCAGCCACTGTGCCCATCAATTGCCGCCACTGTGCCCATCAATTGCTAAAACTGTGCCCATCAATTGCTGCCAGTGTGCCCATCAAACACAGCCACTGTGCCCATCAATTGCTGACACTGTGCCCCATCAAACACAGCCACTGTGCCCATCAATTGCTGACACTGTGCCCATCAAACACAGCCATTGTGCCCATCAATTGCCACCATTGTTCCCATCAATTGCCACCACTGTGAACATCAAACGCAGCCACTGTGCCCATCAATTGCTGCCAGTGTGCCCATCAAAAAAAAGCAGCCACTGTGCCCATCAATTTCCGCCACTGTGCCCATTAATTGCTGACACTGTGCCCATCAAACGCAGCCACTGTGCCCATCAATTGCTGCCAGTGTGCCCATCAAACGCAGCCACTGTGCCCATCAATTGCCACCACTGTGCCCATCAATTGCCGCCCCTGTGAACATCAAACGCAGCCACTGTGCCCATCAATTACCGCCACTGTGCCCATTAATTGCTGACACTGTGCCCATCAAACGCAGCCATTGTGCCCATCAATTGACGCCACTGTGCCCATCAATTGCTGAAACTATGCCCATCAATTGCTGCCAGTGTGCCCATCAAACACAGCCACTGTGCCCATCAATTGCTAACACTGTGCCCATCAAACACAGCCACTGTGCCCATCAATTGCTGACACTGTGCCCCATCAAACACAGCCACTGTGCCCATCAATTACCACCACTGTTCCCAATAATTACTGACACTGTGCCCATCAAACACAGCTGTGCCCATCAATTACTGACACTGTGCCCATCAAACACAGCCACTGTGCCCATCAATTGCCACCACTGTTCCCATCAATTGCCGCCACTGTGAACATCAAACGCAGCCATTGTGCCCATCAATTGCTGCCAGTATGCCCATCAAATGCAGCCACTGTGCCCATCAATTGCCACCACGGTTCCCATCAATTGCCGCCAATGTGAACATCAAACGCAGCCAATGTGCCCATCAATTGCCGCCCCTGTGAACATCAAATGCAGCCACTATGCCCATCAATTACCGCCACTGTGCCCATTAATTGCTGAACCTGTGCCCATCAAACGCAGCCACTGTGCCTATCAATTGCTGACACTGTGCCCATCAAACACCGCCACTGTGCCCATCAATTGCTGACACTGTGCCCATCAAACACAGCCACTGTGCCCATCAATTGCTGCTAATAAGTGTATATTGATTGGTTTATGTGAACGTTATAGCATCTACAAACTCTGGGATATACCCTTTTTTTTCGCTCCATAAGGCTGCATTCACACCTAGGCGTAGGCAATAGCGGTGTTTTTTTCCGGCGTTTTGTCGCGCATATTCATGCTAATATGCGCGTTTGCATACAGCGTTGTCCGACGTTTTTGTACTTTGACGTTTTTTTTTTAGCCAATAGGAAAAACTATCATCTTTTCATCACTTGTTGCTATGTTGGTAGATTTTTTTAATCTTCTGCATGGGCGACAAGTTCTATTGACGAAACGCCCGTAGCAAACGCCCGTTGTCGCGCAAGTCGCTTGAATCGAGCGTTTCCATTACTTTCTATGGGAAATGGAAACGCTCAAATACGCGCATATCGCGCGATATGCGCGACAAAAAAGGGTCCGGAACTTTTATTGACTACATGCGATGCGCGTCAGGCGCATCGGCGTTCAGATGTGAACCATGCCCATAGCCTTACATGTATTTTGGTCCCTCTGGCGTTTGTGCGCGTCGCGCTACAGGCGACAAAACGCCAAGGTGTGAATGGGCTCTAAGACGCACTTTTTCCCCCCTAAAAAATTAGGAGAAATACCTGTGCGTCTTATGGAGTGAATACTAACAAACCCCCGCCCGTTGTCGCCGCTGCTGCCGCCGCCATCTCGCTGTACAGGGCGGCCGTCTCCCTCGCGCGCTGGGCGATCTTCTGTCACTCACAGTAAAAAGAAAATGGACCAGCCCTAGTGGCCGAATGGAGTACTGCCGCTCCTCGGGCTGCTCTGTCTTTTAAATGACAGATGGACAGGCGACTGATGACGTCCTTGCCAGTCGCCGGGCACAGAACATGCTGCATTTAATGGGCACAGGTAAGGATACAAGTCAGGCTGCATTTCATGGGCACAAGTCAGGCTGCATTTCAAGGGCACAAGTCGGGCTGCATTTCATGGGCACAAGTCAGGCTGCATTTCAAGGGCACAAGTCAGGCTGCATTTCATGGGCACAAGTCAGGCTGCATTTAATGGGCACAAGTCAGGCTGCATTTCAAGGGCACAAGTCAGGCTGCATTTCATGGGCACAAGTCAGGCTGCATTTCAAGGGCACAAGTCAGGCTGCATTTAATGGGCACAAGTCAGGCTGCATTTAATGGGCACAAGTCAGGCTGCATTTTATGGGCACAAGTCAGGCTGCATTTCATGGGCATTTCAAGGGCACAAGTCAGGCTGCATTTAATGGGCACAAGTCAGGCTGCATTTAATGGGCACAAGTCAGGCTGATGACGTCCTTGCCAGTCGCCGGGCACAGAACATGCTGCATTTAATGGGCACAGGTAAGGATACAAGTCAGGCTGCATTTCATGGGCACAAGTCAGGCTGCATTTCAAGGGCACAAGTCGGGCTGCATTTCATGGGCACAAGTCAGGCTGCATTTCAAGGGCACAAGTCAGGCTGCATTTCATGGGCACAAGTCAGGCTGCATTTCAAGGGCACAAGTCAGGCTGCATTTAATGGGCACAAGTCAGGCTGCATTTAATGGGCACAAGTCAGGCTGCATTTTATGGGCACAAGTCAGGCTGCATTTCATGGGCACAAGTCAGGCTGCATTTAATGGGCACAGAACATGCTGCATTCCATGGGCACAAGTCAGGCTGCATTTCATGGGCACAAGTCAGGCTGCATTTAATGGGCACAAGTCAGGCTGCATTTCATGGGCACAAGTCAGGCTGCATTTCAAGGGCACAAGTCAGGCTGCATTTAATGGGCACAAGTCAGGCTGCATTTCATGGGCACAAGTCAGGCTGCATTTCATGGGCACAAGTCAGGCTGCATTTCATGGGCACAAGTCAGGCTGCATTTCATGGGCACTGGTAAATATTTTTTCCTCCAAGGTGCGTCTTATGGAGCGGAAAATACGATACACGATGTTACCAAAAGTATTGGGACGCCGGCCTTTACACACACAGGAACTTTGCCGCTATAACAGCTTCACCTCTTCTGGGAAGGCCGTCCACAAGGTTTAGGGGGTGTGTCTATGGGAATGTTTACGGGGGGATAGGTGTCCAATCACAGCGCCTGTCGCTTCAGCCAATCAGGTGACCGGTAACCAGACCCGGTGCACCTGATTGGCTGAGAGACAGATCAGTGTTAGGGAAGTGATTCACCAACACAGCACTGTTTAAACATCAATCTCAGCCACTGTGCCCATCAAATGGAGCTTCCCCCCTCTCTCTTTCTTCCATGTGCCATAGTGTCTCTTCCTTCCTGCCTTCCATGTGCCATAGTGATCCTTTCTTCCTGCCTTCCATGTGCCATAGTGTCCCTTCCTTCCTGCCTTCCATGTGCCATAGTGATCCTTCCTGCTTTCCATGTGCCATAGTGATCCTTTCTTACTGCCTTCCATGTGCCATAGTGTCCCTTCCTTCCTGCTTTCCATGTGCCATAGTGATCCTTTCTTCCTGCTTTCCATGTGCCATAGTGATCCTTTCTTCCTGCCTTCCATGTGCCATAGTGATCCTTTCTTCCTGCCTTCCATGTGCCATAGTGATCCTTTCTTTGTGCCTTCCATGTGCCATAGTGATCCTTTCTTCCTTCCATGTGCCATAGTGATCCTTCCTGCCTTCCATGTGCCATAGCGATCCTGCTTGCCTTCCATGTGCCATAGCGATCCTGCTTGCCTTCCATGTGCCATAGCGATCCTGCTTGCCTTCCATGTGCCATAGTGATCCTTCTTGCCTTCCATGTGCCATAGTGATCCTTCCTGCCTTCCATGTGCCATAGTGATCCTTTCTTTGTGCCTTCCATGTGCCATAGTGATCCTTCCTGCCTTCCATGTGCCATAGTGATCCTTCTTGCCTTCCATGTGCCATAGTGATCCTTCCTGCCTTCCATGTGCCATAGTGATCCTTTCTTTGTGCCTTCCATGTGCCATAGTGATCCTTTCTTCCTGCCTTCCATGTGCCATAGTGATCCTTTCTGCCTTCTATGTGCCATAGTGATCCTTCCTGCCTTCCATGTGCCATAGTGATAATTTCTTCCTGCCTTCCATGTGCCATAGTGATCCTTCTTGCCTTCCATGTGCCATAATGATCCTTCCTGCCTTCCATGTGCCATAGTGATCATTTCTTCCTGCCTTCTATGTGCCATAGTGATCCTTCCTGCCTTCCATGTGCCATAGTGATCCTTTCTGCCTTCTATGTGCCATAGTGATCCTTTCTGCCTTCTATGTGCCATAGTGATCCTTCCTGCCTTCCATGTGCCATAGTGATAATTTCTTCCTGCCTTCCATGTGCCATAGTGATCCTTCTTGCCTTCCATGTGCCATAATGATCCTTCCTGCCTTCCATGTGCCATAGTGATCATTTCTTCCTGCCTTCTATGTGCCATAGTGATCCTTCCTGCCTTCCATGTGCCATAGTGATCCTTTCTTTCTGCCTTCCATGTGCCATAGTGTTCCTTCCTTCCTGCCTTCCATGTGCCCTAATGATCCCTCTTTTCTTTCTTCCATAACATAGTGATCCTTCCTTCTCTCTCTCCCTAAGGATTGGTTCATGTTGCAGTACTTTTTTTTTGGCTCCACCCCGGGATTCTTCGGCTCCTTCCTAATCATCTGCTTTGAGCTCTCTGTCTATGTTCCGTGTCTACAAAACCAGATGTATTGGAAGTCGTTTTCTAAAGGATCGTGTTGAAGTTTTTTATGTATTCCTGAGACTCCAACAATCGAAGCATATTTTATAGGTACAAGGTTTTGTTTAACTACAGCCCTTAAGCCCCTCCCACTGTCATGTTTGACCACACCCACTTTTTACGCGCCGCAGGTCACTATCTCCCTAATGTGTCCCTCAGTCTCAAACGGGAGGCGTGCATTGGGTGTCACGATTCTGGAATGCTCAGCGTTTGTAGACAATTTCGGTGTGAGGATTGCCCCTCCAGCTGCCAAAGAGAAGGTCAATACTAGGGTTGTCCCGATACCACTTTTTTAGGACTGAGTACAAGTACCGATACTTTTTTTCAAGTACTCGCCGATACCGAATACCGATACTTTTTTTTAAATGTGTCCCCAAATGCAGCCATGTCCCCCACAAATGCAGCCATGTCCCCCCCCATATCCAGCCATGTCCCCCCCATATCAAGCCATGTCCCCCCCCATATCCAGCCATTGTCTTCCCCCATATCCAGCCATGTCCCCCCCATATCCAGCCATTTCCCCCCCATATCCAGCCATGTCCCCCCCATATCCAGCCATGTCCCCCCATATCCAGCCATGTCCCCCCATATGCAGCCATGTCCCCCCCCATATCCAGCCATGTCCCCCCATATGAAGCCATGTCTCCCCCCATATTCAGCCGTGTCTCCCCCCATATCCAGCCATGTCCCCCCCATATCCAGCCATGTCCCCCATATGCAGCCATGTTTACCCCCATATCCAGCCGTGTCTCCCCCCATATCCAGCCATGTCCCCCATATGCAGCCATGTTTACCCCCATATCCAGCCGTGTCTCCCCCCATATCCAGCCATGTCCCCCCCCCCCCATGCAGCCATGTCCCCCCATATGCAGCCATGTCTCCCCCCATATCCAGCCATGTCCCCCATTTGCAGCCATGTCTCCCCCCCCATATCCAGCCATGTCTCCCCCCATATCAAGCCATGTCCCCCCCCCATGCATCCATGTCCCCCCATATGCAGCCATGTCTCCCCCCATATCCAGCCATGTCCCCCATTTGCAGCCATGTCTCCCCCCCCATATCCAGCCATGTCTCCCATATGCAGCCATGTCCCCCTTACCTGCATCCCGCCGCATCCCCGCTGCCGCTGACTGCTTAATACGTGCGGGGAACATCACAGCTTTCATTTGAATAGCTGTAATGATTCGCGCCGCACTGCGTATAGACACTCCCCCTTGCTCGGCATTGGACAGTTCACCCGAGCAAGGGGGAGTGTCTATACGCGGCGCGAATCATTACAGCTATTCAAATGAATGCTGTAATGTTCCCCGCCCGTATTAACCAAGTGGCGGCGGCAGCGGAGATGCGGCATAGCGGCGGGATGCGTTGGCGGTGGCGTTGGCGGGGGGGAGTATTCTATTTCGGTATCGGGGGTATTTGCGGGAGTACGAGTACTCCCGCAAATACTCGGAATCGGTCCCGATACCGATACTAGTATCGGTATCGGGACAACCCTAGTCAATACCAAAAAAAAAAACGATCAACGCAGAGCAACGCTGTATTCTTTGCAGGAAATACTGCGGCTGCAGGGGAGAGGCGTGGAGTGTCAGCGGGATTAAACATTTTATGTCCACTTTCGGTGGGACTTGTTTTCAGATTGGAGATCCTATCACAGGCGATGCACAAGGAGCCCTCTCGGTTATCTCTCCTCCCGGCAATAAGCAGCCGGTTCTACAAACAGAGAGACCCGAACAGAAGAGCGTTTTAACAATATTCTGCAGCGGGAATTTACAGGATCCATTACAGGAGCGTTTCCGAGGATGACACCGCTGGAGCTTGAAGAATGCCTCCATTTTCGGAACTCAGATTGTATCATGAAATTGGAGGAGAAGTGATTTCGCGGATGTCATGAAACTCGGGAAAATGGATCTACAATTTAGATTTCTTAACATCTACAAGACTTAAAGCCAAACAAAACTCTCTCTATCTACATGAACTGCAGTGTATTTAAAACCCTTTCACGCCGAGCGTACACATATGTGCGTCGTCGGCTTTCGGGGGTTATACCGGGTCGCAGCTGCAGGCATCTTCCCGGTACCGTTGTTTAGTGCCGACGATCGGCTATCCAGACATAACAACTAAATGCTGCTCGGTTAATCCCCACCCGTCGCCTCTCGCCGCTCTGACCGGGCCTCCCATCCCACCGGGAGACCCGATCCTCGATCCGGCGCCTCCAGTGTCCAGGCGCAGACTGAAACTAAAGCCGTAATCGGGCTTTGATTCAGTCTCCGCTATGTAAACACGGAAGCGACGTCGTGACGTCACTTCCGGGTTTCTCGGCTGCCAATGGCGCCGGATTTAACCACTCCTGGTTCTCCTGGAACCACTACTCCCCTTCTTCTGATACCACTCCTCCCCTTCTCCTGGAACCACTACTCCCCTTCTCCTGATATCACTCCTCCCCTTCTCCTGGAACCACTACTCCCCTTCTCCTGATACCACTCCTCCCCTTCTCCTGATACCACTCCTCCCCTTCTCCTGATATCACTCCTCCCCTTCTCCTGGAACCACTACTCCCCTTCTCCTGATACCACTCCTCCCCTTCTCCTGGAACCACTACTCCCCTTCTCCTGATACCACTCCTCCCCTTCTCCTGATACCACTCCTCCCCTTCTCCTGATATCACTCCTCCCCTTCTCCTGGAACCACTACTCCCCTTCTCCTGATATCACTCCTCCCCTTCTCCTGGAACCACTACTCCCCTTCTCCTGATACCACTCCTCCCCTTCTCCTGATACCACTCCTCCCCTTCTCCTGATATCACTCCTCCCCTTCTCCTGGAACCACTACTCCCCTTCTCCTGATATCACTCCTCCCCTTCACCTGGAACCACTACTCCCCTTCTCCTGATACCACTCCTCCCCTTCTCCTGATACCACTCCTCCCCTTCTCCTGATATCACTCCTCCCCTTCTCCTGGAACCACTACTCCCCTTCTCCTGATATCACTCCTCCCCTTCTCCTGGAACCACTACTCCCCTTCTCCTGATACCACTCCTCCCCTTCTCCTGGAACCACTACTCCCCTTCTCCTGATATCACTCCTCCCCTTCTCCTGGAACCACTACTCCCCTTCTCCTAATACCACTCCTCCCCTTCTCCTGATATCACTCCTCCCCTTCTTCTGATACCACTCCTCCCCTTCTCCTGGAACCACTCCGCCCCTTCTCCTGATATCACTCCTCCCCTTCTCCTGGAACCACTACTCCCCTTCTCCTGATATCACTCCTCCCCTTCTTCTGATACCACTCCTCCCCTTCTCCTGATATCACTCCTCCCCTTCTCCTGATACCACTCCTCCCCTTCTCCTGGAACCACTACTCCCCTTCCCCTGATACCACTCCTCCCCTTCTCCTGGAACCACTACTCCCCTTCTCCTGATATCACTCCTCCCCTTCTTCTGATACCACTCCTCCCCTTCTCCTGGAACCACTACTCCCCTTCTCCTAATACCACTCCTCCCCTTCTCCTGATATCACTCCTCCCCTTCTTCTGATACCACTCCTCCCCTTCTCCTGGAACCACTACTCCCCTTCCCCTGATACCACTACTCCCCTTCTCCTGATATCACTCCTCCCCTTCTCCTGACACCACTCCTCCCCTTCTCCTGGAACCACTACTCCCCTTCTCCTGATATCACTCCTCCCCTTCTCCTGACACCACTCCTCCCCTTCTCCTGGAACCACTCTGCCCCTTCTCCTGATATCACTCCTCCCCTTCTCTGGAACCACTACTCCCCTTCTTCTGATACCACTCCTCCCCTTCTCCTGATACCACTCCTCCCCTTCTCCTGGAACCAATACTCCCCTTCTCCTGATATCACTCCTCCCCGTTTTCGGCGATCTGAATACTTTGAAGTGCAAAGGAGGGATCGGGATCTTTTAGACCCTCCGATCCCTCCATAAAAAGTACCTGTCACCACCTATTACTGTCACAAGGGATGTTTACATTCCTTGTGACAGCAATAAAAGTGATCAAAATGTAAAAAAAAACACAATTTAATATTATAAAAAAAAACAAGAAAAAAAAAAGTAAAGCGCCCCCCTCCCCGCGAGCTTGCGCAACAAAGAAAACGCATACGGAATTCACGCCCGCATATGAAAACGGTGTTCAAACCACACATGTGAGGTATCGCCGCGATCGTTAGAGCGAGAGCAATAATTCTAGCCCTAGACCTCCTCTGTAACTCTAACCTGGTAACCGTAAAAAAAGGTTAAAGCGTCGCTTATGGAGATTTTTGGGAACTGTAGTTTGTCGCCATTCCACGAGTGCGTGCGATTATAAAGCGTGAAATGTTTGGTATCTATTTACTCGGCGTAACATCATCTTTCACATTATGCAAAAAAAAATTGGGCTAACTTTACTTTTTCATTTTGTTTTAATTCATAAAAGTACATTTTTCCCAAAAAGTAGCGTTTAAAGCACCGCCGCACAAATACCATGCGACATAAAATATTGCAACAATCGCCATTTTATTCTCTAGATTCTCTGCTAAAAAATATATATATAATGTTTGGGGGTTCTAAGTAATTTTCTAGCAAAAAATACGGATTTTAACTTGTATACATCAAGGTTCGGATTCACATACCTTGGCGCATAGTTATGCCGGCGTAGCGTATCAAATATACGCTACGATGACGTAGCGCAGAACGGCGAGCACAGTATTCACAAAGCACTTGCTCCCTAATGTACGCTGGGTTCCCTCGGCGTAACTCGTCGTAAGTGGCAGTGGGCGTGAGCCATGCTAATGAGGCGTGACCCCATGGAAGGACAACAAGGAGAGGCAGAGAGTCACGAGCCAATAAAAGAGGGCAAGCAGGCTCTGCCTCTAAAGTCAGCAGTGCTGGTCGTGGACACGGTGGATCCGCATCAGCACGTGGCCATTGGACACGCTCGACCTTTTTTTTCGGGCAGCTGGCCGTGTTGAGCCGCAACATGCCAAACACTTGGTAGAGTGTTGTACTACTAAGCCCTAATTTTTCACTTTTTTTTTTCACTTTAAGCATCATTAAAATCGCTGCTCCAGAAAAAACGACCGTTTTTAAAACTTTTTTGTTGCATTGATACATGTTCCCTGGGACAAAACCCGTTTTAGGACAATAACTTGCATATTAGCCTTTAAAATTAGCACTTTTGATTTAGAACGTTTGAGTCCCATAGACTTTAATGGGGTTCTAAAGTTCGCGCGAACGTTCGGTCCGTTCGAAGGTTCTGATGCGAACTGAACCGGGGGGGGGGGGGGGGGTGTTCGGCTCATCCGTAGATGGGGGAGTACAAGGATGGATGGAGACATGGATGGATGGATGGCGGAGTCTTTCCCTATACAGGTCTGTACGTAACCTAGGTTGTCTCTGAGTATAAAGGAGATGGAGGAACCCCCCGGCCATCTTGGTGAAGCCGGCCATGAATCACAAAGCCTTTCGCACCGTCTGTCCTCCATCACTGCCCTCCACTCTTGTACTGCTTTGGGGGGAGCGGCTCATACAAGGCAAGATATCGGGTCTTGGAATTATTTTAAATACTTTTACGAATTGTTTCCAATGTTCCTCAGAGAAATGTAGCAGTATAACCAACACCAATGCCCAGGGATGGACTGGCCATTGGGACTACAGGGAGTTTCCCGGTGGGCCGATGGCTCAGTGGGCCGGCTTCAGTGACAGCGGACCGCCACCCCTCTCCGCTCCTCTGTCTCTCCCTTCCCGCAGCGCTCACCACCTCTCCCTCCCCGCAGCGCTCACCTGGGGGGAACAAAGAAGCAGGGGGAGGAGCAGGGGGGATGACAGAGGAGCATGGGGGAGGGGACAGACAGCTGACTCAACAGCTATGGCCTGTGAGTTTCTCACTTCTGCCTAATCTTGTCAGATAAGGGGGGGCACCGAACTGATTCTTTGCCCCGGGTGAAATAATGTCTAGCTTCCCCACTGGTACTGCCTTAACCACTTAAGCCCCGGACCAATATGCTGCTAAATGCCCAAAGGTGTTTTTACAATTCGGCACTGCGTCGCTTTAACAGACAATTGCGCGGTCGTGCGACATGGCTCCCAAACAAAATTGGCGTCCTTTTTTCCCCACAAATAGAGCTTTCTTTTGGTGGTATTTGATCACCTCTGCGGTTTTTATTTTTTGCGCTATAAACAAAAAAAGAGCGACAATTTTGAAAAAAATTCAATATTTTTTACTTTTTGCTATAATAAATATCCCCCAAAAAATATATACAACTATTTTTTTCCTCAGTTTAGGCCGATATGTATTCTTCTACTTATTATTGGTAAAAAAAATCGCAATAAGCGTTTATCGGTTGGTTTGCGCAAAATTTATAGCGTTTACAAAATAGGGGATAGTTTTATTATTTTATTTTTTTACTACTAATGGCGGCGATCAGCAATTTTTTTCGTGACTGCGACATTATGGCGGACACTTCGGACAATTTTGACACATTTTTGTGACCAGTGTCATTTTCACAGCAAAAAGTGCATTTAAATTGCATTGTTTATGGTGAAAATGACAGTTGCAGTTTGGGAGTTAACCACAGGGGGCGCTGTAGGAGTTAGGGTTCACCTAGTGTGTGTTTACAACTGTAGGAGGGTGTGGCTGTAGGAGTGACGTCATCGATCGAGTCTCCCTATAAAAGGGATCACTCGATCGATACGCCGCCACAGTGAAGCACGGGGAAGCCGTGTTTACATACGGCTCTCCCCGTTCTTCAGCTCCGGGGAGCGATCGCGAGGGGGCGGCTAGAAACGAATAGCCGCTCTGTCGTCCCGGATCGCTCCCCGCGGGAATCCGACCGCCGCATGTATCGGGGGGGGGGGTCCCGATCGGACCCCCCACCCGCTAGAAGGCAAGGATGTACAGGTACGCCCTTCTGCCTGTCCGTGCCATTCTGTGGACGTACATATACACAGTGCTTTAAGTGGGCCGGAACGCGGCGGTACTCAGTACCGCCACTTCCAAAAATGGCCCTGGAGAGTACCAGCACCTCTCCGTGCGCCCAGTACGTGGGTTTCCGGTACCGGAACGCAGCGGAGAGCTAGCTACAGCATTGTAGTCAGGGGCGTCTCCAGGGTGGGGCCTGAGCTGGCCACGTCCCCCCCAATTTTACTGTGTGCCCCCCCAAGTAATGTTGTCTGTTTGTATTGCAGACAGACCGCAAAACAATAGCCGCCGTGGCTGTCCGCGATCCGTCTGCGGCGCTGAATGACGGAATCATGACTGTTATTGTCATGTGACGTCGCCACAGTGCCGCTAATTATCATGGGAGTTGTAGTCGCCGCGGCCGTGCGGGCGGAGTCGGCTACGTGCTTGAGTCAAGCTCAGCCTGCTCCCGGGGGGTGGAGACGAGTCAGTCAGTTACTGTGAGAGCAGTGGAGCCAGGCCACGTGCTAGACCAGACCTCCCATTTGCCCGCCGACTTCAGTGCCTGCCTCGCTCTGCTGCCACAAGGTAGGTCAGGAAAAAACGTAATTTGATGGCAATTGGAAATACCATTTTATTGGTGGTGATGGACAATTTTCATTTCTGTTAGCTCCCTCCCTCCATGAGAGCTCATTATATATATATATATATATATATATATATATATATATATATATATCAGTATTGGGGGGGGGGGGAGCACCGGCGCCTAATAGAGTACCGGCACCTCTTTTGGCCCACTTAAAGCACTGCATATACATGCGGCGGTCGGGAAGTGGTTAAAGAGTACCAGTATCTAAAAAAGTAGAACAGCTAGTGGCTAGTGAAGGGGGAGAGGGGGCTTGGGTGGCCGTGGGGGGTGCGGCAGTTGTCCGGCCGCCATGGGAGAGACCTGTCAAAGTGGGCCAGTCTGGATGAAGTCCAGGGCCAAGTTTTTGTCTCAGTCCAGCCCTGCCAATGCATTACCAAAAGCCATGTAAACACGCGGTTCTCCTGAAATCGCGGAACATCCGGGGACAAGTCGGGAACGCTTGTTTTTTTTATAGACATAATAAAGCCGCCGATGTCTCTGACTCCTCTGACCTGCAACCTCATTATGTATTCCTCTTGGTTATGGTGACATTTTAAGAAAACTCTTTTCTACGCGGCTGCATTCATTCAGACTAATTATTATAATTCTCTAATAATATATCTGACAAGTGGTATCGTTTTTAGAAGGCTTTTATTTCCCGTACACCGGGGGAGGGGGGGACATGATGAGCAGAACCAATACTGAGCTGTCACAGGAGAAGAAAGATTGCAGTCCATGGAATATGTAACTTCTGCTTCTATTGTTAAAGGAGATTTACTTCGATGACAAGAAAAAGATCATGGAAGAGCGAGGGAAGTGCAAAGAAACAATTCATATCAGGGACAGATACATACAAAGGGCCAGATTCACATAGAGAATACGCCGTCGTATCTCTGAGGTTCTGCCGGTCGTATCTATGCGACTGATTCATAGAATAAGGTTCCGCATAGATCTCCCTAAGATCCGCCAGGTGTAAGTGTGTTACACCATCGGATCTTAGGCTGCAATTCCAGGCCGGCCGCTAGGTGGCGTTTCGGTTTATTTATGCGCCGAATATGCAAATGAGGAGATACGCCGATTCAGAAATGCCCGGCGCTTTTTTTTTTACGTCGTTTGCGTTCGGCTTTTTCCCGGCGGATAGTTACCCCTGGGTCTATGAGGCGCAGCCAATGTTAAGTATGGACGTCATTCCCACGTCGCGATTTAAAAATTTTACGTCGTTTGCGTAACTCGTCCGTGAATGGGGCTGGACGCCATTTACGTTCACGTCGAAACCAATGACGTCCTTGCGACGTCATTTAGCGCAATGCACGCTGGGTAAATTTGCGGACGGCGCATGCGCTATTCGATCGGCGCAGGAACGCGCCTGATTTGAATAGTACACTCCCCCTAGCCGCGGAATTTGAATTCCGCCGGGGGATTTACGATAGTTTTGAGGTAAGTGTTTTGTGAATTACCCACTTGCCTCAAGATCTTAAATCACATAGGTTACGCGAATCTAAAGATCCACTGATCTATGTGAATCTGGCCCAATGTATGACTACGTTTGGTTTCCACACCTGTGCAAAGGCTGTGGAGGGTGACGGTGTTGTGGTGGGGGTGTGAAGGGGGATAAGTGCTGGTTGGGGGGGGGGGGGGGTAATGTAGGTAGGGGGGGTGATGTAAAGGCAAGATAAGTGCTGTGGGGTAGTATGAAGCAAGGGGGGGGGTGGTGCAGTGGGGGCAGGGCCGCCATCAGGATATATGGGGCCCCTTACACCCCCCCCACCTGCAGCAGAGAACCGGGGGGGGGGGGGGTGCTGCCGCCTGAAATTGTGAAATTGAGAAGCGTGGGGGGGGCCCTTTACAAATAAAAGAAATAAGGAAAAGGAAAAATATATATAAGGACCCTGGGGACCTCCAGGCCCTTTAATAAAAATAAAAAAATATATATATAAAAAAATAAACATTTATAAAAAAAGGGGGTTGCCACATGGGGCCCTGGGGACCTCTGAGCCATTTAATAAAAAAATACATATATATTAAAAAAAAAAGAAATAAAAAAACCCATGGGGACCTCTGGGCCCCTTAAAAAAAAATATATATATATATATATATATTATATATATATATATATATATATTAAAATAAAATAAAATAAAAAGAAATAAAAAAAATATATTTTTTTTATATAAAAAAAGGGGGGCTTGTCATCCGGGGACCTCTGGGCCCTTTAATAAAAAAATACATATATATTTAAAAAAAATAAATAAAAAAATATATATTAAAAAAAATGTAAATTGTTTATTAAACAAAGGGGGGGTTGCCATCCGGGGCCATGGGGACAATATATATATATATATATATATATATATATATATATATATATATATATATTCAAATAAAATAAAATAAAAAGAACTAAAAAAAATATATATTTTTTTACATAAAAAAAGGGGGGCTTATCATCCGGGGACCTCCGGGCCCCTGGGGACCTCTGGGCCCTTCAATAGAAAATAAAAAAATATATATTATTTTTTTTTTTATAAAAAAATAAATAAAAAAAGGGGGGGTTGCCATCCGGGTCCATGGGGACCTCCGGGCCCCTTACAGGTGTACTGCCTGTACCCCCCTGATGGTGGCCCTGAGTGGGGGAGGGGGGGTTGATGTACTTTTCCCATATTTATTTGTATCATTCATCATTTTCCTTCCACTTCACTTCATGTGACACTTTGTGTTGGTTTATCACATAAAATCCCAATAAAACACATTTTACGTTTTTTGGTTGTAACGTGAGAAAACGTTGGGGAAATTTCAAGGGGTATGAATACTTTTTCCAGTCGCTGTAAGTCAGGGAATGGCTGACAACCGTGCATCAATCTCATATAATCCAAGTCATCCCGGCTGAGAAGAGGTCACTGAGTAGAAATAGCGAAGCTGTTTGATTACAATTCTAATTTCACAGATAATGTCGAGTTCCTCCCATCCGTTCTCCTCCTGCGATGGAACGGTCCTTCGTGTTATCTTCACACGGAGGGTGTCGGGCCGAGTGCAATTAGTTTTGATTTGGTTCTACAAAGGTTACGTCTGGCTATAAATACTTGAAGATAAGAAATGACCCGTGGGGCCAGTCACCAATCGTGTGTCAAACCCCCAACCCGCGCCCCCCACCCCCCCCCCCCCCGCGCCCCCCCCCCAGACGTCTCTTCACTCCCTGGCTGTAGATCACCGGCATGTAGGATGATTCCCGTCATATGTTGTTGGAACATTTTTGTTGCCATTACAGAATCCTATAGAACAATCTGCCTTACATCCCTCCTCCCCTTCACTGGTGTCCTCGGTGTCCCCCGCTGTCTCCTCCGGTGTCAGACTCTGACCATTGGTTTCCGGGTTCTAGATTCTACCATCCGGAGTGTCACGTACAGAGCAGTGGCGGCTGGTGCTCAACATTTTTGGGGGGCGCAAACGAAAAAAAAAAAATTGCAGCCTCACTGTGCCCATCAAATGCAGCCACTGTGCCATCAATTATCACCACTGTGCCATGCCATCAAACACAGCCACTGTGCCATGCCATCAAACGCAGCCACTGTGCCATGCCATCAAACACAGCCACTGTGCCATGCCATCAAACGCAGTCACTGTGCCATGCCATCAAACACAGCCACTGTGCCATCAATTGTCACCACTGTGCCATCAATTGTCACCACTGTGCCATGCCATCAAACGCAGCCACTGTGCCATCAAACGCAGCCACTGTGCCATGCCATCAAACACAGCCACTGTGCCATGCCATCAAACGCAGTCACTGTGCCATGCCATCAAACACAGCCACTGTGCCATCAATTGTCACCATTGTGCCATGCCATCAAACACAGCCACTGTGCCATGCCATCAAACGCAGTCACTGTGCCATGCCATCAAACGCAGTCACTGTGCCATGCCATCAAACACAGCCACTGTGCCATGCCATCAAACGCAGTCACTGTGCCATGCCATCAAACACAGCCACTGTGTCATCAATTGTCACCACTGTGCCATCAATTGTCACCACTGTGCCATGCCATCAAACGCAGCCACTGTGCCATCAAACGCAGCCACTGTGCCATGACATCAAACACAGCCACTGTGCCATCAATTGTCACCACTGTGCCATCAATTGTCACCACTGTGCCATGCCATCAAACGCAGCCACTGTGCCATCAATTGTCGCCCACTGTGCCAATTGTCACCACTGTGCCCTTTAATTGTAGCCACTGTGCCCATTGTTGCCACTGTCCATGTCACGGTGCCCTTTAATTGTTGCCACTGTGCCCATTGTCACCACTGTGCCCATTGATGCCACTGTGCCCTTTGTCGCCACTGTGCCCATTGATGCCACTGTGCCCTTTTTCGCCTCTGTGCCCATTGATGCCACTGTGCCCTTTGTCGCCACTGTGCCCATTAATGCCACTGTGCCCTTTGTCGCCACTGTGCCCATTGATGCCACTGTGCCCTTTGTCGCCTCTGTGCCCATTGATGCCACTGTGCCCTTTGTCGCCACTGTGCCCATTGATGCCACTGTGCCCATTGATGCCACTGTGCCCATTGTCGCTGCTGTGCCCTGTAAAATGCACTTACCTTTCTCCTTCCACTTCCCTCGATGCCTTCCCCCGCCTTGGTGATGCTTCAGCCAATCAGGTTACCGATAACCAGAATCGGTGAACCTGATTGGCTGAGACGGCCGTCAGTCTTATCCAAGGAACGCACCCCCCGTACGTTCCAAGCATAAGACATCCGGGAGGACGAGGGCTGTACTCAGAAAGCCGCTGGCTCTTATAGGCACTTCCGCACAGCCAACCAGCTGCCGTTATTCAGGTGGTCCGCGCCCAAGTTCTGGCCATCTGAATAGACCAGAATGCAATGCATGAATGTATGTTATTTCAGTGGCGGTGCGGAGCCACCAGAGGGGGCGGCGCTCCAGCGCCCTCTATAGACGGACCGCCACTGGTACAGAGGTTCTGAAAAGTCCCCCTTGGAGAACTGGCAATACAGTGGAACCTTGGATTACGAGTATAATCCATTCCAGGAGAATGCTTGTAATCCAAAGCACTTGCATATCAAAGCGAGTTTCCCCATAGGAGTCAATGGAAACAAAAATAATTTGTTCCGCTTTGACTTCTATGGCATGCAATACCGCATGTGGCCAGAGGTGGGGGGGGCGCTGGAGAGCCTCAGAAATAGTCGGGAGAGCTCGGCTGAATTAGGAAACCCTTAGAAAGGCTCGGGAACTGAGTATTTCCAAGTATTTCTGAACTACTCAGATTGGCTCGGGCGCCCCCCCCCCCGCACCTCTGGCCAAATGCGGTACTGCACACCGCTTTGGCCTGAATTGTGCTTGGGGTAGATTCAGGTAGCTTTGCGCAGTTTTTACGGAGGCGCAGGGCACCGTTTTTTCCCTGCGCCCCCGCAAATTATCTGCGCTACCCTTGATTCACGGAGCAGTAGCTCCGTAAATTGCGTGGGCGCTCCGGCAAAATGCCCGGCGTAAGCGCGCGCAATTTAAATGATCCCGTAGGGGGCGGGAATCATTTAAATTAGGCGCGTTACCGCACCGAGCGTAGGGCGCATGCTCCGTCGGGAAACTTTCCCGACGTGCATTGCGGCAAATGACGTCGCAAGGACGTAATTTGCTTCAAAGTGAACGTGAATGGCGTCCAGCGCCATTCACGATTCACTTACGCAAACAACGTAAAATGTAAACCTCGCGACGCGGGAACGACGGGTATCCTTACCATTGGCTGCCCCTGCTATTAGCAGGAGCAGCCTTACGCTAAACACGACGTACGCAAACGACGTAAACTGCGTACGCAGGGCTCGCGTAGGGTTGTGAATCGGCGTTAGTATGCAATTTGCATACTCTACGCTGACCACTACGGGAACGCCCCCTAGCGGCCATCGCAAGAATGCAGCCTACGATACGACGGCATAAGAGCCTTATGCCAGTCAGATCTTAGGCTGCAGTCGGCGTAACGAGCTTTCTGAATACAGAACAGTCGTTACGCCGGCGCAAGTAAGCAATTGTGCTGCGTAACTATGGTTACGCAGGCGCAATTGCTCTGTGAATCTACCCCCTTGTGTTTTGAGACAACACTCGCAAACCGAGTCAGGATTTAAAAAAAAAAAAAAAAAAGCTTGTATTGCGAAACGCTCGTTAACCGCGTTGCTCGCAATCCGAGGTTCCACTGTATACAGGATGGACCATCTTTACAGAAAACATGGGTGAGGAGGCAAAACCCATTTCTTGTATTTCTTATGGGACCATAACTATAGGTAATACCAGATTGGTCCAACCATAAAACAAAAATAAGTAAACCAATAAAATGGCGCCCCCTCCCCCCTCCCCTGCCATTCAAAAGTCTGCACCCCCTTCAATGACGGCGGTCAGTCTTTTCCAATCGTTGGGGTGGATTCAGGTAGGGGCGCGCACTCTTACGGAGGCGCAGCGTACCGTTTTAACGCTGCGCCTCCGTAAATTACCTGCGCTACGCTTCATTCACGAAGCAGTAGCTCCGTAATTTGCGTGTGCGCTCCCTAAAACTGCCCGGCGTAAGGGCGCGTAATTTAAATGATCCCGTAGGGGGCGTGGATCATTTAAATTAGGCGCGTTCGCGCGCCGAACGTAGTGCGCATGCTCCGTCGGGAAACTTTCCCGACGTGCATTGCGGTAAATGACGTCGCAAGGACGTCATTTGCTTCAACGTGAACGTCAATGGCGTCCAGCGCCATTCACGATTCACTTACGCAAACAACGTAAAATTTAAACCTTGCGACGCGGGAACGACGGGTATCCTTAGCATTGGCTGCGCCTGCTATTAGCAGGAGCAGCCTTACGCTAAACACGCCGTACGGAAACGACGTAACTTGCGTACGCAGGGCTCGCGCAACATTGTGAATCGGTGTTAGTATGCAATTTGCATACTATACACTGAGCACAATGGGAGCGCCCCCTAGCGGTCATCGCAAGAATGCAGCCTAAGATATGCGGGCAGAAGAGCCACGCAGATTTTAGGCTGCAGTCGGCGTTACGATGTTCCTGAATCAGGAGAACTCGTTACGCCAGGGCAAGTAAGCAATTGCGCTGTGTTACACAGGCGCAATTGCTTCTTGAATCTGGGCCATTGTAAATAAGTACGTTTTCTCCTTCACTGATGGGCACTGATGGTACTGCACTGACGGGTACTGATAAGGCGGCACTGATGGGCACCGATGAGGTGGCACTGATGAGGTGGCATTGATGGGCACTAATATGCAGCACTGATAGGCGGCACGGATAGGCGGCACGGATGGGCACGGATAGGCGACACGGATGGGCAGGGCCGCCATCAGGAATTATGGGGCCCCTTACACAGCTTCAGGTATGGGCCCCCTGGAGCAGAGAACCGGGGGGGGGGGTGCTGCCGTCTGAAATATGAGAAGCGGGGGGCTGCTGCAAATTGAGAAGCGGGGGGGGGGGGGGGGTCTTTACAAAAAAAAGAGGAAATAAAGAAAAATATATTAAAAAAAGGGGGTAGCCATCCGGGGCCCTGGGAAACTGTGGGCCCTTTAATAAAAAGAAATAAAAACATATATAAAAAAAAAGGGGGGTTGCCACTCGGGGCATATATGTAAAAATGAAAACAAATTAAAAAATAAAAAGAAATTACAAAAAAAGGGGGGTTGCCATCTGGGACCTTTGGGCCCTTTAATAAAAAGAACAAAGAAAAAAAAAGAAAAGAAACCTCTAGGCCCTTTAATAAAAAAATATATATATAAAAATAAACATTTATAAAAAAAAATTAAAAAAGGGGGGTTGCCATCCGGTATCCCGGGGACCTCTGGGCCCTTTAATAATAATATTAATAAAAAAAATACATATATATATATATATATGGGCCTTTTAATAAAAAAAATATATATATATATATAAAAAAATAAAAAAATTCATAAAAAAAGAAAAAGGGGGGTTGCCAACCGGGGCCCTGGGGGCCTCCAGGTTTCTTACAGGTGTACTGCCTGTACCCCCCTGATGGCAGCCCTGCGGATGGGCACGGATAGGCGGCATGGATGGGCACTGATAGGCAGCATGGATGGGCACTGATAGGCAGCATGGATGGGCACTGATAGGTGGCATGGATGGGCACTGATAGGCAGCATGGATGGGCACTGATAGGTGGCATGGATGGGCATAGATGGGCACTGATAGTTGGAACTAATGTACTGTAGTGTGTTGTACTAATGGATGCCAATCAGTGCCAAACAATAATGCCTGCCAATCAGTGATGCCCATTGTGGGCACCGATTGGCATCCATTATTTCTGATAGTCATCCCTGGTGGTCTAGGGTGGCATACCTGTGGTGGGCATCCCTGGTGGTCTAGTGGCATCCCTGGTGGTCCAGTGTGGGCATCCCCAGGGGGGGGGGGCTGCGCTGATAATCGATCAGCACAAACCCCCTGACACCCTGCAACAACGATTGCCATGATGCACGCCCCTGGGGGCGCCATATGACGTCATAATGCGTCCAGTCAGGATATTGAAACCACTTTACCGTCATTTTGTTATAGGTCGGACGGCAAGTGGTTAATAAGTGATTGAACAGTACTGACTGGCATATTCAAGGATATCTTTTTATATCCTATATCTTCTTTATAAAGTTCCATGATCGTGTTACGCAGGTCTTTTACCAGTTCTTTTCTCCTCCCCAATGTCTCGGTATGTAGCCGGCTTAGTGCGTCCATCTGAGAGCTAACAAACTCATTGCCTATTTATAAACAGACATTAATTGTGATTATGAAATTAACTTTGAATTGGCATTGTATCCTCTGTGTCTGTACCAAGGCCAAACATTCCGGGGGGGGGGGGGGGGGGGGGGGACTGTTCATCAGGGCCATTTGGGGGATCTCAATTATCATTATGATTTTAAAAAGGATCCAAATAACGATGTGATAATAAATGGCTTCATATAATCCTTATTTTTACATGAAAGAGCGTTTTTTTGGCACAATCAGTTATATTTTCAATATCAATGCCAAAATTTCACCATTTCTGCCGGGGGAGGAAAACTTTGGAGCACAACTGTAATTGTATGAGGAGCTGGAGATGATGAGTGCCCCTGAAAGCTAAGACAGGGACTGCTAGGGCAGTGATGGAGAACCTTGGCACCCCAGATGTTTTGGAACTACATTTCCCATGATGCTCAGGCACTCTGCAGTGTAGCTGAGCATCATGGGAAATGTAGTTCCAAAACATCTGGGGTGCTGAGGTTCTCCATCACTGTGATAGGCAGGACTGGACTGGGACAAAAATTTGGCCCTGGACTTCATCAAGACTGGCCCGTTTTGACAGGTCTCTCCTATGGCAGCCGGACAACTCCCCCCCCCCCCCCCAGCCAACTCCAATGGCCACCCAAGCCCCCTCTCCCCCTTCACTAGCCATAAGCCGTTATACTTTACTAGAGTAGAACGGCTGGTACTGGTACTCTTACTCTTATAGGCAGTACCAGTGGGGAAGCTAGACATTATTTCACCCGGGGCAAAGAATCAGTTCGGTGCCCCCCCCCTCCCCTTATCTGACAAGATTAGGCAGAAGTGAGAAACTCCCAGGCCATAGCTGTTGAGTCAGCTGTCTGTCCCCTCCCCATATGCGCCTTCTGGTCCCCCCTGTGCTACTCTGTCGTCCCCCCTGCTCCTCTGGTCCTCCCCTTGCTTCTCTGTTCCCCCCAGGTGAGCACTACGGGGAGGGAGAGACAGAGGAGTGGAGGGGGGGGCGGCGGTCTGCTGTCACTGAAGCCGGCCCACTGAGCCATCGGCCCACCGGGAAACTCCCTGTTGTCCCGATGGCCAGTCCATCCCTGGTGATAGGGCAATGGAAGGGTACAAGTGTCAGGAAAATGGAACGGCAGACTTGACCTTGTGATTGCTGGTCCCAGGTAAGCATAGAGATGAGGGCACCCCGACTTCACCCAGACCAGAAGAGAGCAGAGAGAGGGTAACACAAGCTGAGTTTGGCAGGAAGGCACCGAATCACAAGCAGGATCAAGGTCGGAGACAAGCAGAGGTCAGCAACATGCATAGTTGCCAACATTTGAAAAAAAATTCCAGGGACACTTTGCAGCACAGCTATTAATTAATTACCACACTCACTTCCCCGAAGCTCCACCCACTCTGCATAATCTTCGCCTAATTATCAGATTATAGGGTCTACTCAATAAAGAGAGAATTACAGGCAGGCACACACACATTATATCTGTGCTCCATTAAGCTTTAATGGTTATGATGCTTAAAGTGATCGTTTAACGTATTTATCTTTTACAGAGAAAGATAGCATAGATGGCGTTATTCTGCATTGCGCTGTATAATGTACTATTGCTGGGATTTGTAGTCCTCTATAGCTGGTGGTATTCTCCATTACGCTGTATAATGATTATACTGCGCAATGCAGATTACCACTGACCAGTTATAGAGGAACTACAAACCCCAGCAATAATACATTATACAGCGCAATGCAGAATACCAGCAGCAGCTAGAGAGGAACAACAAATCCCAGCAATACATTATATAAAATGCAATGCAGAATACCAGCAGTTACAGAGGAACTACAAATCCCAGCAATACATTATATAAAACACAATACAGAATACCAGCAGTTACAGAGGACTACAAATCCCAGCAATAATACATTATACAGGTTGCTTAATATATTATTGCAGGGATTTGGTGTTTATTTTTAAACAGGAAACTTTAAAACAGGTCCCTCCCCCTTACCTGTTTCTGAACCCTTGTAAGTCACGGCGGCGGCTCTGCGGGGGCGTGTGTCTGGCCTGTGTGGTGAGCGCGGCGTGGTCTGGGCTCGTCCTTCAGAAGTCGCCCGCAGCGGCAGCCCACACACACTGCTGCCCCCCAGGACAAACCACCCCCCCTCCATTAGTACAGACCCCCCTCAGGACAAACACCCCCCTTCATTAGTAGAAACCCCCCCAGACAAACCACCCACCCTGCATTAGTACAGACTCCCCCCTCCTCCATTAGTACAGACTCCCCCCCCCCCTCCATTAGTACAGACTCCGCCCCCTCCATTAGTATAGACTCATCCCCCCATGCGTACAGACTCTCTCCCCCCCCCCTTCATTAGTATAGACTTCCTTCATTAGCAAAATAATATAAATGTCACCGGCGCAAGAGAGAGTTGATATTAACGATCTACTGCAGTACTATATGCACCTCCAAAAGGAAGTGGAAAAGTATGTACCAAAAAATGTTACTGCGCTGATTTACTCAAAAAAATGTTTTAAACATACTGTAAAATATATTAAATTTGATTAAATCCGGTGAAAGTGTTGGAACAATGTGCACAGTGTGCAAATATATCCTTAATAAATATTAGGTTACGTGCAAAATAAGCATAGGAAAAATGTGCAAATATGCCCTATTCTTAAATTATGTACAAAAAATGTGCAAAATAATATATATATATCTATATATATATAAATATGTGTAAAATCACCCTCTTCAAATGCTGGGATGCAACCACCAAAATACAAAAATATGAAAATATAATGGCAAATATTAACATGCAATAAACCCTTATAAAGTTTCCTTTATAAGGGTTTATTGCACATTGCATGTTAATATTTACCATTATATTTTCATATTTTCATATTTTGGTGGTTGCATCCCAGCATTTGAAGAGGGTGATTTTACACATATTTATGATATATATATTATTTTGCACATTTGTTGTACATAATTTAGGAATAGGGCAACACTTTCACCGGATTTAATCGAATTTATTATATTTTTCAGTATGTTTAAAAATATTTTTTGAGTAAATCGGCGCACTACCGCAGTAAACATTTTTGGTGCATTCCTTCATTAGGAGACAATGACATTCCCCCCTCGCCCTCCTACAGAGCGAGTGCGACAACCCCACCTGGGCGGCAGCTGGAGACGAGAGCTTGAGAGGAATGTGTGGAGCCGCCGCCGCGCCGCCCGGGTGGAGAAGAATATTGTGACACGGCGTCGCGTCGGTGACTGGCTGGCGGTGAGAGCGGCTCTCACAGTGACAGGCTTAGAAACACTCATACGCCGACAAGGAGAGGAGGAGGAGGGAGGGCAGCAGTGAGCACTCTGGCGCGTGAGCGCCCTCACTTCTGTGGCGCCTGGGTGAACTGCACCCTGCGCAAACCCTCGGATCTGCTCTGAGTTTCCGCCCTCTTCCCCTGGTCGGCGCTGGCGCCGTAAGGCAAGTGTCGGTCCTGCTGAGACCCAGAAGCCGCACCTGCCTTCCCCACTAGCCGGGACAAGTCCCGGCAGGCTAAATTAGCCGGGACTAGGTCCTATTTGATGGGACTGTCCCTTTAAAAACGGGACAGTTGGCAAGTATGCAACATGCAGGTAACAAGGTACAGAATTGATAGGCGAAATCTTGGTCAAGAGTCCAGGCTGAGGTTGGTTACACAGGTATGCAGCAGACATAAACAGGCAGGTCAGACGAAAGACGGGTCAATTACAGGGTCAAGCAGGATCCAGAGATCCAGTAGCAGTTGGTGGGTTCTTGTTTTGGGGGGGGGCGCTCCTCTGTCTCTCCCTCCCCACAGTGCTCACCTCCTCTCCCTCCCTGCAGCGCTCACCTGGGGGGAACAGAGAAGCAGGGGGGATGACAGAGGAGCATGGGGGGTGGGGACAGACAACTGACTCAACAGCTATGGCCTGGGAGTTTCTCACTTCTGCCTAATCTTGTCCCATAAGGGGGGGGGGGCACCAAACTGATTCTTTGCCCCGGGTAAAATAATGTCTAGCTTCCCCACTGGTACTGAGTAAGAGTACCAGTACCAGCCGCTCTACTCTAGTAAAGTAGAACGGCTTATGGCTAGTGAAGGGGGAGAAGGGGCTTGGGTGGCCATCGGGGTTGGCTGGCCGGGGGGTGCGGGAGTTGTCCGGCTGCCATGGGAGGGACCTGTCAAAGTGGGCCAGTCTGGATGAAGTCCAGGGCCAAATTTTTTGTCCCAGTCCAGCCCTGCTCCTAGGTGCCGGAACCTGTGATGGACCCGCTCGTGATACCCATTGTGGGCGTGCCCAGACACACGTGCGCACACACAATCTCTGTGACAGCCGTTCCCTAAAAACCACGAAGCCGTCACGGAAAACGAGACAGACACCTCCTCGCCGTTGTCTTTGTCCGCAACGCTCACAGCAATTTTGCTCATTTCACCGGAGTGACAAATTACGCCGGTGATGTTGTCTGGGAGGAGAACGCGGAATCAATTCGCCTTTATTCTCATTTGCTTAATATCAAAGTGACAAGAAGCAAAAAGGCGTCACTTGTAGTTTTCTCTCGCCCTTTGTCATCCTTTGAATAGAAGTGAAGCGCTGGAAATTCTTCGCTTGGTTCTGTATTGTCGCCGGCTCCGCGAGGTGAAGCGTCGTTCCTAATGGAAAATGACGCATGGACAGATCTGCCAGGAGATAAACAGGAACCTTTATGATGCAACACAGCAAAATAGATTTCATTTAACATGGATGGTAATAAATGGAGTCCGAAGACGAACCCTCGGCGCCGTCCACCGCCATCAGAAGAAAGCCCACGCAGCTCATATTCATGGTGACAATGAGTTTTTGTTAACTGCTTTAAAAAAAAAAGAAAAGAAATGACCTGTCTGTCTCGTTGGTCTGTCTTTTGGCTTTCATAAGCCCGGATTCACAAAGCACTTGCGCCGACGTATCTCGAGATACGCCGCGTAAGTGCACATATGCGCCGTCGTATCTATGCGCCAGACTCAGAAACTAAGATACGCCTGAAAACAGGCTTCATCCCGCCGACGTAACTTGCCTACGCCGGCGTAGAGTGGGCGCATATTTACGCTGGACGTATTTGGCGCTCCCATTGATTTTCTATTCACATATGCAAATGAGGGAGATACGCCGATTCACGAACGTCCGTCTGTCCGACGCAGTGGGCCAGATTCATGTACAATGGCGCATCTTTGGACCGGCGTAGTGCATCTTTTTTACACTACGCCGGACCAGCGTGGAGAGGCAGGTAGGGTATTCACAAAGCACTTGTGCCTAACTTTGCACCGGCCTAACTTAATTTCCTCGGCGTAAGTGGAAGTGGGTGTGACCTTATGCAAATGATGTTCTGAACGTGGAGCAGTGATTTACGCCCGGCGTATCTTTTGAACGGAGCATGCTCAGTACGTTCGTTCCCTTCTGAGCATGCTCACAACTATGCCGGCCCAACTTACAGAGATACGCCGGCCCAACTTACGCCCAGCCGATGCAAATGTACATCCAGTTTTATTCCCCCCCAGGGAAGGTACTTTTGCTGTGAGATGGCTCCCGTTCCCCACAGGCAGAGGAGGAAAAAAAACTTTAACACCCAGGAGATGTCAGCCCTCATAACAGCAATGGAGACTTATGACCAGGGCCGCCATCAGGGGGGTACAGGCAGTACACCTGTAAGGGGCCCGGGGGTCCCCAGGGGCCCAGATGGGAACCCCCCTTTTTTTAAAATTTTTTTTTTTTTTTTTAATATATTTGTAATTATATTTTTTTGATGGACAAGAAGGCCTGGCTTGCAGTCTCTGCTCTAATTCATTTCAAAGGTGTTCTATCGAGTTGAGGTCAGGACTCTGTGCAGGCCAGTCAAGTTCCTCCACCCCAAACTCGCTCATTGATGTCTTTATGGACCTTGCTTTGTGCACTGGTGGGCAGTCATGTTGGAACAGGAAGGGGCCCTCCCCAAACTGTTCCCACAAAGTTGGGAGCATGAAATTGTCCAAAATGTCTTGGTATGCTGACGCCTTAAGAGTTCCCTTCACTGGAACTAAGGGGCCAACCCAACCCATGAAAAACAACCCCCCACCATAATCCCCCCTTTCATCAAATGATTTGGACCAGTCCACAAAGCAAGGACCATAAAGACATAAATGAGTGAGTTTGGGGTGGAGGAACTGGACTGGCCTGCACAGAGTCCTGACCTCAACACCTTTGGGATCGAATATTCCGATGGACGTGTTTTGTCGTATAATCAAACCATCTGTACACTCCATCGGACAAAAGAGCAGAAAAACTACGTAGTTTCGTGAATGTTGGCTGAAAAAGTTCTGCCGTCTGTATGCAGAACAAGTTCACGGCCAGTGCCTTTCGGACAAAAATATATATATAATTATTATTATTATCATTATTATTATTATTATTATTATTATTATTATTATTATTAAAGGGCCCAGAGGTCCCGGATGGAAAGCCCCCTTTATTTCGTAATTTATTTTTATAAAAAAAAGGGGGGTTGCCATCTGGGGCCCTGGTGGCCTCCGGACCTTTAAGGGGGTTCCCATCCGGCCCTCTCCAGCTGACTTGAGCAAGTCTGGTGCAAAGTTACCCCTGCTTTATAAAGGGTAACTTTCCGCTGCAAACCAGAGTTACACGCACCGGGAGTAGCCTGCGCCGGCAATTCGTAATTTGCTGAATCGGACCAACTCCCTCATTTGCATATTTAAAATAGAAAAACCAGGGCCGCGCTAGTTCAGACCAGCGTAAATGGGCGCCCACGCCGCACCGGCGTGGAAAGGTCCAAACGAAAAAAAAAAATCTACGTTACGGCGTAATATTGTTTGCTGAATACGGCGCGGAGATACGCCGGCGCAAATTGGCATTTACGCCGCGCATCTCAGTCTACACCGGCGGAAATTGTTCCTGAATCTACCCCAGTGCGCGTAAAGTCATACGTCCGGCGTAAAGTTATGCCCCATAAAGGAGGTGTAACTCAGCAGCATCCATGCAAAGGGCTCCACCAGGGAACACAAGCCGGCGTATTTTACGTTGTACGTGAATACGACTAGGCGTAGGTTACGTTCACGCCGTAAGCAGTGATCCGACGTATCTTAGGCAGTTGTTCCAAAGTGATTGTGAGCATACGGGACGGCACATGAGCAGTTGGCAATACGTATCTGTCTGGCGCTCGGCCCATCATTTGCATGGGGTCACGCCTCATTAGCATGGCTCACGCCCACTTCCACTTACGCCGGCTTACGCCTGAGAAACCCAGCGCAGATTTGGGAGGAAGTGCTTTGTGAATTCAGTGCTTGCCTCTCTACGCTGCGTCGGCGTAGCGTAAAGGAGATACGCTACGGCGGCATAAATATGCGCCAGTGTCTGTGAATCCGGGCCATACTGTCTATTTTACGGGCCCAGAAAAAGGACTGTATATAAGCCGACCCGAATATAAGCCAATGGCCCTAATTTTACCACAAAAAAATGGGAAAACTTATTGACTCGAGTATAAGCCTAGAGTGAGAATGCAGCAGCTACTATAAGTGGAAAAGAGGGTCAACAATGCCCATTTTCAGCCTCACTGTGCCCATTTGCAGCCTCACTGTGCCCATAAGCAGCCTCACTGTGCCCATTTGCAGCCTCACTGTGCCCATTTGTAGCCTCACTGTGCCCATAAGCAGCCACACTGTGGCCATAAGCAGCCTCACTGTGACAAAAAGCAGCCTCACTGTGCCAATTTTCAGCCTCACTGTGCCCATAAGCAGCCTCACTGTGCCCATTTTCAGCCTCACTGTGCCCATGTTCACCCTTACTGTGCCCATAAGCAGCCTCACTGTGCCCATAAGCAGCCTCACTGTGCCAATTTTCAGCCTCACTGTGCCCATTTTCAGCCTCACTGTGACCACTGGGAGAACTTCTGGGTTCCATGAAGAGATGGGTTGAGATGGCTTCTCTAACATCACACAAATTCTGCTTCTGAACCTGCCTTTCCTTAGTTGATTAGTCAATTAACTTTTATGTTAATAAATGGTAAAAAAAAAAGCGCAACCAAATAACGGCAATGAAAATTGCAAAAAAAAAAGAGTGTCCTCATTCCAATAGCGGAATTCACAATACAGACAGTGGGGTAGATTCAGAGAGCAATTACGCATCCATAGATACGCCGCGTAATTGCTAAGCTGCGCCGGCGTATCTTCTTTCTGTATTCAGAAAGCGCGATACGCCGACTTTAGCCTAAGATACGACTGGCATAAATCTCTTACGCCGTCGTATCTTAGGGTGCATTCTCACGCTGGGCGCTAGGGGCGCTTCCGTTGTTGTCAGCGTAGAGTATGCAAATTACATACTTACGCCGATTCACAAACGTACGTGCGCCCGGCGGTAGTTTTTTACGTCGTTTGCGTAAGTCGGTTTCGTCGGAACGTTGCTCCTGCTATTAGGAGGCGCAGCCAATGTTAAGTATGGCCGTCGTTCTCACGTCGCGATTTGAAAATTTAACGTCCTTTGCGTAAGTCGTCCGTGAATGGCGCTGGACGCCATTTCCGTTCACGTCGTAACCAATGACGGTCCTTGCGACGTCATTTACCGAAATGCACGTCGGGAAATTTTAGGGACGTGCATGCGCAGTACGTTCGGCGCGGGAACGCGCCTAATTTAAATGATCCACGCCCCCTACGGGGTCATTTGGAATACGCGCGCGTACGCCGGCCCCTTTTACGCTACGCCGCCGCAACTTTACAGGCAAGTGCTTTGTGAATCAAGCACTTGCCCGTAAAACTTGCGGCGGCGTAATGTAAATGTCATAAGTTACGCCGCCGCAGTTTTGCGCGCCTCTACCTGAATCCACCCCAGTGTCCTTTCCAACAAACACACAATGATAGGAACTCCAATACGGACTTGTTCCTCTGACAGGTGGAAATGAAGGTGGAGCCGTATCTTCCTCAGCAGATTTCCACAAACCAATGTAAGAAAGGGCTGCTTACCGGATCCAGAGGATCCCTATCACAGAGATCAAGCTGGCTCAGCACAACACTCCTCAGCTGGTTGTAAGGGTTCCCGATCTCCTCCTCTGGTTCCCGATCTCCTCCTCTGGTTCCCGATCTCCTCCTCTGGTTCCCGATCTCCTCCTCTGCCAGCAGTCTGGGGAGATTACGCCAATCACCTGCAGATTCCTTCTAGGAGTAAGGTCCACCTCGGGATGTATTGTGGAAGAAAGAAAGAGCTTCATGGTGCAGTATGTTTTAAAAAAACGTCTTTAATTCCACTCACTGGATAAAGCTGACATCATAAAACAGTGGCGGCCGGTGCTCAAAATTTTTGGGGGGCGCAAACGAAAAAGAAAACAAGTGCAGCCTCACTGTGCCCATCAAACGCAGCCACTGTGCCATCAATTCGCACCACTGTGCCATGCCATCAAACGCAGCCACCGTGTCATCAATTGGCACCACTGTGCCATGCCATCAAACGCAGCCACTGTGCCATTCCATCAAAGGCAGCCACTGTGCCATCAATTCCCACCACTGTGCCATGTCATCAAATGCAGCCACTGTGCCATGCCATCAAACACAGCCACTGTGCCATCAATTGTCGCCACTGTGCCATGCCATCAAACACAGCCACTGTGCCATCAATTGTCGCCACTGTGCCAATTGTCACCACTGTGCCCTTTAATTGTCCCCACTGTGCCAAATTGTCCTCACTGTACCAAATTGTCGCCACTGTGCCCATTCATGCCGCTGTGCCCATTCATGCCGCTGTGCTAATTGTCCCCATTGTCACCACTGATGTCACTGTGCCCTTCGTCGCTGCTGTGTCCTGTAAAATTCCCCTTCCCCCCCCCCGCCCGGCACTTACTTTTACTGGAGTCAGCCATCCACGTCCCTCGATGTCTTCTCCCGCCCTTGATGACGCTTCAGCCAATCAGGTTACCAATTGCCAGAACCGGTGAACCTGATTGGCTGAGACACCTGTCAGTCTTATCCAAGGAACGCACCGCCGGTACGTCCCGAGGATAAGCATTCGGAAGCCGACTACAGCCTGAGGGCTGTACTCGGAAAGCCTATCAGAGCCGCTGGCTCTGATAGGCACTTCCGTACAGCCAACCACCTGCCGTTATTCAGGTGGTCGGTGCTCTGAATAGACCAGCGGCAGCGGCAATAATAACATAGATTCATGCAATGCAATGAATCTATGTTATTAGTCAGTGGCGGTGCGGAGCCAGAGGGGGCGGCGCTCCAGCGCCCTCTATGGACGAACCGCCGCTGTCATAAAAGCTTCAATAGTTACAAAGTATCCGATAAGAAGCATTTGAAAAAACAAACCAGCCGCGGCTCGAGCCAGCCAGCTGGGGGCGTGGTGACGCTGCGTTTCTCCCTAATGGGCATCGGCTGGGAAAGGAGGCAAATGAACTTTTATGAAAGTTTGTGTGATTTTAATCAGGAAGTATTCAGGAACCAGGGGCCAGATTCACAGAAGAGATACGCCGGAGTATCTGCTGACACTCCGGCGTATTTTCAAATTTGCTGCGTCGTATCTTAATTTGTGATTCACAAACAAGATACAACGGCTTTTGGCTAAGATCCGACAGGCTTACGGCTTCGTACGCCTTCGGATCTTAGGCTGCAATACTTCAGCCGCCGCTGGGTGGAGTTTGCGTCGTTTTCCAACGTCGGGTATGCCAATTAGCTTTTACGGCGATCCTTGAAGGTTTTCGCGTTCGTTACGTTGTCGCTAGTCATTTTTTCCCATTGCAAAGTTAAGCATGCTTTTACATGGCTTAACTTTAGACGAGCCATGTTAAAGTATGGCCGTCGTTCCCGCGTCAAATTTCAAATTTTTTTTTTTTACGTAAGACGTCCGGGAATACGAAAGTACGTTACGCACGTCGCCGTTCAAAAAAATGACGTCACTTTGCGCAAAGCACGGCGGGAATTTCAAAACGGAGCATGCGCAGTACGTCCGGTGATCTGCCGTGCTGGTTCCAGGTATCCTGGAAGTTCCAGCGCATGCGCAAACTGATGCGCTGAGCTGGTTCCAGCTATCGGGAAAGTTCCTTCAAGCACTGCGCAGGTGCAAACTTGCTGACGGAAATCCCCGAACAGCGGCCGGCATCCAGGTCGACGTGGATTTTGAGGTAAGTGGCCAGCCTCCTGGCTCTTTTTTTAACATCCTCCAATCCACGGGGATGTTAAAGAATGAGCCTGGATGCCGGGCGAGGTTCGGAGATTTCCATCGGGAAGTTTGCGCCTGCGCAGTCAGTGAAGGAACTTCCCCCATAGGGGAACATTGAGGACTAATCACCGGCGCGGGAGCGTGCCTAATTTAAATGGTACACGCCCCATTTTAATTAGGTGGGCTTGCACCGGACGGCTTTACGTTACACCGCCGTAAGTTTACAGGCAAGTGCTTTGTGAATCAAGCACTTACGCTAAAACCTTGCGGCGGTGTAACGTAAACGGGATACGTTACATGTTCAGGTACCTGAATCTGGCCCCAAATGCTTTGTACCTTAGGGGTGGGCCAGATTGCCACATGGGCCAAAATATTACAAGTTCTCCTCCCCGTACACATTTCTCATAGTCATGGGCGTCCGCTGAAATTTTTTCAGGGAGGGGCGCTTTGGCAGGGGCGATACACAGTTGCATTTAACCCTTTCTTCAAACGCTAGCGGGGGTTAAAAGTGCCCGCTAGCGGCCGAATAGCGCAGCTAAAATGATGGTAAAGCGCCATTTTACCGATAACGCGGCCAGCTGGCAGTGTGAAATAGCTCTTGAGATAATTCAGCTTCACTCCATGCCCATATAAATATAGCCTAGAGAATGTACAGACCCCCCTTTAGCACAGATGGACCCCACCTTCAGCACAGACTCCCCCTTCAGCACAGACCCCTCCATTCAGCACAGATGGACCCCCCATTCTGCACAGAACACTCTATTCAGCACAAATGGACCCCTCTTCAGCACAGACCCCCCCCATTACGCACAGACCCCTCCATTCAGCACAGACCCCACTTCAGCACAGATGGAGCCCCTTTAAGCACAGACGCCCCTTCAGCACATACCCCCCTTCAGTACAGACGCCCCTTCAGCACAGATGGACCCCCCATTCAGCACAAACCCCCCTCCCCAATCCCATTCAGTACCTCAGATCAGCCATCAGCGCAGCACAGGCACAGCATGTTCCCTCTGCTCGCTGTGCCTGTGTGACATCCAACCCGGGACCGTTTAGACCGCCCGTGGTCGCAAAACTCTTCAACACCTTCTCGATTTTCCAGAGGGGGGTCAATTGCCCCCCCTTGCCCTATGGCGCGGACGCCCATGCTCATAGTGAATATCTCTAAATCTGTAAGTACTGCTTTGTGTCGCACCGTACACGGCATAAATATTTATGTCTGGAGGCGATAAACTGGTACTTGGCCCATTTTCCACCCAGTGCTTTCTCAACAACAAAGCTCCTTGCCCTGTAAGTGGTCTTCCCATCTCCTGCTTCTTCTCCGAGGACCTAACCCCGAAACGTCTCGTTCTTTATTGTTCAGTCGCCTTTTTTGAAAGATTTCATTACCATATCATACGTCTAGCAATTCTACACCCGGCTTCACAGAGCCTCCGTCACCGCGAAACATAAAGACAACAAAAGGCATATCCTCCGGAATCCAATCCACTTCCACTCACCGGCTTCCCTCGCATCGGGGGGCCGTCAACCTGAAAAAAGAGGTGAACGCAGTTCTAAATGCATCAGAGGCGCGAGGTCCTCCTGGAGCTCCCAGGAAATATAACATAAGCAAGAAAACAATGAATATTTGTATTACTCGAGTTCCGGTGTAGCGGCAAAGAGAAGAAGATTAAATTCACAATTGGAAAAAAAAACAAGGAAAAGAAAGTTTCTATTGGAGAACGGCCGCGATCAGAGAGGCGAGAGAGAACAGCCGGCTCCTTCATACTGGGAATTGTGCAGGAAAGTTCAACTTTCCATTATGTGACAGGTTGATAGTCTTGAGACGCCGGGGCCTGTGTTCAAATGGGGGGGGGGGGAAAGAGCAAAGGCAACATGCTGGGCTCAGGACTGAGCTCAGAGAGGAACGCGTCGGGGATGAAGACTTGTTTTCTACCCGATTTCTCACCAACTGCGCTGCCTGAATATTAGCAGAACAATTAACAACGTGCTTTGTGCTTTCGGATTGATTATACTTTCAGGCTACTATTGAATGTTATTTCCATTCTACAATGCAAAGAGTAGAGAGGATGACGGCTGAACAAACCCTTCACCCAGCGGCGGGACTATCACAAAGGTCGCACTCGGGGCCGCTGATAGGCCAGTACAACTGGCCCTGTTGTACTGGGCCAGGGCCAGCAGGGGGGGCCCGGGCAACCTGAACAGATAGCTATGAATTTGTGAATTATCCAACTCTTGAAACTGGGTGAGCGTGGCTTAATCTTTTTATTGCCAATATGTAGCAAATTATTATCATATCAATGAATGCTTTTGTATTCATGTTATTGAGTAAACCAGGGGTCTCCAAACTTTCTAAACAAAGGGCCAGTTTACGGTCCTTCAGACTTTAGGGGGGGCCAGACTAGGGCTATTGGGAGTAAAAAATGTCCAGTGGGAGTAAATAATACCATATCTTTGGTGACAGTGGGAGGACTAGTGCCCCATTGCTGGTGTTAAAGCGGGGGTTCACCCTATAAAAAATTTCTAACACTACATCCAGCCCAGTTCTGCAAATAAAATTACACTGATCTTTTTTTTATTTTCGCCGTAGATAGCGTTTATCGTTAGAATTCACCGCGGCTTCCGGGTAGGGAATCCCGCGGGAGTGGGCGTTCCTATTGACATGCCAATTGACATGGCTAGATATGGGGGGGACATGGCTGCATATGGGGGGACAAGGCTGCATATGGGGGGACATGGCTGCATATGGGGGGACAAGGCTGCATATGGGGGGACATGGCTGCATATGGGGGGACATGGCTGGATATGGGGGGGACATGGCTGGATATGGGGGGGGACATGGCTGCATATGGGGTGGAAATGGCTGCATATGGGGGGGACATGGCTGCATATATGGGGGGGACATGGCTGCATCTGTGGGGGGACATGGCTGCATATGGGGTGGACATGGCTGCATATGGGGGGGACATGGCTGAATATGGGGGGGACATGGCTGCATTTGTGGGGGGACATGGCTGCATTTGGGGACAATCAATCAATTGACATGCCAATTGATTGACATGCTAAACGTCGTTTAGCATGTCAATCAATTGGCACGTCAATAGGAACGCCCACTCCCGCGGGATTCCCTACCCGGAAGCCGCGGTGAATTCTAACGATAAACGCTATCTACGGCGAAAAAAAGTGTAATTTTATTTGCAGAACTGGGCTGGATGTAGTGTTAGAAATTTTTTATAGGGTGAACCCCCGCTTTAATGAAAATAATTGATGGTGTCAGTTGGAGGAATAGTGCCCCATTGGTGTCAGCAACAAGAATTATGCCCCATTTAAAATGGGTGGAATAGTGCCCCAAGGGCCACATTAAGACAAGCAAAGGGCCACATCCGGCCCCAGGGGCGCAGTTTGGAGACCCCTGGATTAAACTATTGTCCGATACTAATGACATATTCTTGTGTCCTGTACAGACCTGATGAGACTAAAGACAAGTGCAAAGCCCTGATTAGGGTTGTCCCGATACCACTTTTTTAGGACTGAGTACAAGTACCGATACTTTTTTCCAAGTACTCGCCGATACCGAATACCGATACTTTTTTTTAAATGTGTCCCCAAATGCAGCCATGTCCCCCCACAAATGCAGCCATGTCCCCCCATATCCAGCCATGTCCCCCCCATATGCAGCCATGTCCACCCCATATGCAGCCATGTCCCCCCACAGATGCAGCCATGTCCCCCCCATATATGCAGCCATGTCCCCCCCATATGCAGCCATGTCCCCCCCATATGCAGCCATGTCCACCCCATATGCAGCCATGTCCACCCCATATGCAGCCATGTCCCCCCCATATCCAGCCATGTCCCCCCATATCCAGCCATGTCCCCCCCATATGCAGCCATGTCCCCCATATGCAGCCATGTCCCCCCCCCATATCCAGCCATGTCCCCCCCCATATGCAACCATGTCCCCCCCATATGCAGCCATGTCCCCCCCCCCATATGCAGCCATGTCCCCCCCATATCCAGCCATGTCCCTCCATATGCAGCCATGTCCCCCCCATATCCAGCCATGTCCCCCCCATATCCAGCCATGTCCCCCCATATGCAGCCATGTCCCCCCCATATATGCAGCCATGCCCCCCTTACCTACATGCTGCCGCATCCCCGCTGCTGCCGCCACTTGGTTAATACGGGCGGCGAACATTACAGCTTTCATTTGAATAGCTGTAGTCTTTCGCGCCGCGCTGTGTATAGACACTCCCCCTTGCTCGGGATTGGACAGTTCACCCGAGCAAGGGGGATTGTCTTTACGCGGCGCGGCGGGAAACACTACAGCTATTCAAATGAAGGCTGTAATGTTCCCCGCCCGTATTAACCAAGTGGCAGCGGCGGCAGCGGGGATGCGGCGGGATGCGGCGTAGCGTTGGCGGCGGCGGCGGGGGGGAAGTATTCTATTTAGGTATCGGGGGCATTTGCGGGAGTACAAGTACTCCCGCAAATACTAGTATCGGTATCGGGACAACCCTAGCCCTGATGAAGCACAACTGTGTGAAACATGTTGGCTGACTGCACAACATAGCTTCTTGTTTCAACTCTTCCTATGGTCTATGTAAATTTATGAACTTTTTTAACTATATCATTAACCACTTAAAGACCACCGCACGACAATATACATCGGCAGAATGGCACGGCTGGGCACTAGGGTTGAATAGGGAGGAAGAGAAGGCGTGTATACAGGAAGAGTTGTCCCTGAAGAGTTTTCTGAAGTTAATTGGACATCCCACAATACCCCTACTCCCCAACTAAGTTGTATCCCCTCAATAAAATATAAAAATAACAAAGTGCTGGACTGTTTCCTGACTCAAGTGTGCCTGTGAAGAATTGGGTGTGATTGGCTGTGCAGGGTGGGGGATCCCAGTTCACCAGCGGCTCCTACGTTGGGTGCGCCTTCCACAAAACAGACAGTACTGAGGGGCTGCCACTCCTATCTCCTCAGCCCTGATTGGCACTATATTTGATTATTCTCAGTCCTCTCTGGCATGCCTCTCCAGTCCTCCCGACTGCACGTCACAAACCAGTAGTGTTGAGCAGAATATGCCATATTCGATTTCGCGATATATCTCGAATATATATTCGAATATTCGAGATATATTCGCTAAATTCGAATATTCGTGATATTTTATCGAAAGTAAATGATTGCGATTTTTCGCTATTGCGAATGCGAAAATAATTGCGATTTTTTGATAACTGCGGTAGGAGCACTCTGATTGGCTCAGAATATTCGTGATATTTTATCGAAATATCGCAACATGCGAATGCGATATTTATTGCGCAATTTCGACAAATGCTGTAGGAGCACTCTGATTGGCTCAGAATATTCGTGATATTTTACAATACAAAATAATTGCGAATATTCGGCAAATGCAGAAGGAGCACTCTGATTGGCTCAGAATATTCTTGATATTTTACAATACAAAATAATTGCGAATATTCGGCAAATGCAGAAGGAGCACTCTGATTGGCTCAGAATATTCTTGATATTGTATCGAAATTTCGCAAAATGCGAATGCGATATTGATGGCGAAATTTCGACAACAGCGGAAGGAGCACTCTGATTGGCTCAGAATATTCGTGATATTGTATCGAAATTTCGCAAAATGCGAATGCGATATTGATGGCGAAATTTCGGAAGGAGCACTCTGATTGGCTCAGAATATTCGTGATATTTTACAATACAAAATAATTGCGAATATTCGGCAAATGCGGAAGGAGCACTCTGATTGGCTCAGAATATTCTTGATATTTTACAATACAAAATAATTGCGAATATTCGGCAAATGCAGAAGGAGCACTCTGATTGGCTCAGAATAGAAAATAAAAAGTGTTTTGCATTGGTGGTGATTCTTTACTCTATCCATCTGTCACAGCCGTTTGTCAATCAAACACCTTGAAGATTGAACACGTTCATGCTGCATGCTTTGGACTTTTTTTCACTTCACATATCAAAGACATTTTTATGAAAGATTATTTTTCTATTATTGGGACTATATTTCTTTATATATTTGTTTCACTGTGTATTTCACAAGTTATTTGCGCTTGCTTATTTTATAATTTGCCCACATGTCTTGTCACTAGACATATTTTTTATTCTTGTAGAGCGACTCCATTTTCTGTCTTGTATTCATTTATGTTGTATAACATTTTTGAGTTGCTGCTGTATTCTCCCCTTTTTTAAGGTATGCGCAATTTTTTCCTTCTTACAAAAAATAATAATATCAAACATACAAATATTCATAACATACACATACACAAAGCCCCCCCCTTTTGCATCAGAGACAATCAGAGTTCTCCTACCACAGTTATCGAAAATTCGCAATCATTTTCGCATTCGCAATAGCGAAAAATCGCAATTTTTTTTTTTTTCAATTTGGCAACATAAAAGGATCGCCTCAGCTTAGCTACTCGGCCCAGGGTCTCTAATCATACCAGCAATGCTTTTAGACGTCGATAGGATGTAATCTGTTTTAAAAATCAAATTGAAAAAATGCGAATATTCGGAATTGCGAATATTCACCGCGAAATTCGAAATATAGCGCGATTTCTCGAATATGCTATATTCGAGTCGAATATTCGCAATGCGAATATTCGTGAGCAACACTACAAACCAGCCCTCCTGGCTGCAACCGGTGGTTCCCTCCTGAAGACTTGCTCGGCAGCACTAGCTCCTGCTACCCTCTCTGACTCCTTCTGTGCCTCCTGTTCGGATACTTCATGCTTTCTTAAAGGGCTCAGTCCTGCACCCGAGTCCCGGGCCCAAGGTCAACCCCCCTCCCCCCAGACTGGGCAGTTCCCCCAAAGATCCCGACAGCCTAATACTCCATCCTCAGTTCTTCCACCCGCCAACTCCTCCCCAGCTGGACTGACCCTGGGTATTTCAAGGAGGCCTACACCTTGAAAATCCTAGTTGGGGATTGGTCAGGGCTCCCTGAGACACCCCAGACAGCTTAACCTCTCTTCCCATACTCTTCGTCTAGAATCCTCCAGAAGGAAGAGGGAGGTGACAGTGGAGTGATGGTGTCTGTGAGTCACTCCTAGCCCACACAGATCCATACTTGCCAACAGTCCAGATTTTCCCGGGACAATCCCGATTTTGGCACCCTCGTCCCGATTGGAGCTCGTCCCGATTAATTTCCCGTGATTTTGCTTTTGTCCTGGGAAAATCTGGAATGTTTTAGGGAAAAAAACGTCCGGAAGGCTACATAAAAATGGCTGCCGCCACAAAAACATTTCCCCTTGAGTTCAGTAGAGGGGCAGCCAATCGGCTTCTCACTTCAGTGTACAAGAAGACAATTCTCTTGTACACTGAAGCCTATTGGCTGCAGGGATCGATCAGAGGCCCCTCCCCTCTCCACTGAACAAACATGAAAACTCTAGCTGCCACTGCACATGAAGGAGATGATCACCGCTGCTGGGGACACAGATGTAAAGGAGGGCTCTGCTGAGCTGGGGACACGGATGTAAAGGAGGGCTCTGCTGAGCTGGGGACACGGATGTAAAGGAGGGCTCTGCTGCGCTGGGGACACGGATGTAAAGGAGGGCTCTGCTGAGCTGGGGACACGGATGTAAAGGAGTGCTCTGCTGCACTGGGGAACACGGATGTAAAGGAGGGCTCTGCTGAGCTGGGGACACGGATATAAAGGAGGACTCTGCTGAGCTGGGGACACGGATATAAAGGAGGGCTCTGCTGAGCTGGGGACACAGATGTAAAGGAGGGCTCTGCTGAGCTGGGGACACGGATGTAATGGAGGGCTCTGCTGTGCTGGGGACACGGATGTAAGGAGGGCTCTGCTGTGCTGGGGACACGGATGTAAAGAAGGGCTCTGCTGCGCTGGGGACACGGATGTAAAGGAGGGCTCTGCTGCACTGGGGACACTGGATGTAAAGGAGGGCTCTGCTGCGCTGGGGACACGGATATAAAGGAGGGCTCTGCTGAGCTGGGGACACGGATGTAAAGGAGGGCTCTGCTGAGCTGGGGACACGGATGTAAAGGAGGGCTCTGCTGCACTGGGGAACACGGATGTAAAGAAGGGCTCTGCTGCACTGGGGAACACGGATGTAAAGAAGGGCTCTGCTGCGCTGGGGACACGGATGTAAAGGAGGGCTCTGCTGCACTGGGGAACACGGATGTAAAGAAGGGCTCTGCTGCGCTGGGGACACGGATGTAAGGAGGGCTCTGCTGCACTGGGGACACAGATGTAAAGGAGGGCTCTGCTGCACTGGGGACACAGATGTAAAGGAGGGGTCTGCTGCGCTGGGGACACAGATGTAAAGGAGGGCTCTACTGCGCTGGAGAACACGGATGTAATGGAGGGCTCTGCTGTGCTGGGGACACAGATGTAAGGAGGGCTCTGCTGTGCTGGGGACACAGATGTAAGGAGGGCTCTGCTGTGCTGGGGACACGGATGTAAAGGAGGGCTCTGCTGTGCTGGGGACACGGATGTAAAGGAGGGCTCTGCTGTGCTGGGGACACGGATGTAATGGAGGGCTCTGCTGAGTTGGGAACACGGATGTAAAGGAGGGACCCCACATTTTTCTTTCCCCACTATGCCACGTCTACAAATGAATGCCCCGCCCCCTAATTATAATAATACTCCACCTACAGGCAAAAAAGTGTACCTATATTTTTTTTTACAATGTAAGCAACTAAGACAGACCAAAGCAAACAGGCCTAGCTTCTAGCCAGGCCTGCCTTAATTTACCTGTACAGTGGAACCTCGGATTACGAGCATAAGCCGTTCCAGGAGAATACTCGTAATCCAAAGCACTCGCATATCAAAGCGAGCTTCCCCATAGAAGTCAATGGAAACGAAAATTATTTGTTCCGCATTGACTTCAATGGCATGCAATACCGCATTCGGCCAGAGGTGGTGGGGGGCCGCAGGAGAGTCTCGGAAACGACCGGAAAGGCCTCGAGGACACCTCGGCTGACCTCGGAAAAACCTTGGAAAGACTCCTCCGTTCCCAAGGTTTGCCAAGGTCAGCCGAACTGTCCTCGAGGCCTTTCCGTGCATTTCTGAATAGCTCCGCCCCCCCCCACACCGCTTTGGCCTGAATCCTGCTTGTCTTGCGGGACAACACGTGCAAACCGGATTTTTTTGGAATGCAGCGCTCGTATTGCGAAACGTTCGTATTGCGACACGTGCAGTCCGAGGTTCCACTGTACTACGGAAATCCTCACTTCTAGCACCTAAGTAGAGGGTTCATTAGGATTTACTGTCTGACAATAAGAAGCACCCAGTGCTGACTGTGGGATGCAATCAGGCATTCAGACGTTATATCCTCAGCACCGATTTATCCCCCCCCTCCCCCCCATAACTCCAGAGAGAGAGATTCTGAACCCGCCGTTCATTGACTTCCCCTCCCTATTACTCATTGGCTCCCACAGAAGGTTTTCTTCCCATTGATTCACTGTGTAGAAGACCTACATCCCCCTCATTGATCATCCTTGTATTGCTCATTAGAGGCTCCATCCACCCCGGTTGGTTTAGCGGCGGCGGCGGCGGCATCCTCGGCTCCATTGTCATTTCCAGCGTGCGCAGCAAAAAAATAAATCTTCTCTTTGCACAAATGCAAACCTTGGCTTTGGCTTTCCTTGGAAGAATAGGAGGTCACTTAGGTTAATGTAACAACTCATCTATCTGAAAGACACAGTTCACGTCAGCGCCGCTGTGCGCGAGGATATTTCACACCAATAAATAAATAACCACCTCTTCCTCCTCTTCCTCTTCTTCTTCTTTTTCCCTGAGCAAAGCAATTATTATTACAGTTAAACAGCGACAAGGCAGCCATGGAAGGTGGAGGCACCAAAAAAAAAATCCGGCATCAAAAGAAGTACATGATGCAATTACATGAACCGGACAGGAACCGCGAGGCGACATGTTTCCGCAATTATTCTCATACACGGCGCGGTTTATTGATTTCACTCCCCGGATTTCTTCCTCTGCCTCCAAATTCCTTCGGTTGGAAGATTGCGCCGGCATTTTCTCATTTAACCGTTTCTGATAAAAACCGGCGAGGGCCGAAGAATCGCCCAACTTAGAAAAAAAACTTTATTAGGACAGCCGAAGGTTAGAAAAGTTATGTGAATATTTCATTTCTGGCCGCCATCAAGGGGGTACAGGCAGTACATCTGTAAGGGGCCCCGATGGCAACCTCCCTTTTTTTTTGTCTTTTTTTTTTTTTTTGTAATGGGCCCGGAGGTCCCCAGGGCCCCGTATGGCAACCACCTTCTTTTTTTATTTATATATATATATTTGTATTTATTTTTAGTTTTTAATAAAGGTCCCCAGTGGCCCGGAGGTCCTAAGGGCCCCAAATGGCAACCCCCCTTTTTTTATTTTATTTTTTTATAATTTTTATATATATATATTTTATGATAGGGCCCAAAGGTCCCCAGGGCCCCGGATGGCAACCCCCCCTGTTTTATTCTTTATTTTTATATTTTATTTATTTATTTATTTTTATTATATATATAAATATATATATATATATATATATATATATATATATATACCGTGGGCTAGATTCAGATAGATTAGCGGATCTTTAGATCCGCGTAATCTATCTGATTTACGATCCGCCGGCGCAAATTTGAGAGGCTAGTGCTGTATTCAGAAAGCACTTACCTCGAAACTTGCGCCGGCGGATCGTAACTCAAATTCTAATTCCGCGGCTAGGGGGAGTGTAGTATTTAAATCAGGCGCGTCCCCGCGCCGATTTAAATGCGCATGCACCTTCCGTGAATTTTCCCGGCGTGCATTGCTCCCAATGACGTCGCTAGGACATCATTGGTTTCGGCGTGAACGGAAATTACGTCCATCCGTATTCGCAACCGACTTACTCAAACGACGTAAAAATTCTAAAATCGGCGTGGGAACGACGGCCATACTTAACATTGGATAGGCCTCATATAGCAGGGGTAACTATACGCCGGAAAAAGCCGAACGCAAACGACGTAAAAAAAAAAGAGACGGGCGGGCATTCGTTTCTGAATCGGCGGAAATCGGAATTTGCATATTCGTCGCATAAAAAACCGAAGCGTCACCTAGCGGCCGGCGGGAGATTGCAGCCTAAGATCCGACGGTGTAAGTCACTTACACTTGTCGGATCTAAGGGAGATCTATGCGTAACTGATTCTTATGAATCAGCCGCATAGATCCGACCGTCGGATCTCAGAGATACGCCGGCGTATCAGGAGATACACCGTCGTATCTCTTTCTGAATCTCCCCCTGTGTTTCCCCAAAAATAAGACCTACCCCCGAAAATAAGCCCTATTGTGATTTTCAGGGAGGGCTGCAATATAAGCCCTACCCCGAAAATAAGACCTAGCGCAGTATGTGATGTGGGCTGTGTGTGCTGGATGCAGTCGGTATAGCGCCGCTCGGCGCTCAGCTGGCCTCCCGCTGCTCTCCTCCTCTTTTCAGCCAGCTGTCAGTGGGGGATTTTGACCCCCCCCCCCCTCAGTGCTCGGAGCGGGAACAAGAGCTCCAGCGGGCCATGGAAGCACATATCGGCGCCACTGTGCCCATCAAACGCTGCCACTGTGCCCATCAAACGCTGCCACTGTGCCCATCAAATGCAGTCACATTGCCCATCAAACGCAGCCACTGTGCCCATCAAACGCAGCCACTATGCCCATCAAACGCAGCCACTTTGCCCATCAAACGCTGCCACTGTGCTCATCAAACACAGTCACTGTGCCCATAAAATGCAGCCACTTTGCCCATCAAACGCAGTCCCTGTGTCCATAAAACGCAGTCACTGTACCCATCAAATGCAGCCACTTTGCCCATCAAACACAGTCACTGTGCCCATCAAACGCAATCCCTGTGTCCATAAAACGCAGTCACTGTACCCATCAAATGCAGCCACTTTGCTTATCAAACGCAGCCACTTTGCCCATCAAACGCAGTCACTTTGCCCATCAAACGCAGTCACTGTGCCCATCAAACGCAGCCACTGTGTCCATAAAACGCAGCCACTTTGCCCATCCAACGCAGCCACTGTGCCCATCAAAACGCAGTCACTGTGCCCATCAAACGCAGCCACTATGCCCATAAAATGCAGTCACTGTGCCCATCAAATTCAGCCACTATGCCCATCAAATGCAGTCACTGTGCCCATCAAACGCAGCCACAATGCCCATCAAATGCAGTCACTATCCCCATCAAATTTAGCCACTATGCCCATTAAACACAGCCACTTTGCCCATCAAACGCTGCCACTATGCCCATCAAATGCAGTCACTGTGCCCATCAAACGCAGCCACTGTGCCCATCAAACGCAGTCACTTTGCCCATCAAACACTGTTTGCTGCTCATCAAAGCCCTCCACTTATATCAGAATTCTCAGCATTTCCCCTTAAATGATGGTTCCCAAAGCCTCCCTTACATCAGAGTGCCCCTTAACTTAAAGTGTAACCACTTTCTCCAAGGCAGGAGAAACAAGAGGGGAAGGGGGCCTGTGCACTTGGTGGTTGTGGTACTCGGTTAGTTGGAGAGCATAGGAACAGACTCCCTCTAGAGGTGGTTCTGGCCAGATCAGTAGATTGCTATAAGAAAGGCCTGGATACTTTCCTAAATGTACAGAATATAACTGAGTACTAAGATTTGTAGGTAAAGGTGATCCGGGGAAAATCCGATTGCCTCTCGGGGGATCAGGAAGGAATTTTTTCCCCTGCTGTAGCAAATTGGATCTCATGCTCTGCTGGGGTTTTTTGCCTTCCTCTGGATCAACTGTGGGTATGGAGTTGGGTGTATGGGATTGTATTGTGTTTTTTATTGTGTTTATTTTTTTGAACTGGATGGACTTGTGTCTTTTTTCAACCTGACTGACTATGTAACTACAGTATGTGTGCAACTCAAGCAGCAGGCGGAATCTGCGCCACACTGGGCGATTAGGTGGTGCCCAGGCATGCCTAAGTTGGGGGTGGGCACAGTCCGGTCTGAATAATGTGTCCGGGTTTCAGGCAGTCTGAAGCCTGGACACATGATTCAAACCACGGACTGTCCGGGTGAATCCTGGATGGGTGGGGTGCAGGGCCGGACTTACCATTGTACTTGACTGGGCTCAAGCCCATGGGCCCCGCCCAATAGGGGGCCCCAGGAGGAGGAAGCAGGAAGAGCCATGCAGCTGCTGATGAAGAGGTAAGAAGTCCTCTTCACCCCCCGGGGTCCCCCCCGCTCAACAACTACAATCGGTGGCGCCCCCCTCAAAAACTTCGATCAATCAACGACCCCCCCTGCTCAACAACTATGATCGGCGGCACCCCCCACCACCACTCAACACCTACGGTCAGCTTCGATTGGCGGCACCCCCCCTCGCTCAACAACTGCGGTCAGCTTCGATTGGCGGCACCCCCCCTCGCTCAACAACTGCGGTCAGCTTCGATTGGCGGCACCCCCCCTCGCTCAACAACTGCGGTCAGCTTCGATTGGCGGCACCCCCCCTCGCTCAACAACTTTGATTGGCGGCAGCCCCCCCACCCACTGTGCAACAACTTCAATTAACACTTAAGCCCAATAGGGGGTACCCGGGAGGAGGAAGCAGGAAGAGCCATGCCGCCGCTGATGATGAGGTAAGAAGTTCTCTTCACTCCTCCGGGCCCCCCCCTGCTCAACAACTAAGATCGGCAGCGCCCCCCCTCAACAACTTCGATCAATCGGTGACCCCCCCCATGCTCAACAACTTCGATCGGCGGCACCCCCCCTGCTCAACAACTCAGATCAGCGGCAGCCCCCCCACCGCGCAACAACTTCGATTAGCTTCGATCGGCGGCACCTCCCCGCTCAACAACTTCGACCCCCCCCCCCCGCTTCTCAGCTCCAGGGGGCCCCTCAATCAACACTCAAGCCCAGGGGCCCCCACCACCCTAAGTCCTGCCCTGGTGGGGGTGGGGGGGGGGCACTGGTGATCTGACTTCCAGTTAGAGGGTGGCTACTTTCGTTCTCTATGGTCCCACCACCATATCTCCCCTCCCCGTGTGAGTGTGTAAATTGTTAGTCCCGGGGGCTGATCTTAGCGGTAGGGGGGGGGTGTGGCCTGTAACATAATATATTGTAGCGATCTAGAATCACGAAGAAATAGAAAATAAAAAAATCAGACAAACACGTACGGAGAAAGGATAGTAGAATCATGGTGTAACCAAGGTGCTGGAAATCGGCGTGTAATGACCGAGTCTTCGCAGGCCCTCCCCACCCCCGCTTATCACTTTCTCTCTAATAAAAGAAGATTTTTCATCGCGGATTTTTAATAGAATATCATTGAAGACGCATTTCAGGATCGGCTGAGAGGGTCAAACGCGAGTTCACGTATCAGTGTCGCTGTCACTGTCGCTGTCACTGTCGATCGTGTGCAAGCTGTTCAGATCTACACCCTCCTATTAATGGAGTTTCAGGGTTTACTTTCGGTTCACTGAGATTTGCTGCGCAATTAAAATTTCCCTGAGTATGCTCCCCCCCTCCCCCTCCCCCGACTACCCCCCCCTCCCCCGCTCGCTCGCGTTATTTACTGAATTAAGATTATCCGAGCAAAACAGAAAATTTAGGAAAACAGCGATATAGATGCAAAAAACATAAATCGTTTGTGTAATAAATGTCAAGTTTAACCACTTAAGTCCCTGACCATTTCGCTAGCCAAAGACCGGGGCCGCTTTTTGCGATTCGGCGCTGCGTCGCTTTTACTGACAACTGCGCGGTCGTGCGACGCGGCTCCCAAACAAAATTGGCGTCCCCCCCCCCCCCTTTTGGTGGTATTTGATCACCTCTGCGGTTTCTATTTTTTGCGCTATAAACAAAAATAGAGCGACAATTTTGAAAAAAAATTCACTGGGGTAGATTCAGAAAGCAACTGCGTCTGCGTATCCATAGATACGCCGCGTAATTGCTAAGTAGCGCCGGTGTATCGACTTTCTGTATTCAGAAAGCTCGATACGCCAACTGCAGCCTAAGATATGACTGGCATAAGGCTCTTATGCCGTCGTATCGTAGGCTGCATTCTTACGCTGGCCGCTAGGTGGCGCTCCCATAGTTGTCAGCGTGCAAATTACATACTTACGCCGATTCACAAACGTACGTGCGCCCGGCGGTAGTTTTTTACGTCGTTTGCGTACGTCGTTTTCGTCGTAAGGCTGCTCCTGCTATTAGGAGGCGCAGCCAATGTTAAGTATGGACGTTGTTCCCGTGTTGCGATTTGAAAACTTTACGTCGTTTGCGTAAGTCGTCCGTGAATGGCGCTGGACGCCATTTACGTTCACGTCGATACCAATGACGTCCTTGCGACGTCAATTACCGCAATGCACATCGGGAAATTTTAGGGACGGCGCATGCGCAGTACGTTCGGCGCGGGAACGCGCCTAATTTAAATGATCCACGCCCCCTACGGGATCATTTGAATTACGCACGCTTACGCCGGCCCCTTTTACGCTACGCCGCCGCAACTTTACAGGCAAGTGCTTTGTGAATCAAGCACTTGCCCGTAAAACTTGCGGAGGCGTAACGTAAATGTCATTCGTTACGCCGCCGCAGTTTTGCGCGCCCTTACCTGAATCCACCCCAATATTTTTTACTTTTTGCTATAATAAATATACCCAAAAATATATAAAAAAAAACATTTTGGGCCGGATTCAGAAAGAAGATACGACGGCGTATCTCCTGATACGCCGTTGTATCTCTGAGTTCCGTCGGTCGGATCTATGCGCCTGATTCATAGAATCAGGTTACGCATTGATATCCCTAAGATCCGCCAGGTGTAAGTGACTTACACCATCGGATCTTAGGCTGCAATTCCAGGCCGGCCGCTAGGTGGCGCTTCCATATCTTTTACGCAACGAATATGCAAATGAGGAGTTACACCGATTCAGAAACGAACGACCGCCCGGCGCTTTTTTTTTACGTCGTTTGCGTTCGGCTTTTTCCGGCGGATAGCTACCCCTGCTATATGAGGGGTAGCTGATGTTAAGTATGGCCGTCGTTCCCGCGCCGAGTTTTGAAATTTTTACGTCGTTTGCGTAAGTCGTTCGCGAATACGGATGGACGTAATTTACGTTCACGACGAAAGCAATGACGTCCTTGCGACGTCATTTAGAGCAATGCACACTGGGAGATTTTACGGACGGCGCATGCGCCGTTCAAGTAAAACGCAAAAAACGCGGGGTCAAGGGAAAAAATTTAAATATAACACGCCCCCTACATCCCCATTTGAATTACGCGGCCTTACGCCGCAACACATACGCTACGCCGCTCTAACTAAGGGTGCAAGTTCTTTGTGAATAAAGAACTTGCGCCCAAAGTTAGAGCGGCGTAACGTATCGGAGATACGTTACGCGGGCCGGACAGATACGCCAATGTATCTGAATCCGGCCCATTATTTCCTCAGTTTAGGCCGATACGTATTCTTCTACATATTTTTGGTATAAAAAAAAAATCGCAATAAGCGACTGGTTTGCGCAAAAGTTATAGGGCCAGATCCTCGAAGCAGTTACGCTGGCGTATCTATTGATACGCCGCGTAACTGCTAGGTTGCTCCGGCGTATCTTTGCTTTGTATCCACAAAACAAGATACGCCTGAAGCTGCGCTAGATCCGACTGGCGTACGTCTTAGTACGCCATAGAATCTAAGGTGCATATTTACGCTGGCCGCTAGGTGGCGCTTCCGTCGATTTCCGCGTTGAGTATGCAAATTAGCTAGATACGGCAATCCACAAACGTACGTCCGGCCGGCGCATTTTTTTACGTAGTTTCCGTAAGGCTTTTTCCCGGCTTTTCCCCTGCTATATGAGGCGCAGCCAATGTTACGTATGGACGTCGGGCCAGCGTTGAATTTTCCGTCGTTTGCGTAAAACGTTTGCGAATAGGGCTTTGCGTAGAATTACGTTAACGTCGAAAGCATTGGCTTGTTGCGGCTTAATTTCGAGCATGCGCACTGGGACACCCCCACGGACGGCGCATGCGCCGTAAAAAAAAAAACGTCATTTACGTGGGGTCAAGACGTATTAACATAAAACACAACTTAGTGATTTGAATTGCGCGCCCTTACGCCAACACATTTACACTACGCAAATTCTTTGTGGATACGGGAAATACGCTGTAAGTTACGGCGGCGTAGTGTATCTGAGATACACTACGCCGGACTTACAAATGCGCCGCGCTACGTGGATCTGGGCCATAACGTCTACAAAATAGGGGACAGTTTTATGGCATTTTTATTAATATTTGTTTTTTACTAGTAATGGCGGCGATCTGCGATTTTTATCGTGACTGCGACATAATGGCGCACACATCGGACACTTTTGACGCTATTTTGGGACCATTGTCATTTTTACAGCGATCAGAGCTATAACTGATTACTGTGTAAATGTGACTGGCAGGGAAGGGGTTTACCACTAGGGGGCGAGGGAGGGGTTAAGTGTGTCCTAGGGAGTGATTCTAACTGTGTGGGGGCGGGGCTTACTGTGACACAACACTGATCACTGCTCCTGATGACAGGGAACAGGCGATCAGTGTCCTGTCACTAGGTAGAACAGGGAAATGCCTTGTTTACACAGGAATCCCCCCATTTTGCCGCTCCGTGACACGATCGCAGACACCGGCGGACATCGAGTCCGTAAGTCCCGCGGGCGCGGTCACGGAGCTTGTAGTTTCAAAGCAACGTACCTGTACGTTTCTTTGCCTGCCCGCGCCATTCTGCCGACCGACGTAAATGTGCGTTAGGGCTCTTTCACACGAGCGGCCCGTTCAGGTCCGCCTGCCAGTTTTTTAGGCGGACCTGAACGGGCGCTCCGTGCTCCTCTATGGAGCCGCGGATGTCAGCGGTGACACGCCCGCTGACATCCGACCCGCTCCGATCCGCCAAAGTGTGACGGAGGAAAAACCTACTTTTCCATCCGTCTGGCGGATCGGATCTGGTGAACATGGACATACGGTACATATCCATCCGATCCCCCCATAGGGGAGAGCGGAGAAAAGACAGGGCGGTCCCTGCACAGTGCGCGGGGACCGCCCTATCATCCGCCGGCTCAGCGGGGATCAACGGAGCGATCCCTGCTGAGCAAGCGGAGGTTCACGGGGCGGATCATTACTGATCATCACTGATCCGCCCCGTGTGAAATGTGGCTTAGGCAGTCAACACGTGGTTAAAATCCATTGTGCCGCATACACACGATCGCTATTTCCGATGAATAAAGTCAGACGGAATTTTTTCACCGTGTGTGGGGCCCCATCTGACTTTTTTCCATTGGAGTTTAGAAATAGAACATGTTTTATTTTTTTCCGATGGGAAAAAAAAGTCCTATCGGAAATTCCGATCGTCTGTGTGGAACTCCGACGGAGAAAAAAAAAACACGCATGCTCAGAATCAAGTCGAACGCATGCTCGGAAGCATCGAACTTAATTTTTCTCGTCGTGTTTTACGTCACTGCGTTTTGGACGTTCGGAATTTGGTCTGACAGTGGGGTAGATTCAGGTAGGGGCGCGTAATGATACGGCGGCGCAGCGTATCGTATTTACGCTACGCCGCCGTAACTTACAGGAGCAAGCGCTGTATTCACAAAGCACTTGCTCCGTAAGTTGTGGCGGCGTAGCGTAAATGGGGCCGGCGTAAGCCCGCGTAATTCAAATGTGGAAGGGGGGGCGTGTTTTATGTACCGTATTTATCGGCATGAAAATCAGGGCAAAATCGTGGGTGCGCGGTATACGCCGATACCCGCTTTCCCGCCACGAGTTTGAATACTGCGCCGGCATATACCGAGCGCAGTACACTCGTGTATCTTCGGGCAGTCTCGGCGCCTCTCGCACTGACGTCCTGAGCGTACAGGACGTCAGCGCGAGAGTTGCCGAGCCTGCCCGACGATACACGAGTGTACTGCGCTCGGTATATGTCGGCGCAGTATTCAAACTCGGCGCGGGAAACGAGCGGGGAGGACGCGAGGACGCCGCAGAAGGACGCCGGACCCGACGAAGAGGACACCCGAAGCCGCAGAAGGACGCCGGACCCGACGAGGCCGCCGATGGACGCCGCGCAAGACACCAAAACTGTAAGTACAAAACATCTGTTTTCCACAGGAATTCGGGCAACTTTAGGGGTGCGCGCTATACGCGGGAGCGCGCTATACCCTGATAAATACGGTAAATAATGGATGACCCGACGTGATTGACGTTTTGTACATCCATATATGCGCTGTCCGTGTACATATCCCAGTGTGCGTTGCTTCGAAGTACGGCGCAACGACGTATTGGTTTTGACGTGAACGTAAATTACGTCCAGCCCTATTCGCAAATGACGTAAAAAATTCAAATTTTGACGCGGGAACGACGTCCATACTTAACATTGCGTGCGCCTCCTAATAGCAGGAACAACCTTACGCCGAAAAAGCCTAACGTAAACGACGTAAATAAATATCTAGTTAATTTGCATAATCTACGCCGACAACAACGGAAGCGCCACCTAGCGGCCAGCGTAAGAATGCACCCTAAGATACGACGGCGTAAGAGACTTATGCCAGTCGTATCTTAGGCTAATGTCGGCGTATCTTGCTTTCGGAATACAGAAAGTAGATACGCCGGCGCAGATTTGGAATTACGCGGCGTATCTATGGATACGCCGGCGTAATTCTTTCCTGAATCTACCCCAGTGTGTAGGCAAGACAAGCTTGAACGGAATTCCGACAGAAAACTCCATCGGATTTTATGCCATCCGATCGCGTGTAACTATTGTGATTCAGAAACTCGGATGCATCCAAATTACAAAATTTTGATTTGTAACTTAACAAACTGCGAGCGTCTTATACAAAGTATCCACTTCCTCTGCCTGTCTTCTCCCCTCCGCTTTCCCCTCCCCCCCCCCCCTGTATGTAGAGCCGACGCACTTTTCTTATTCTTCCATTAAATAAGAATTGTGATTGAAGATTTGCGGCGGTTGTGTAAATCGTTCCTTTTCTCCTCCATCCTGTATAGAGATCGGCTCTTATCATTTACATGAACATAACAGATGCTGATGAAATGTTCTCATTAGTCACCAAGGACGGCCGTCACCTGGGAAATCAACGCATTTCAGACAATTCACAACGACAACAACACACATTATCCGGGTCAAAGAGAAAGCGACGGCTCCTGCGCTGACGAGCGTTTCCCCGCCATTCATCTTCCATGTCATCGCCTCTGATGTAGAGGAAGGGCAGGTAAGTGTCACTCTCAGCACTTGAGTTGATGGCCGTTTAGGAAGCTATTGGAGCTTCGCCTGCATCGGGCTGTGCTGGAATGTTCCCCCCACCCCTCCCCCCACACACTGAGTTCATTGGGCCCTATGAGAGGTGGTCCTTCTGTGAGCACATCGTTCCGTTACCAAGGTCAGCGTCAGGAACCGGTAGACATGCGCACTGACAAAAAATGTGTTTGTTTTCGTTTTTGTTAGTTTTTTTTAGGGTTGTCCCGATACCACTTTTTTAGGACTGAGTACAAGTACCGATACTTTTTTTCATGTACTCGCCGATACCGAATACCGATACTTTTTTTTAAATGTGTCCCCAAATGCAGCCATGTCCCCCCACAAATGCAGCCATGTCCCCCCCATATATGCAGCCATGTCCCCCCCATATCCAGCCATGTCCCCCCCCATATCCAGCCATGTCCCCCCCATATCCAGCCATGTCTCTCCCCATATCCAGCCATGTCCCCCCATATGCAGCCATGTCCCCCCCAAATGCAGCCATGTCCCCCCCATATGCAGCCATGTCCTCCCCATATCCAGCCATGTCACCCCATATCCAGCCATGTCCCCCCATATGCAGCCATGTCCCCCCCATATGCAGCCATGTCGTCCCCCCCCATATGCAGCCATGTCCCCCCCCCCCATATCCAGCCATGTCCCCCCATATGCAGCCATGTCTCTCCCCATATCCAGCCATATCCCCCATATGCAGCCATGTCCCCCCATATGCAGCCATGTCCCCCCATATGCAGCCATGTCCCCCCATATCCAGCCATGTCCCCCCATATGCAGCCATGTCCCCCCATATGCAGCCATGTCCCCCCATATGCAGCCATGTCTCCCCATATCCAGCCATGTCTCCCATATGCAGCCATGTCCTCCCCATATCCAGCCATGTCCCCCCATATGCAGCCATGTCCTCCCCATATCCAGCCATGTCCTCCCCATATCCAGCCATGTCCTCCCCATATCCAGCCATGTCCCCCCCATATCCAGCCATGTCCTCCCCATATCCAGCCATGTCCTCCCCATATCCAGCCATGTCCTCCCCATATCCAGCCATGTCCCCCCATATGCAGCCATGACCCCCCCATATCCAGCCATGTCCCCCCCCATATGCAGCTATGTCCTCCCCATATCCAGCCATGTCCCCCCCCATATGCAGCTATGTCCTCCCCATATCCAGCCATGTCCCCCCCCCCAAAAAAGCAGCCATGTCCCCCTTACCGTACATGCTGCCGCGCCGCATCCCCGCTTGGTAAATACGCGCGGGGAACATTACAGCTTTGAATAGCTGTAGTCTCTCGCGCCGCGCTGCATATAGACACTCCCCCTTGCTCGGGATTGGACAGTTCACCCGAGCAAGGAGGATTGTCTATACGCGGCGCTGCGGGAAAGACTACAGCTATTCAAATGAAGGGATTCGTTCGGTGGCGGTGGCGGCCGCGGCGGGGGGCTGCGGGGGAAGTATTCTATTTTGGTAACGGGGGTATTTGCGGGAGTACAAGTACTCCCGCAAATACTCGGAATCGGTCCCGATACCGATACTAGTATCGGTATCGGGACAACCCTAGTTTTTTTAGTTTTTCGGGTCATTCGTTATGATCGCAATTCGTAAATTTGAAAATTCAGAGATTTGGAAATTCGGAAATTAGAAAATCTGGAGATTTGGAAATTCGAAATTCAAAAATCCGAAAATTTGAAAATGCTTAAATTTGTAAATTCGTAAATCTGAAATAATAATTAAAGGGATTGGAAAGGTAAATGTTTTTTCACCTTAATGAATCCTATGCATTAACCACTTCCCGGACGTCAATTGACGTCCAGGAAGTGGTTGTGAAATCCTGACTGGACGTCTATTGACGTCCAGCAGGACTACCATCCGGGCGCGCGCCGATCCGTGATGCGGGGTGTCATTCTGACACCCTGCATCTCCGATCTCGGTAAAGAGCCTCCGGCGGAGGCTCTTTACCACGTGATCAGCCGTGTCCAATAACGGCTGATCACGATGTAAACAGGAAGAGCCGTTGACGGACGCAAGTAGAGGAGAGCCGATCGGCGGCTCTCCTGACAGGGGGGGTTCGCGCTGATTGTTTATCAGCACAGCCCCCCCCTCGGATGCCCACACTAGACCACCAGGGAAGCCCACACTGGACCACCAGGGAAGGGGGCAGTAAAAAAAAAATGAGAAAGATGCCAATCAGCATCAGCACTGACTGGCAACATGGGCAGTGGGATAAACAAGTGATGCCCAGCAATGCCCGCAGTGCCACCCCTCAGTGTCAATCAGTGCCACCCCTCAGTGTCTATCAGTGCCACCCCTCAGTGTCTATTAGTGCCACCCCTCAGTGTCAATCAGCGCCACCTCTCAGTGCCCATCCATGCCCAGTGCCCACCTATCAGTGCTCATCTGTGCCACCCATAAGTACCCATCAGTGCCACCCATAAGTACCCATCAGTACCACCCATAAATGCCACCTATGAGTGCCAATCAGTGCCGCCTATGAGTTCCAATCAGTGCCGCCTATGAGTGCCCATCAGTGCCGCCTATGAGTGCCCATCGGTGCTGCCTAAGAGTGCCCATCAGTACCGCATACCAGCGCCGCCTATCAGTGCCCATCAGTGTCGCCTATCAGTGCCACCTCACCGGTGCCCATCAGTGCCATCTCATCAGTGACCATCAGTGCCGCCATATCAATGCCCGTAATCAAAGAAGAAAACATACTTATTTACAAAAAAATAACAGAAAAAAATAAAAACCTTATTTTTTTCAAAATGTTCAGTCTTTTTTTAGTTGTTGTGCAAAAAAATAAAAATCGCAGATGTGATCAAATACCACCAAAATAAATCTATATTTGTGGGAACAAAATGATAAAAAAAATTGTTTGGGTACAATGTAGCACGACCGCGCAATTGTCATTCAGAGTGCGACAGCGCTAAAAGCTGAAAATTGGCCTGGGCAGGAAGGTGCGTAAGTGCCCCCCGGTATAGAAGCGGTTAAGATGAAAAAACCTCCGACAGCACCGCCCCTCCCCCCCGTTTTACTTACCTCACCCCCTTCGAAAGTCCTGCGCGCATCCCCATCATCCTGTTCGGTTCCCAGCCTGGCCGTTGATTGGCTAGGTTGGACGGATTGATAGCAGCGCAGCCATTGGCTGGCGCTGCTTTTAATCACATCCAATGACGCAGGGCGCGCCGGGGGGCGGGGCCGAGTGATTCAGTCGGCGGCTATGGCCTCCACTGTATCACGGGAGCGCGCTCGCAAGAGCTTTCCACCATGCGAGGGAGCTCAGAAGAGGAGGATCGGGGCCACTCTGTGCAAAACGAGCTGCACAGTGGAGGGAAGTATAGCATGTTTGTTATTTTACCCCAAAAAAATTTTTACTTTAGTGTTTCTTTAACTAATAATAACTTAAACTGTTACTAACTATTAAATTATAGGTATTGGGGTTTCCTTTCAAATTTGTCTGTTAGCGAGCGTAACGAATACAAATTTATCCGAAGTTACGAATGACCTGAAATTACGAATGCCGCATCTAAACAAATGGAACAGAACAAATTAATAATAAATAGAAATAATAATTAAATTTTTTTTATTGTTATTATTGTTATTTATTATTATTAATTTATTACGTTCCATTCGTTTAGAGGCGGCATTCGTTATTTCGGGAAATGATTTGTAACTTCGGATAAATTTGTATTCGTTACATTCACTAACAGACAAATTTGAAAGGAAATTACCATACCTAGAATTTAATAGTTAATAATAGTTTAAGTTATTATTATTTCATTATTATTTCAGATTTCCGAATTTACTTATTTACAAATTTTCCAAATGAAAGCATTTATGAATTTACAAATGTGCGAATGTGCAAATTTACGAATGTACAAATTTACAAATTTACAAATGTACAAATTTACGAATGTACAAATTTACGAATGTACAAATTTACGAATGTACAAATTTGCGAATGTGCGAATGTACAAATTTACGAATGTACAAATTTACAAATTTACAAATGTACAAATTTACGAATGTACAAATTTACGAATGTACAAATTTGCGAATGTACAAATTTGCGAATGTACGAATGTACAAATTTACGAATTTACGAATGTACAAATTTGCGAATGTACAAATTTACGAATGTACAAATTTACGAATGTACAAATTTGCGAATGTACAAATTTACGAATGTACAAATTTACAAATTTACGAATGTACAAATTTGCGAATGTGCGAATTAGGGATGAGCTTCGAGTTCGAGTCGAACTCATGTTCGACTCCAACATTGCCTCTTCGCCTGTTCGGCGAACAACGAACAATTAGGGGTGTTCGCGGCAAATTCGAAAATCCGCGGAACACCCTGTTAAAGTCTATGGGAGAAATCTAAAGTGCTAATTTTAAAGGCTAATATGCAAGTTATTGTCCTAAAAAGTGTTTGGGGACCCGGGTCCTGCCCCAGGGGAGTGTTTGGGGACCCGGGGAGTGTTTGGGGACCCGGGTCCTGCCCCAGGGGAGTGTTTGGGGACCGGGTCCTGCCCCAGGGGAGTGTTTGGGGACCGGGTCCTGCCCCAGGGGAGTGTTTGGGGACCCGGGTCCTGCCCCAGGGGAGTGTTTGGGGACCCGGGTCCTGCCTCAGGGGAGTGTTTGGGGACCCGGGTCCTGCCCCAGGGGAGTGTTTGGGGACCCGGGTCCTGCCCCAGGGGAGTGTTTGGGGACCTGGGTCCTGTCCCAGGGGAGTGTTTGGGGACCCGGGTCCTGTCCCAGGGGAGTGTTTGGGGACCGGGTCCTGCCCCAGGGGAGTGTTTGGGGACCGGGTCCTGCCCCAGGGGAGTGTTTGGGGACCCGGGTCCTGTCCCAGGGGAGTGTTTGGGGACCCGGGTCCTGTCCCAGGGGAGTGTTTGGGGACCTGGGTCCTGCCCCAGGGGACATGTATCAATGCAAAAAAAAGTTTTAAAAATGTCAGTTTTTTCGGGAGCAGTGAATTTAATAATGCTAAAAGTGAAACAATAAAAGTGTAATATTACTTTAAATTTCATACCTGGGGGGGTGTAAAGTCAGCATGTGAAAAAGCGCATGTTTCCCGTACATAGAACTGTCCCTGCACAAAGTGTCATTTCTGAAGGAAAAAAAGTCATTTAAAACCGGACTTGCGGCAATAATGAATTGTCGGCTCTGGCAATTCAGAGAGGATTCATTCATAAAAAAAAAAAAATGACGTGGGGTTCCCCCCAAAATTCAATTACCAGGCCCTTCAGGTCTGGTGTGAATTTTAAGGGGAACTCCACCCCAAATTTAAAAAAAAATGGCGTGGAGTCCCCCTAAAAATCCACACCAGACCCTTATCCGAGCACGTTGACCTGGCCGGCCGCAGAAAAGAGGGGGGGACAGAGAGCGGCCCCCTCCTCTCCTGAACCGTACCAGGCCACATGCCCTCAACATGGGGAGGATGTCCCCATGTTGATGGGGACAAGGGCCTCATCCCCACAACCCTTACCCGGTGGTTGTGGGGGTGTGCGGGTGGGGGGTTTATCAGAATCTGGAAGACCCCTTTAACAAAGGGGACCCCCAGATCCTGCCCCCCCCCCTATGTGAATTGGTAATGGGGTACATTGTACCCCTACCATTTCACAAAGGAAGTGTAAATAGTTGGAAAACACACACACACACCGTAGAAAAAAGTCCTTTAGTAATAAAAAAGAAATAAAAAAAATCCAGCGGTGATAATCCACTCTCGGTCCCAGCTTCCTGCTCCAACGTTGTCTGTATCCAGTGACGGGTGCGGGTGATCTCCGGTCCAGCGATGAGAAGATCCATCCATCCAGAGCGCAGCCACGCCGACCTCCTCTCACCGCTGGACACAGCCCAGCGAATGAGCGGCTGAAGCTGTGACATTTCTTATATAGGGGAGGCAGGGCCACCCGTCATGTGACCCCGCACCCTCTGACGCACCCTCTGCTACGTCACTGGGTAAGCCCAGTCTTTCCCCTTGCTGGGCTTTCCCGGTGACGTAGCAGAGGGTGCGTCAGAGGGTGCGGGGTCACGTGACGGGTGGCCCCGCCTCCGCTATATAAGAAATGTCACAGCTTCAGTCGCGTCATTCGCTGGGCTGTGTCCAGCGGGGAGAGGAGGTCGGCGATGCTGCGCTCTGGATGGATGGATCTTCTCATCGCTGGACCGGAGATCACCCGCACCTGTCGCTGGATACAGACAACGTTGGAGCAGGGAGCCGGGAATGAGTAGATTATCACCGCTGGATTTTTTTAATTTATTTTGTATTAATAAAGGACTTTTTTCTACGGTGTCTGTGTGTTTTTTCCAACTATTTACACTTCCTTTGTGAAATGGTAGAGGTACAGTGTACCCCATTACCAATTCACATAGGGGGGGGCAGGATCTGGGGGTCCCCTTTGTTAAAGGGGTCTTCCAGATTCTGATAATCCCCCCGCCCGCAGACCCCCATAACCACCGGGCAAGGGTTGTGGGGATGAGGCCCTTGTCCCCATCAACATGGGGACATCCTCCCCATGTTGAGGGCATGTGGCCTGGTGCGGTTCAGGAGAGGGGGGGGGACGCAATCTACCATTAAGTAGAGGGAACCCCCCCATTATGTGAGATCTGAGCAGAGGGACCCCCCCATTATGTGAGATCTGAGCAGAGGGAACCCCCCCCCATTATGTGAGATCTGAGCAGAGGGAACCCCCCCATTATGTGAGATCTGAGCAGTGGGAACCCCCCCCCCATTATGTGAGATCTGAGTAGAGGGAACCCCCCATTATGTGAGATCTGAGCAGAGGGAACCCCCCCATTATGTGAGATCTGAGCAGAGGGAACCCCCCATTATGTGAGATCTGAGCAGAGGGAACCCCCCATTATGTGAGATCTGAGCAGAGGGACCCCCCCATTATGTGAGATCTGAGCAGAGGGAACCCCCCCCGCGGTATCCTGAGAGTTGGTTTAGACCTGCTTAGCTCTATTAGGCCGAGGAGGAATAGATGAAATCGTAAACCGCATCTAAAATTCAAATTTGCGCTCACGGAGCCGGTGGAAGATATTTTATCATAAAAAGATACATTTCTCCCCGGAATGGTAATCGCTTTATGTTCTACAGACACTTCGGAGGCAATAGCGCCGAAATAAGTTCCCTTTCTGAGTCAATAATAACATTTATGAATGATACATACTAAAAGAGATACCTGGAGATTCCGGGGCGCCGAGGAGATGAAATAATCTGATTCTCTAACGCGTTTCTTTTTTTCTCCTGGAGATTTATTTGAAGACGAGAAGATGGAGGTCTGGATGGAAAAAAATATTCCCAGTTGACGTCAATTGTAGTTTTTATTAAAAAAACTGACAAACTCCTCGTGTCCGCTCCGTATGTTATTTTAGTTGAATATTTGATGGGGGCTGCAGGGGGGGAGGGGCGGTGGGTATTGCGCTAACCAACGGGGTTATTTCCCTCCAGAAATACTTCTTGACACTGGAAGTGTCCATCACAATTTTCCGGCTGAGCTGAGTGATTGCGTCTCCTCGGATCTCTTCTGCATTATTCTACACATGTAGGAAGTGGCGGATCAGGCGCGCGGTCCGAGCAGACGGAAAGGCTATGCATTATTCTACATGAATCAACAGCTCCTCCATATACCATGACAGCCTGCTCAGGGAGGCCATTGGCTATGCATTATTCCGTGTCTTCTGTGGATTATAGAAATCAGTCACATAGGTGGAATCAGGGCTTCTTTTCAGGGGGAACTCAGTTCCACCACCTCTGGCTCAGGCAGACCAGGCGCCACCAGCGGCACACCACCACCCGCCAGCTGCGGATGCAGGCGCAGACGAAAGCTGTCCTCACCCGCATTGCCCTTGCGTTGGAGGGCAGGCAGCCAGCATCTGACAGGAGGGACAGACCAGGGGATGATCCTCCTCCTGATGCCCCACCCAAGGCTCCCCCCAGACAACGGAGGAGCCGGAGCCGTGGCACCATGCCTGGTCCACGACAGGGCAAATTAGTGCTTTTTTTTTTTTTTTGGCTCAGATTATGAGCTTTTTTTTTTCGTGGCTCAGATTATGAGATTTTTTATTTTTGTAGTGACTGCACACGGTCAGGAGTTCAGGCTACAGTGTGACTGGTGTGTGAATGTGGGGGTGACATACCTGCCAGCAAGGTGTGTCACCTTGGGTCGTCGGGGAGAGGTTATCCCCACGACCCTGTGAATGTGGTATGAATGGACAGCAACACCATTGGGGCCTTGGCGTGGCGTTGCTGCTCCCAAGTCCTGCATGGTGGACTTGGGCTAAACCAATGTGAAGTGGATGTGGTGTGTGTGAGCTAGGAACCACAGATGGCAAGTCACCTTTTTTTAAATTTTTAGAAAAAAAAAATGTTTTTGATATATCTTAATTTATTTTTTTAATCTTTTTAGTTCCTTTTTTTATATATATTTTTCTTTATTTCGTCTTTCTCAATTTGCGGCAGCACCCCCCAGGCCCATGCCTGAAGCTGTGTAAGGGGCCCCATAATTCCTGATGGCGGCCCTGCCTGGCATGTTGGCAGGGCAGCCATCAGGAATTATGGGGCCCCTTACACAGCCAGCTTCAGGCATAGGCCCCCTGGAGCAGAGAACCGGGGGGGGTACTGCCGCCTGAAATTGAGAAGCAGGGGGGCTTCTGTGAATTGAGAAGCAGGGCGGGGCCTTTACAAAAAAAAGAAGAAATTTAAAAAAAATACAAAAAAGGGGGGTTGCCATCCGGACCTCTGGGCCCTTTAATAATAATAATAATAATAATAATAATAATAATAATAATAAAAAAGAAACCTCTGGGCCCTTTAATAAAAAAACTATATATATATAAAAAAAAAAAAACATTTATAAAAAAAAAAAGGGGGGGTTGCCATCCAGGGCCCTGGGGACCTCTGTGCCCTTTAATAAAAACATAAAAAATAAATTTATATAAACAAAAATAAAAAAATAAGCATTTATAACAAATAAAAAAAGGGGGTTTGCCACATGGGGCCCTGGGGACCTCTGAGCCCTTTAATAAATATATATATATATATATATATATATATATATATATATATATATATATATACATATATATATATATATTTATAATATATATATAAAAAAGAAAGAAAATAATATAAATTTTTTTTTTTTATAAAAAGGGGGGTTGCCATCCGGGCCCTGGGGATCTCTGGACCCATTAATAATAATAATAATAAATATATATATATATATATATATATATATATATATATATATATATATATATATATATATATATATATATATAAAATAAAAAATATATAAAAAAAAAAATTTTATAAAAAAAGGGGGGTTGTCACTAGGGGCCCTGGGGATCTCCGGGCCCCCCGTACTCCTAAAAAAATTGTCCCTTTAATAAAAAATAAAATAAAAATATATTTAAAAAAAATATATATTTTTTTTTAATAAAAAAAAAATCAAAAAAGGGGGAGTTTCCATATTGGGCCGTTCGTGAATCGCCGTATCTCCCTCATTTCCCTATTTGAATAGATAATCAATGGGAGCGCCAGATGCGTCCAGCGTAAATATGCGCCCACGCTACGCCGGCGTAGACAAGTTACGTTGGTCGGATGAAGCCGATTTTCAGGCTTATCTAGTTCTGTGGGCACGGCGCATAAAAACGATGGCGCATATTTACACTTACATCGGCGTAAGTGCTTTGTGAATCCGGGCCAAAAACTTTAAAGGGCCGCTAACCCCGATCACTCTGCGGTAATAAAATACGCAAAAGATAGATTTTAGGATCTTGATATTAATTGCTTTAAGGTATAAATCAACCCCCCCCTCCCCCCGATCTTTATCCAACAATCAATAACAGCGAAGGGATCTAATTGCGGTCTATAGGGCTGGGATCAAGGCTGGAACATCAATACTCACAAAATACTCAAAGTAGAAACTTAGGGGCAGATTCACGTAGAGCCGCGTAAAATTGTGCGGGCGTAACGTATCTGATTTCCGTTACGCCTGCGCAACTTACACGGGCAAGTGCTGTATTCTCAAAGCACTTGCTCCGTAAGTTGCGGCGGCGTAGCGTAAATCGGCCGGCGTAAGCCCGCCTAATTCAAATTTGGATCAGGGGGGCGTGTTTTATGCAAAACTACTGTGACCCGACGTGATTGGCGTTTTTTCGGAACGGCGCAAATGCGCCGTCCGTGGAATTTCCCAGTGTGCATTGCTCCAAAGTACGCCGCAAGGACGTCATTGGTTTCGACGTGAACGTAAATGACATCCAGCCCCATTCACGGACGAGTTACGCAAACTACGTAACTTTTTAAAATTTCGACGCGGGAACGACGGCCATACTTAACATTGGCTGCGCCTCATATAGCAGGGGCAACTATACGACGGGAAAAGCCTAACGTAAACGTCGTAACTTTACTGCGTCGGCCGCGTGTACGTTCGGGAATACGCGTATCTAGCTAATTTGCATACTCGACACGGAATTCGACGGAAGCGCCACCTAGCGGTCAAAAAAAAAATTGCAGTTTAGATCCGATGGCGTAAGAGACTTACGCCTGTCGGATCTAATGGATATCTATGCGTAACTGATTCTAACAATCAGGCGCATAGATACGACGGCTCGGATTAGGACTTACGACGGCGTACATGTCGCTGCGCCGTCGTAAGCCCTTTGAGAATCTGGGCCCCAATATCTGTTTAATATTTTATTCATATATATTCTAAAATACAAATTGTAAAAAACAAAACAAATTGTTGATCCCGGGAATATCTGATTGCTTTCTGGGGGATCACGAAATGGAATTTCCGCGCTGGAACAAATTGAACCGCGCTACATAGGGTTTTTTTTTTTTTTTTTTATTGCCCCCGGATCAGCTCTGGATCTAGGATTGTGTAGAAGGAATTTTTTTTTTTTTTAGATATATATATATTTTTTGTAAATGTTTTATTAATTTATTTATTTCATGTTATGAATTATTTATATTTATTTGTTATTGGTTGAAGTAATTGGATTTTTGTCTTTGTTCAACCTTAATAGGTGACTTTGTGATTTATGTAGTAGCCGGGCCCTATAGCTTAACCACACCCCCGCCCGCCGTCCGCATACGTATGTCCTCGGATTGGGAGCGGTGAGATCGGGAACATAGCTGCAGCCATGGTCCTGGGATAGTTTTTTTTTAACTGCTTCAACCCCGGAAGATTTTACCCCCCTTCCTGACCAGAGCACTTTTTGCGATTCGACACTGCGTCGCTTTAACTGACAATTAAGACGCTGTACGCATCTGGCGTCCTTTTTTCCCCCCGAATAGAGCTTTTTTTTGGTGGTTTTTGATCGCCTCTGCTGGGTTTTATTTTTTGCGCTATAAACAAAAGAACAGCGACAAATAAAAAAAAAAAAAAACACAATGGCCCAGATTCACAGAGAGCAAGGCACACATTACGCCGACGTAGAGCACACACACACCGTACGCCACGCCAACGTAGCGCGGAGAGGCAAGCATTGCATTCAGCAAGCCAGTGCTCCCAACGCTGCGCCAGAGTGGCGTAGGTTTTGAAGGCGCACGTAGGTGGAAGGGGGGCGTGACCCCATGCAAATGATGGGCCGAGCGCCAGACAGGTACGTATCACGAACTGCACATGCGCCGTGACATGGACGCATACACAGAACCCCCCTGCGCCTGCTCACAACCACACCGGCACAACTGCCTAAGCTACGTCGGATCACTGCGTACGCCGTGAACAAAGACAGCAAGACACACGTCCAACGCACAATACTCCGGCTTGTGTTCCCTGGTGCAGACCTGAGCATGTCTGTTGCCGGGTTGCACCTCATTTATGGGGAATAACTTTACGCCGGACGTACAACTTACGCGCATCTCGCCGGCCACACGCACGTTTGTGAATCGGCACATTTTCCTCATTTGCATATTTGAATGGCTAATCAATGGGAGCAGCCCCAATGCGTCCAGCCCATATGTGCGCCAACCCTACGCCGGCGTGTGCAAGCTACGTCGGCGGGGTGTAGCCTGTTTTTAGGCGCATGTTGGTTCGTGGGTCAGCCGCACACATACGCCGGCGCACATTTGAACTTACGTCGGCGTAACGTGTTATACGTCGGTGTAAGTGCTTTGTGAATCTGGGCCAATATCTTTTACTTTTTGCTATAATAAATATCCCAATTTAAAAAAAAAAAAAAACTTCCATCAGTTTAGGTCGATGCGTATTCTTCTACATATTTTTTGGTAAAAAAAAATGGAATAAGTCGTTTTGCGCAAAAGTTATAGCGTCTTCAAAATAGGGGATGGTTTTATGGAATTTTTATTATTTTTTTTTTTACTAGTAATGGCGGCGATCAGCGATTTTTATCTGGACTGCGACATTGTGGGGGACACATCGGACAAATTTTTGGGACCACTGACAATTTTGCAGCGTACAGTGCTATAAAAATGCACTGATTACTGTGTAAATGTCACTGGCAGAGAAGGAGTTAACACCAGGGGGCGATCAAGGGGGTTAATTGTGTTCCCTCTCTGTGTTCTAACTGAAGGGGGGGTGGGACTTACTAGGGGAAATGACAGATCGTGGTTCATACTTTGTATGAACATACGATCAGTCATTTCTCCCCCTGAAAGAACCTGGAGCTGTGGGTTTACACCCACAGCTCCCAGTTCTCTCTGTGTCATGAGCGATCGCAGGTGCCCAGCGGTCATCGCGCCCGCAGGGCCCTCACATCGGCTCCGAGGGGGCGAGCAGCGCGTGCGTCCTTACTGGCCACAGAGCGAAACAACGTAACATAACGTTGTTTCGCCCAGCCGTGCCATGCTGCCGCGGTAAAACTGCGGCGGCTGGTCGGCAAGTGGTTAAAGCAGGCGATGGACTTTCATGGAAAAATGATCCGAGGACTCCACAGCTGGTCACTTTTGCAACCAGTGGAAGGGGGTCCCTCCCCCCTGCCGCTGCTTTTACCAGGCTGTCCTGTCCCAGCGGGGTGCCTGGGGCTGATGCGACTTGCCGCATTGGATGCACTGGGAAGAGTAGGAGGGGTCTCCAATGTTCCTCCCCCCTCTGTGATGTCAGAAACCGGAAGCGGCAAGGATTGAATGACTTTCTGTTTAAAGCTTCTGGTTAAAAAAGTAGTCAGGCAAACTGATCTTGGTTTATTCGTGTCCATTGGAGGTGCGTCCATAGAGGGCGCCGGAGCGCCGCCCCTCTCGCTCCCGCACCGCCACTGAATACAATACATCGATTCATGCATTGCATGAATCTATGTATTGCCGCTGCCGCCGACAAAGTAGTTTGGAAATAACAGACCCTCCCCCTGTAAAAAATAGATCCCCTCCAGCAACAATAGACCCTCCAGCACCCCAGCATCCCTTGCCATTACATACATTCAGACCTGGAGGTGCCGGAACTGCATTCCCAGTGCATTCAGCGTTCCTGCTGAAAAAAAACGCCCTGGTCTTAAAGGGGAGTTCCAGCCATTTGTATGTTTATTAAAAGTCAGCAGCAACAAAAAGTGTAGCTGCTGGCTTTTAATAAACAGGCACTTACCTGCTCCAGCGCTCCAGCGACGCGCCGGCCGGGGCTCCGCTCCTCTCCCCCCCTCCCCGGCCGGCGTCTTCATTTTCAGTGTGGGCACCCGGCCGTGACAGCTTTCGGCTTCACGGCCGGGCACCCACTGCGCATGCGCGAGCGGCACGGCACTGCGCATGCGCGAGCGGCGCGGCCCGGCGCCGCGCCGTGTAATTGGCCAGGAGATCGCCTAGGACCTGTGACGTGTCCTAGGCGATCGCCTACAGCAGCCACTTCCTGAAGGCGATTAAGCTTAGTCGCCTACAGGAAGGAGGAAGTGGGACAGGAAGTCCCACTCGTGCTGAAGCCCCCACTCCCCCCCAAAAAAATTACATGCCAAATGTGGCATGTAAGGGGGAGAGGAGTGGGTTAAGAGGAAGTTCCAAATTTGGGTGGAACTCCTCTTTAAGTACTTTTAATTATCATCAATTTCATAGAAGTTCATCATCTTGGTGGAACAATTTCCTATCCACACATTCCGTTGGTTTTAATAAGCCGCACTGTTAAGGGTTAATACGTCGCACAGTAATTCCTAGCTTAGCATGCCAAGGCAATGTTGAAGACGAGCGTTGCCGGCTCCCCGGGGTAAGGCGTTTATTGGTTCATTTCTGGGTTTTATTGTTTTGACGTTGTTTACAATGCACATGATTAGCTGTCTTTATGCAAATCTACCCCAATCTAAACAAACACAAGCATTTGCGCGGAGACATGTTCTGCCGGGTTTATTATGGTTGTGGAGAGCATTATACGAGATCAGCTTAATGCGCTAAAGAGGAGATGAAGGCGTTTTATTACACACGACTTGGGGAAAAGTGACGGGAGGAAAGTCAATGTTGACTTGCATGGTCTAATCTGTCCAAAACACAACAACGACATTTCATTTAAGATTTATTTTTTTACAACTTTCACTTTAGGAATCGGTCATAATGTGTGACAGGCAGGGCCCAGGATTGGGGTGGGGCAAGAAGCGAAACGGCCCTAGGCGCATGGTCTTTATGTGTGTTGAGGGGACACCTGCCCCTCTAGTTACAGCAGAAGCCAAAAACGAAACTTGCCTAAAACAGCCTAACTAGGAGGGTGCTACTCGTAGTCAGGGCCGCTGATAGGCCAGCACAACTGGCCCTGTTGTACCGGGCCTGGTCAGCAGGGGGGCCCGGGCAACCTGAACAGATGACTAATTAATGTAAGAATAAAAATAAAATACTCCATGACCGATCATAGTCCATCCGACATCCAATGTCCCCACCCTTTGCTTTTTACGTTTTTTTTTGGGGGGGGGTGCTATCTAGTAGGGTGACCACATTTCCAAACTGCCATTCAGGGACACCCCCCCCCCAAAAAAAAAAATACGTTTTTTTACATATTTTTTTGCCAGTTTTGGGGGCAGGGGCGTATCCTGAAATCAGCGGGCCCGTGACAGAGGGCTGGGTGACAGGGGACTGGGTGACAGAGGGCTGGGTGACAGAGGGCTGGGTGACAGAGTGACAGAGGACTGGGTGACAGGGGACTGGGTGACAGGGGACTGGGTGACAGGGGACTGGGTGACAGGGGACTGGGTGACAGGGGACTGGGTGACAGGGGACTGGGTGACGGAGGGCTGGGTGACGGAGGGCTGGGTGACGGAGGACAGGGTGAAAGGGGACTGGGTGAAAGGGGGCTGGGTGACAGGGGGCTGGGTGACAGGGGGCTGGGTGACAGAGGGCTGGGTGACAGAGGGCTGGGTGACAGAGGGCTGGGTGACAGAGGGCTGGGTGACAGGGGACTGGGTGACAGAGGGCTGAGTGACAGAGGGCTGAGTGACAGAGGGCTGGGTGACAGAGGGCTGGGTGACAGAGGGCTGGGTGACAGAGGGCTGGGTGACAGGTGACAGAGGGCTGGGTGACAGAGGGCTGGGTGACAGAGAGCTGGGTGACAGAGATCTGGAGCTGGGTGACAGAGATCTGGAGCTGGGTGACAGAGGGCTGGGTGACAGAGGGCTGGGTGACAGGGGACTGGGTGACAGGGGACTGGGTGACAGGGGGCTGAGTGACAGAGGGCTGAGTGACAGAGGGCTGGGTGACAGAGGGCTGGGTGACAGGTGACAGAGGGCTGGGTGACAGAGGGCTGGGTGACAGAGGGCTGGGTGACAGAGGGCTGGGTGACAGAGAGCTGGGTGACAGAGAGCTGGAGCTGGGTGACAGAGGGCTGGGTGACAGAGGGCTGGGTGACAGGGGACTGGGTGACAGAGGGCTGGGTGACAGAGGGGGACAGGGGGACTGGGTGGCGGAGGGCTGGGTGTGGGTGACAGAGGGCTGGGTGACAGAGGGCTGGGTGACAGGGTGACAGAGGGCTGGGTGACAGGGTGACAGAGGGCTGGGTGACAGAGGGCTGGGTGACAGGGTGACAGAGGACTGGGTGACAGAGGACTGGGTGACAGGGTGACAGAGGACTGGGTGACAGAGGACTGGGTGACAGAGGGACTGGGTGACAGAGGGACTGGGTGACAGGGTGACAGAGGGCTGGGTGACAGGGTGACAGAGGGCTGGGTGACAGGGGGTTGGGTGACGGAGAGCTGGGTGACGGAGGACTGGGTGATGGAGAGCTGGGTGACAGAGGGCCGGGTGACAGAGGGCCGGGTGACAGAGGACTGGGTGACAGGGTGACAGAGGACTGGGTGACAGAGGACTGGGTGACAGAGGACTGGGTGACAGAGGTCTGGGTGACAGAGGGCCGGGTGACAGAGGGCCGGGTGACAGAGGGCCGGGTGACAGAGGGCCGGGTGACAGAGGGCTGGGTGACAGGGTGACAGAGGACTGGGTGACAGAGGACTGGGTGACAGGGTGACAGAGGACTGGGTGACTGGGTGACAGAGGACTGGGTGACAGAGGGCTGGGTGACAGAGGGCTGGGTGACAGAGGGCGGGGTGACAGAGGGCGGGGTGACAGAGGGCGGGGTGACAGAAGGCTGGGTGACAGGGTGACAGAGGGCTGGGTGACAGGGTGACAGAGGGCTGGGTGAGGGGGGACTGAGTGACAGAGGACTGGGGGACAGAGGACTGGGGGACAGGGTGACAGGGGACAGGGTGACAGGGGACAGGGTGACAGAGAGCTGGGTGACAGAGAGCTGGGTGACAGAGAGCTGGGTGACAGAGAGCTGGGTGACAGAGAGCTGGGTGACGGAGGGACTGGGTGACGGAGGGCTGGGTGACGGAGGGCTGGGTGACGGAGGGCTGGGTGACAGGGACTGGGTGACAGAGAGCTGGGTGACGGAGGGCTGCCTGACGGAGGGCTGGGTGACGGAGAGCTGGGTGACTGAGAGCTGGGTGACGGAGAGCTGGGTGACGGAGAGCTGGGTGACGGAGGGCTGGGTGACGGAGAGCTGGGTGACGGAGAGCTGGGTGACGGAGGGCTGGGTGACGGAGGGCTGGGTGACGGAGAGCTGGGTGACGGAGGGCTGGGTGACGGAGGGCTGGGTGACGGAGAGCTGGGTGACGGAGAGCTGGGTGACGGAGAGCTGGGTGACGGAGAGCTGGGTGACGGAGAGCTGGGTGACGGAGAGCTGGGTGACGGAGAGCTGGGTGACGGAAGGACTGGGTGACGGAGAGCTGGGTGACGGAAGGACTGGGTGACAGAGGGACTGGGTGACAGAGGGACTGGCTGACAGAGGGACTGGCTGACGGAGGACTGGGTAGAGAGAGATTATACAGTCCAGATTACAATTTGCAGGGGCAGCAGAGGTGACAGAGAAAGGGGGGTGCACCATGCAACCCCCCCCCCCTTTCTCACTGTCACCTCTGCTGCCCCTGCAAATTGTAATCTGGACTGTATAATCTCTCCCCCCATTGCATGGTCAACCCCCCCCCCCCTGCACCTACCTTTTCTGCCCCTGCTCCAAGGATGGCCGGCGCGGCGCAGCGGAAGTCGGGACTCGCGGGAGGTCGGGACTCAGGACGGGCGGCGGATCGAGTCCAGCTGAGCAACCGAGGCCTGAAGGGGAGGAGGAGGATGTCTTGGTCTGTGCCGCGGTAGGTGAGTGACTCACTGCTGTGACGGTGCTGTCTCTCTGCCTGTTACGCTGGCGCTGCTGCTCTCTCTGCAGCAAGAATCGCGGCTGGCCGCTGGAGGAGGAGGAGGTGGGGGAGGAGTCGGAGGCGCAGAGAGCGGGACACGGTGACGTCACTGGTTGCTACAAGCCAAGCGGGGCTTCCCTAGCAACCAGTGATTTAGAATCATTTAATTACAGCGGCAGCAGCGGCAGTGAGTGTGGCAGGCAGTTGATTCCGGGACTCTCTATTGTCCCGGTTTGAAGGCTCCCGGGACACGGGACAAAAATGTATATTACGGGACGATCCCGGGCAAACCGGGACACGTGGTCACCCTACTATCTAGTGACTTGGTGGCGGCAGGGGAGGGACTATTTCTTATTTTTCGGGCGCGGAAGAATGCCTCTTCTGCGCCTGCTCCTCATGCTGGCTCAAGTCCCGGCCAGCGCGTCCTCTATAGTGCCGTCCCTGGTGCTGCGGAGTAATTCCTCACCTTCCGCATGAGAGAAGTAGCAGTGAGGCGAGCGGCGGCGTCAGGGGCGGCGGCGGCAACAGAAGACTAAATAGAGGCAGCTGACATCGGCATCGCATATGACTGGAATAGTTTGTGGACACTCCAGTCCAGGCAGCAGGATCAAGGAGGAAGTGTCTATATACATTATGGCATTGGCGCCATGGGTGGCACTGTCTGCAGCACATTATGGCATTGGCGGCATGGGTGGCACTGTCTGCAGCACATTATGGCATTGGTGGCACTGTCTGCAGCACATTATGGCATTGGCGGCATGGGTGTCACTGTCTGCAGCACAATATGGCATTGGTGGCATGGGTGGCACTGTCTGCAGCACATTATGGCATTGGTGGCATGGGTGTCACTATCTGCAGCACATTATGGCATTGGCGGCATGGGTGGCACTGTCTGCAGCACATTACGGCATTGGCGACATGGGTGTCACTGTCTGCAGCACATTATGGTATTGGCGGCATGGGTGGCACTGTCTGCAGCACATTATGGCATTGGCAGCATGGGTGTCACTATCTGAAGCACATTATGGTATTGGCGGCATGGGTGTCACTGTCTGAAGCACATTATGGCATTGGCAGCATGGGTGTCACTATCTGAAGCACATTATGGCATTGGCGGCATGGGTGGCACTGTCTGCAGCACATTACGGCATTGGCGGCATGGGTGTCACTGTCTGTAGCACATTATGGTATTGGCGGCATGGGTGTCACTGTCTGCTGCACATTATGGCATTGGCGGCATGGGTGTCACTGTCTGCTGCACATTATGGCATTGGCGGCATGGGTGGCACTGTCTGCAGCACATTATGGCATTGGCGGCATGGGTGGCACTGTCTGCAGCACAATATGGCATTGGCGGCATGGGTGGCACTGTCTGCAGCACATTATGGCATTGGCGGCATGGGTGTCACTGTCTGCAGCACAATATGGCATTGGCGGCATGGGTGTCACTGTCTGCAGCACATTATGGTATTGGCGGCATGGGTGGCACTGTCTGCAGCACATTATGGCATTGGCAGCATGGGTGTCACTGCCTGCAGCACATTATGGCATTGGCAGCATGGGTGTCACTATCTGAAGCACATTATGGTATTGGCGGCATGGGTGGCACTGTCTGCAGCACATTATGGCATTGGCAGCATGGGTGTCACTATCTGAAGCACATTATGGCATTGGCGGCATGGGTGGCACTGTCTGCAGCACAATATGGCATTGGCGGCATGGGTGTCACTGTCTGCAGCACATTATGGCATGGGTGGCACTGTCTGCAGCACATTATGGCATTGGCGGCATGGGTGGCACTGTCTGCAGCACATTATGGTATTGGCAGCATGGGTGTCACTATCTGCAGCACATTATGGCATTGGCGGCATGGGTGGCACTGTCTGCAGCACATTACGGCATTGGCGGCATGGGTGTCACTATCTGAAGCACATTATGGCATTGGTGGCATGGGTGTCACTGCCTGCAGCACATTATGGCATTGGCGGCATGGGTGGCACTGTCTGCAGCACATTACGGCATTGGCGGCATGGGTGTCACTGTCTGTAGCACATTATGGCATTGGCGGCATGGTTGTCACTGTCTGCAGCACATTATGGTATTGGCGGCATGGGTGGCACTGTCTGCAGCACATTATGGCATTGGCGGCATGGGTGTCACTGTCTGCTGCACATTATGGCATTGGCGGCATGGGTGGCACTGTCTGCAGCACATTATGGCATTGGCGGCATGGGTGTCACTGTCTGCAGCACAATATGGCATTGGCGGCATGGGTGGCACTGTCTGCAGCACATTATGGCATTGGCGGCATGGGTGTCACTGTCTGCAGCACAATATGGCATTGGCGGCATGGGTGGCACTGTCTGCAGCACAATATGGCATTAGCGGCATGGGTGTCACTGTCTGCAGCACAATATGGCATCGGCGGCACTGTCTGCAGCACAATATGGCATTGGCGGCACTGTCTGCAGCACATTATGGCATTGGCAGGATGGGTGGCACTGTCTGCAGCACAATATGGCATTGGCGGCATGGGTGTCACTGTCTGCAGCACATTATGGCATTGGCAGGATGGGTGGCACTGTCTGCAGCACAATATGGCATTGGCGGCATGGGTGGCACTGTCTGCAGCACATTATGGCATTGGCAGCATGGGTGACACTGTCTGCAGCACAATATGGCATTGGCGGCATGGGTGGCACTGTCTGCAGCACAATATGGCATTGGCGGCATGGGTGGCACTGTCTGCAGCACAATATGGCATTGGCGGCATGGGTGGCACTGTCTGCAGCACAATATGGCATTGGCGGCATGGGTGGCACTGTCTGCAGCACAATATGGCATTGGCGGCATGGGTGGCACTGTCTGCAGCACATTATGGCATTGGCAGCATGGGTGGCACTGTCTGCAGCACATTACGCCGGTGCTTCTTCGGTATTCGTGGTTTTCTAGTCATATTTTAAGATCCGGCTGTATTTGCTTTTTATATCACAAAGTCATTTAAATTCTCCTCCTGACCTTTATTCCGGTGACATTATTTTTCTATAGAACATTAATTCCACGGTTAACACCATTTCTAAACACCGCCGCCGCCGCCGCGCTCTTTGATGGTTCTGCTGCTTCTTAAACTCCATTCTGCGCCTCAAATTTACCTAAAAGATAAGGAAGAAATTCCTCGTTCTACAAAGATACGTTCAGACTCATTTAGGCTCGGATCTTAACGAGAGAACAATAAAAAGTCGGCTTTACATGAGATCCCAGAGATCCGATTGGAAAGAAGAAATGAAGTCATTTAACATCTAGAGATGCATTTCAGAAGAAACGGTCATATTAACCGCTTCAGCCCCGGAGGATTTTGCTGGTCAAAGACCGGGCCGTTTTTTGCGATTCTGCGCTGCGTTGGGGGGTGGAACCAAGGAATGGTGCTCGAGGTAGGTAGGGGTTGAACCAAAGAATGGTGCTTGGAGGTAGGTAGGGGGTTGAACCAACAAATGGTGCTCGGAGGTAGGTAGGGGGTTGAACCAACGAATGGTGTTTGGAGGTAGGTAGGGGGTTGAACCAAGGAATGGTGTTCGGAGGTAGGTAGGGGGTTGAACCAAGGAATGGTGTTTGGAGGTAGGTAGGGGGTTGAACCAACGAATGGTGCTCGGAGGTAGGTAGGGGGTTGAACCAAGGAATGGTGTTTGGAGGTAGGTAGGGGGTTGAACCAACGAATGGTGCTCGGAGGTAGGTAGGGGGTTGAACCAACGAATGGAGCTCGGAGGTTGGTAGTGAGTGGAGCCAAGGAATGGTGCTAAGAGGTGAGTAGGGAGTGGAACCAAAGAATGATACGGGGTTTCCCCTGGTACGCCCATCCCGGTGTATCTGTACGGGGTTACCCCGGTACGCCCATCCCGGTGTATATGTAGAGTGTTTCCCCCGGTACGCCCATCCCGGTGTATCTGTACGGTGTTTCCCCCCGGTACGCCCATCCCGGTGTATCTGTACGGGGTTTCCCCCCGGTACGCCCATCCCGGTGTATCTGTACGGGGTTTCCCCCCGGTACGCCCATCCCGGTGTATCTGTACGGGGTTTCCCCCCGGTACGCTCATCCCAGTGTATCTGTATGGGGTTCCCCCCGGTACGCCCATCCCGGTGTATCTGTAAGGGGGTTCCCCCCGGTACGCCCATCCCGGTGTATCTGTACGGGGTTTCCCCCGGTACGCCCATCCCGGTGTATCTGTACGGGGTTTCCCCTGGTACTCCCATCCCGGTGTATCTGTACGGGGGTTAACATCTAGAGATGCATTTCAGAAGAAACGGTCATATTAACCGCTTCAGCCCCGGAGGATTTTGCTGGTCAAAGACCGGGCCGCTTTTTGCGATTCTGCGCTGCGTCGGGGGGTGGAACCAAGGAATGGTGCTCGGAGGTAGGTAGGGGGTTGAACCAAAGAATGGTGCTCGGAGATTGGTAGTGAGTGGACCCCGGTACGCCCCTCCCGGTGTATCTGTACGGGGTTGCCCCCGGTACGCCCATTCCGGTGTATCTGTACGGGGGTTCCCCCGGTACTCCCATCCCGGTGTATCTGTACGGGGTTTCCCCTGGTACGCCCATCCCGGTGTATCTGTACGGGGTTCCCCCCCGGTACGCCCATCCCGGTGTATCTGTACGGGGGTTCCCCCCCGGTACGCCCATCCCGGTGTATCTGTACGGGGTTTCCCCCGGTACGCCCATCCCGGTGTATCTGTACGGGGTTCCCTCCGGTACGCCCATCCCGGTGTATCTGTACAGGGTCCCCCCGGTATGCCCATCCCAGTGTATCTGTACGGGGTTCCCCCCGGTACGCCCATCCCGGTGTATCTGTATGGGGTTCCCCCCTGTACGCCCATCCCAGTGTATCTGTACAGGGTTCCCCCCGGTACGCCCATCCCGGTGTATCTGTATGGGGTTCCCTCCGGTACGCCCATCCCGGTGTATCTGTACGGTGTTTCCCTCCGGTACGCCCATCCCGGTGTATCTGTACGGTGTTTCCCCCCGGTACGCCCATCCCGGTGTATCTGTACAGGGTTTCCCCCAGTATGCCCATCCCAGTGTATCTGTACAGGGTTTCCCCCCGGTACGCCCATCCCGGTGTATCTGTACGGGGTTCCCCCGGTATGCCCATCCCGGTGTATCTGTACGGTGTTTCCCCCCGGTACGCCCATCCCGGTGTATCTGTACAGGGTTTCCCCCCGGTACGCCCATCCCGGTGATTCTCCGTCTAATTCCACCCAGACAGCGAGCTCCAGCCTAGACTTGTCATTCCTTCTCAAAGTTCAATGCTTCATAAAAATGCTGCAATGTCCCGGTGTTTAAAAAAGATCGATCACCCCATCAGGCGGTCTTTATGGTTTGCGTGGATAGTGCCGCTGTGTAAGGATGGTTTTTACAGCATAAGGTGACAGAGACGGATGCATTACTGTCTATTAATGAACATCACCCAGACAGCCGGATCTCCTTCAGATTTAATACACTCTTCTCTCCGCCGCGCTCCCCCATCAGTTACCTCGGCTGCGGCTAAATCTACAGATTATACGGGAGAACCGGCGCCATGCGTGTTCATGTTCCTCCATCGTAGGTGGAGGAGGGGGAACTCAACAGAAGGACTGAGGCCATAATTAGGGAGATTCTAAGAGAGTAATGCAAGGGTTCAAACATCACTACAGATAAATTAACCCCTTCCCCTCTCTCCCCTCCCCACAAAGAAGATCAATTTTTTAACCACTTCCATACCGGGCTTTTATACTCACCTCCATACCGGGCCTATTCTGGCACTTCTCTCCTACATGTACAAATCATAATTGTTTTGCTAGAAAATTACGCAGTACCCCCAAACATTATATATGTTTTTTTAGCAGACACCCTAGGGAATAAAACGACGGTCATTGCAACGTTTTATCTTGTACGGTATTTGCGCAATTATTTTTCAAACGCCTTTTTTGGGGAAAAAAATTGTTTCATGAATTAAAAAAAATAACAAAACAGTAAAGTTAGCCCAATTTTTTTGTAAAATATGAAACATTAGGTTACACCGAGTAAATAGATACCTAACATGTCACACTTTAAAATTGCACGCACTCATGGAATGGCGCCAAACTTCGATACTTAAAAATCTCCATAGGCAAGGCTTTGAAATTTTTTACAGGTTACCAGTTTAGATTTACAGAGGAGGTCTAGTGCTAGAATTGTTGCTGGCGCTCTAACGCACGCGCCGATACCTCACATGTGGTTTAAACGGCGTTTACATATGTCGGCGGGACTTGCGTGTGCGTTCGCTTCTGCGCGCGAGCTACCGGGAACAGGGGCGTTTTAATTTTTTTTATTATTATTATTTATTTATTTTACATATTTATTAATTTTTTTACACTTTTTTTATATTTTTTTTATTTTTGTATTACTTTTATTCCTATTACAAGGAATGTAAATATCCCTTGTAATAGGAATGTGTGTGACAGGTCCTCTTTATGGAGAGATGCGGGGGGAGGGGTTAATAAGACCTCCCCCTCCCCCCACATCTCTCCTCCAGGCTGGAAACCATGAGATTGGTGAAAAAAATTCACTGATCTTATGAATAATGTGGCTTACAGCTGCAATCGCGGCCTTTTTTATTTACCGGACTCGGGCGTGACGTCATCACATCGTGCCCAGGTCCTCCGACGGTCATAGAGATGACTGGTGACCATCTGGTCACCAGTCATCTCTATACTTCCTGCCAGCGCCGACGATTCTTTCTCCGGGCCCCCGATGGCACGGGAGAGCCCGGAGAAGCACCGGATGGCGGCGGGAGGGGGGGATGTCCCCTCCCGCCGCCTGTAAGAACGATCTAGCGGCAGAACTGCCGCTATGATCATTCTTATGTTGTGCGGAATCGCCGGCACAAGAGATAGATATCTGGATGATGCCTCTCGCTGCAGGCATCATTCAGATATCCCCCTTTAAAGTCCAGGACGTCATATGACGTCCACTCTGGATGGTAGAGACACTTTGTGGACGTCATATGACGGTGGCTGGTATTGAAGTGGTTAATGGACCTGTTTATTTGGGAATAACTTTGTGTAGCGCCTGGTTACTTTTGAGTACCGGTGTTATTTTAATTTAGAGGGAGATCGGAGTGTAGTTAAACTCTGATCCAAATTGTTAAGTGTAAAACAGGGTCCCGGTCTCAGCTTGCCTGTGCTGTGGGTTTTTTCTGTTGTGCTGGGGTGTTCTTCCCACCCCTGTGCAGTAGATGGCAGCAGTGGAGTCAAGGTTTGGGTGCTCTTCCCCAGCAGCCAATCAGGAGGGTTTAGCCTCGCTGTGCAAGCTGGGGAGTGGTATTTATGGGGCAGACGCCATTGGTACTGGGTCTTCTTCGTCCAGTGTGGCACCCACCTTCAGGGTGGCCACATCACGGCGCCCTGGCGTTATGGCCTACCTGGCCGGGGCGTGCGTGCCACGTGGTGATCCTGGTCCCAGGACCATGTTGGCCCAGAGCATTTGAGCAGCGACGGGGACCCAGTGAGCGACTGGGTTCCCACCTTTGAGAATCCCAAGCTGTACTGCTGTTCGGTGGGGAGTCCGTCTGAGGAGCGCCATTGAGAGGCTGGCGGTCCAAAAGGATATTGACAAACCATCGGGGATCAAGGTAACCGGACACTGAAGGATTGATCACCTGTCAGTCGGTACCTGGGCGACATAAAGAAGGAGACCCAGGCGTAACTCATCTAAGGAGGATTATCTCTGTAACTACCAAGTCAGAGAGGGCCATGTGTCGGTAATTATAACCATAGTGATATAAAGATCTATATAGAGGGATCAGGACCTCCTTCCTCCTGATGAAGACCCCTCTAGTGATATAAAGATCTATATAGAGGGATCAGGACCTCCTTTCTCCTGATGAAGACCCCTCTAGTGATATAAAGATCTATATAGAGGGATCAGGACCTCCTTTCTCCTGATGAAGACACCTCTAGTGATATAAAGATCTATATAGAGGGATCAGGACCTCCTTTCTCCTGATGAAGACACCTCTAGTGATATAAAGATCTATATAGAGAAATCAGGACCTCCTTCCTCCTGCTGGTGACCCCTCTAGTGATAGAATGATCTATATAGAGGAATCAGGACCCCCTTCCTCCTGCTGGTGACCCCTCTAGTGATATAAAGATCTATATAGAGTAATCAGGACCTCCTTCCTCCTGCTGGTGACCCCTCTAGTGATATATAGATCTATATAGAGGAATCAGGACCTCCTTCCTCCTGCTGGTGACCCCTCGAGTGATATAAAGATCTATATAGAGGAATCAGGACCTCCTTCCTCCTGATGAAGACCCCTCTAGTGATAAAGATCTATATAGAGCAGGGGTGGGCAATTATTTTTTCGATGGGGCCACATGAGAAACTAAAAATATTTTGGAGGGCCGGGCCAAAAGGCTAAACTCAATACTGCATAAAATCAATTGTATTTCTTTATAAAAAGCAGTAAATATCATTGTTGGACAACTGGTACGAGTACTTGTTATAGACATTAGACAGGAGGGGGACAGAGGCTGGGGACATGACACAGGAGGGGGACAGAGGCTGGGGACATGACACAGGAGGGGGACAGAGGCTGGGGACATGGCACAGGAGGGGGACAGAGGCTGGGGACATGACACAGGAGGGGGACAAAGGCTGGGGACATGGCACAGGAGGGGGACAGAGGCTGGGGACATGACACAGGAGTGGGGCCAGAGGCTGGGGACATGACACAGGAGTGGGGCCAGAGGCTGGGGACATGACACAGGAGGGGGACAGAGGCTGGGGACATGACACAGGAGGGGGACAGAGGCTGGGGACATGACACAGGAGGGGGACAGAGGCTGGGGACATGGCAGGGGAGGGGGACAGAGGCTGGGGACATGACACAGGAGGGGGACAGAGGCTGGGGACATGACACAGGAGGGGGACAGAGGCTGGGGACATGACACAGGAGGGGGACAGAGGCTGGGGACATGGCACAGGAGGGGGACAGAGGCTGGGGACATGGCACAGGAGGGGGACAGAGGCTGGGGACATGACACAGGAGGGGGACAGAGGCTGGGGACATGACACAGGAGGGGGACAGAGGCTGGGGACATGACACAGGAGGGGGACAGAGGCTGGGGACATGGCACAGGAGGGGGACAGAGGCTGGGGACATGGCACAGGAGGGGGACAGAGACTGGGGACATGACACAGGAGGGGGACAGAGGCTGGGGACATGACACAGGAGGGGGACAGAGGCTGGGGACATGGCACAGGAGGGGGGACAGAGGCTGGGGACATGGCACAGGAGGGGGACAGAGGCTGGGGACATGACACAGGAGGGGGACAGAGGCTGGGGACATGACACAGGAGGGGGACAGAGGCTGGGGACATGACACAGGAGGGGGACAGACGCTGGGGACATGACACAGGAGGGGGACAGACGCTGGGGACATGACACAGGAGGGGGACAGACGCTGGGGACATGGCACAGGAGGGGGACAGACGCTGGGGACATGACACAGGAGGGGGACAGACGCTGGGGACATGACACAGGAGGGGGACAGACGCTGGGGACATGACACAGGAGGGGGACAGACGCTGGGGACATGACACAGGAGGGGGACAGAGGCTGGGGACATGACACAGGAGGGGGACAGAGGCTGGGGACATGACACAGGAGGGGGACAGAGGCTGGGGACATGACAGAGGAGGGGGACAGAGGCTGGTGACATGGCACAGGAGGGGGACAGACGCTGGGGACATGACACAGGAGGGGGACAGACGCTGGGGACATGACACAGGAGGGGGACAGAGGCTGGGGACATGACACAGGAGGGGGACAGAGGCTGGGGACATGACAGAGGAGGGGGACAGAGGCTGGGGACATGACACAGGAGGGGGACAGAGGCTGGTGACAGGCAGCCACTGTTTAATCAATAACAATTGACAACAGTGGCTGCATGCGATGTGGTCATGCGGCATTTAAAGGGTTAAATCAGGCGGTGAAGAGCGATCCACATTTTTTTGTGCTTTTCAGAGGCATTTTATATCAATGTATTGCCTCTTCCTCTTAATATAACCCAATAAATGCCGCATGACCACATCGCAGTGGTGTGCATGCCCCATGGACCTGCAATGCACACTATTGCAGCATGGTAGTGCGCCATTTAAAGGGTTAAATCAGGCGGTGAAGAGCGATCCACATTTTTTTTTGCTTTTCAGAGGCATTTTATATCAATGTATTGCCTCTTCCTCTTAATATAGCCCAATAAATGCCGCATGACCACATCGCAGTGGTGTGCATTACATGCAGTTGTGAGCTGGTCACAGTGCAGCCACCATTCACTTTGCATTAGAGCCCCATGGACCTGCAATGCACACTATTGCAGCATGGTAGTGCGCCATTTAAAGGGTTAAATCAGTCGCAAGCCAGGCACATATCGCTTTTTCAATGTTGTGCCATTAGCTGTATAAGGCGGGCAATGAAGCAAGGAGAGACAATGGGCGGAGCTGGAGCGGAGTAAACTGGGAGGCTGGAGGGGCGGAGTTGCGATCGGCTAGAGAGGCAGAGCCGGGAGGAGATGGTCTGCATCAGGCTGGAGGGGCGGAGTTCCGATCGCAGCCGAAAGCCAGGGGAAACGGGTTTTCTTGGGGAAACCAACTTCGACACAACACCGGCCCTGCCTACTGTTATCAACGCGGCGACAGCGTTCGTTTGAACAGCTGTTTTCCCCGCCGCGCATAGACACTCCCCCTTGGACGGATCTGTCCAATCGCGAGCAAGGGGGAGTCACATAGACACTCCCCCTTGGACGGATCTGTCCAATCGCGAGCAAGGGGGAGTGTATGTGACTCCCCCTTGCTCGCGATTGGACAGATCCGTCCAAGGGGGAGTGTCTATGCGCAGCGGGGAAAACAGCTGTTCAAACGAACGCTGTCTGTAATGTTCCCCCGCTGCGGTGATTAACGTGGCAGCGGCGGCGATTTCGGCGGCGGGGGGGGGCCGGATTAAAAGGTCCGACGGGCCGTATACGGCCCGCGGGCCGTAGTTTGCCCAGGTCTGATATAGAGGAATCAGGACCACCTTCCTCCTGATGAAGACCCCTCTAGTGATATAAAGATCTATATAGAGGAATCAGGACCACCTTCCTCCTGATGAAGACCCCTCTAGTGATATAAAGATCTATATAGAGGAATCAGGACCTCCTTCCTCCTGCTGGTGACCCCTCTAGTGATATAAAGATCTATATAGAGGAATCAGGACCTCCTTCCTCCTGATGAAGACCCCTCTAGTGATATAAAGATCTATATAGAGGGATCAGGACCTCCTCCCTCCTGCTGGTGACCCCTCTAGTGATATAAAGATCTATATAGAGGAATCAGGACCTCCTTCCTCCTGCTGGTGACCCCTCTAGTGATATAAAGATCTATATAGAGGAATCAGGACCTCCTTCCTCCTGCTGGTGACCCCTCTAGTGATATAAAGATCTATATAGAGGAATCAGGACCTCATTCCTCCTGATGAAGACCCCTCTAGTGATATAAAGATCTATATAGAGGAATCAGGACCCCCTTCCTCCTCCTGGTGACCCCTCTAGTGATATAAAGATCTATATAGAGGAATAGGGACCTCCTTCCTCCTGATGAAGACCCCTCTAGTGATATAAAGATCTATATAGAGGGATCAGGACCCCCTTCCTCCCCCTGGTGATCCTTCTACTAATAAGAATTGGTAAACTGCAATATATTATATTTTTGGTTTTGATTTTAATACCACTTTAACCTACATGGGGGATGTTATAATTTTTGCTGAACCCATTTTCTTAAAAAGATGGAAATGACAGAACTGAGAAGATTACGGGACCAGGTATGGGGGACATTATAATTTTACTTGCATTCACAAATTTAGGATTCGTCTTTTTTAGAAGAAGAAATTTGGCAGGTGGTTGCGTCCCCTGCCAAATGCTCTTCAAATGTCAGGTCTAAATAGCTCAGTTAGCAGTTGGCAGTTGGGTGGTGTGGAGGGGGGTATAATATGCGCAGTGCTCAGATCATGGCTGCCTATAGTGTTTATGGCTTTTCTGATGTCCTCCCGCCAGGAGAGAAGTACAGCCAATGGCGCGATGTTCCGACTTCCCTTCAAATGATGGAAAATGTTTTTTTTTTTTTCTGCAGCCGGAATATCTCCACGTCTCTTGTATCATTTTTAAAAAAATAAATAAAAATAAACATATTTTTGTGCTGCTGAAAATGAAATCCTTTTTCTTTATCACATAATTGATACATTGTATTCATTTCTTTTATATGAAGAATGAAATAAAGGAAATGAATACAATACAGCGACGGCGATATCTTTTAAGAGCTTTCATAAAAGAGCAAGCTCATTGATCGGCGTCTGGAAACGATCCGAGTTCGTTTTTAGGGTAAAAATGCTGAAAAAAACACTCAGGATTGATTACCTGGAGCAGAATCTGGTGCAGCGGTGCATGGCAGCCAATCAGCTTCTTCAATGAAGCTTTGACAATAAAATCCGGAAGCTGATTGGTTCCCATGCAGTGCTGCACCAGATTTTGCACTTCCCAGTTTTGGTAAATCTCCCCCTTTGTATCGGAGGCTCTCCTACATTCATCACCAGTGGTGGCTGGTGCTCCAATTTTTTTTGGGGGGGGGGCAAACAAACTGAAAAAAATAATCAATTACAACCACTGTGCCCATCAATTACAGCCACTGTGCCCATTCATTTCTGCTACTGTGCCCCATCAAATGATGCCAGTGTGCCCATTAATTTCTGTCAGTGTTCCCATCAATTGCAGCCACTGTGCCCATTAATTTCTGCTACTGTGCCCCATCAAATGATGCCAGTGTGCTCATCAATTTCTGCTACTGTGCCCCATCAATTGCTACCAGTGTGCCCATCAATTGCTGCTACTGTGCCCCATCAAATGCTGCCAGTGTGCCCGCCAATTGCTGCCAGTGTGCCCATCAATTTCTGCTACTGTGCCCCATCAAATGCTGCCAGTGTGCCCATCAATTTCTGTTACTGTGTCCCATCAATTGCTACCAGTGTGCCCATCAATTTCTGCTACTGTGCCCCATCAAATGCTGCCAGTGTGCCCATCAATTTCTGTTATTGTGCCCCATCAATTGCTACCAGTGTGCCCATCAATTGCTGCTACTGTGCTCCATCAAATGCTGCCAGTGTGCCCATCAATTTCTGCTACTGTGTCCCATCAAATGCTGCCAGTGTGCCCATCAATTTCTGCTACTGTGTCCCATCAATTGCTACCAGTGTGCCCATCAATTGCCGCTACTGTGCTCCATCAAATGCTGCCAGTGTGCCCATCAATTTCTGCTACTGTGCCCCATCAATTGCTGCCAGTGTGCCCATCAATTTCTGCTACTGTGTCCCATCAATTGCTACCAGTGTGCCCATCAATTGCCGCTACTGTGCTCCATCAAATGCTGCCAGTGTGCCCATCAATTTCTGCTACTGTGCCCCATCAATTGCTGCCAGTGTGCCCATTAATTGCTGCTACTGTGCCCTATCAAATGCTGCCAGTGTGCCCATCAATTTCTGCTACCGTGTCCCATCAATTGCTGCCAGTGTGTCCATCAATTTCTGTTACTGTGCCCCATCAATTGCTACCAGTGTGCCCATCAATTTCTGCTATTGTGCCCCATCAATTGCTACCAGTGTGCCCATCAATTGCTGCTACTATGCCCCATCAAATGCTGTCAGTGTGCCCGTCAATTGCTGCCAGTGTGCCCATCAATTTCTGCTATTGTGCCCCATCAATTTCTGTTACTGTGTCCCATCAATTGCTGCCAGTGTGCCCATCATTTTCTGCTACTGTGCCCCATCAAATGCTACCAGTGTGCCCATCAATTTCTGCTACTGTGCCCCATCAATTGCTGCCAATGTTCGTCAAACCTCAAAGTGGACTTCAAATGCGTATTATCTTTTTGAAAAGGAAAATGGGGGTCACATAATAATAAATTGGCGATTTCTCAGTAGAACGTTTTCATTGGCTGCTCTTTCAGGTTGGAGATTGCGGCAGATTTCTGGTACCAATCATACCGTATATCCCATATATTGTTTTCTAAATAAGTATTTTTCAGTGTTCCGTTCATTTCATGTAAACCCCCCCGCGGGGATAAATATAACAAGTCTGAAAAAAACGCCACTTGAATTGGGAAGTGTCAAGTGTTCCATATCACGGCAACTTTGAACCCGGCTTATGGATGGCGGTGAGGTGGCGGGTAGAGTACATTGCATGCCGTGATGAGATAGCCTGGCTCAGGGCAATCTAATGTCCATCCAGTTAACCTCCAGAGCCGACTCTCCGCATGAAACCTTTTCTCTCTAAATGTTCCACGTCTGTGAGATTCATTATTCTCGATTGTCCACCCCGCGACCACAAGCCGAAAAAAAAAAAAAAATCTTGAGAGTCATTTTCTAAAGCCGTAGTTCTCTAACTTTATTTGCTGTAGTCATTAACAGAAGCGGGGCGCATCTAACAAAGAAGGAAGTAAAACCGGCGGAAACGGTATCAGCTGAAAAAATGGAAGTACGACGGAACAATGGCCCTGGATTCAAGAAGCAATTGCGCCTGTGTAACCATAGGTTACACAGCGCAATTGCTTACTTGCCCCGGCGTTACGAATGCTCCTGATTCAGGAACATCGTAACGCAGACTGCAGCCTAAAATCTGCGTGGCATAAGGCTCTTATGCCACGCATATCTTAGGCTGCATTCTTGCGATGGCCGCTAGGGGGCGCTCCCATTGTGCTCAGTGTATAGTATGCAAATTGCATACTAACACCGATTCACAATGTTGCGCGAGCCCTGCGCACGCAATTTACGTTGTTTCCGTACGGCGTGTTTAGCGTAAGGCTGCCCCTTCTAATAGCAGGGGCAGCCAATGCTAAAGTATACCCGTCGTTCCCGCGTCGCGACGTTCGATTTTTACGTAATTTGTGTAAGTGATTCGTGAATGGCGCTGGACGCCATTCACGTTCACTTTGAAGCAAATGACGTCCTTGCGACGTCATTTGCCGCAATGCGCGTCGGGAAAGTTTCCCGACGGAGCATACGCTCTACGCTCGGCGCGGGAGCGCGCCTAATTTAAATGATTCCCGCCCCCTAAGGGATCATTTACATTAGGCGCCCTTACGCAGGGCAAGTTTACAGAGCGCGCACGCAATTTACGGAGCTACTGCTCCGTAACTAAGGGGCAAATCTACCTGAATCCGGGCCAATGACTGCATTGTGTGACCCCTCACCTCAAAAAAAGTGTAGCACTAACCCCCCCTTTCCCCCGTAGAAGTCGCTGAAGTTAGGATGTGACGGAACCCCGTACACCCTGTTGGGTATCACCGCCAAGAAGCTGCTTCCCAAGCCCTGGAACAAGAGACCAATGGATCTGGCTATAGTTACCCCAAGAATATACATATACATCCCATAATAGGTTGCTTCCCAAGGCAGACACACACACACAGTAGAACAATGGGATACAGGCACTTAACAAATGCATAGCAACCCCCCACCCCACCTCAAAGCATCTAGCAATGGTCTCTGACGAAAGGTGGACTTTATCTTCATTTATTCTTGAGGAATATTGGGCCAGATTCACAAAAGGGATACGACGGCGTTTCTCCTGATACGCCGTCGTATCCCTGTTTCTATCTATGCGGCTGGTTCATAGAATCAGTTACACATAGATATCCATAAGATCTGACAGGTGTAATTGTTTCACACTGTCGGATCTTAGGATGCAATACCGTGGCCGCCGCTGGGGGGAGTTTGCGTCGTAAACCAGCGTCGGGTATGCAAATTAGGAGTTACGGCGATCCACAACGTTTTTTCGCGTTCGCTACATCGCCGCTAGTCTAGTTTCCCGTCGCAAATTTACACTTTTTTTTTGGTGCCCTAACTTTAGTCAGCAAGTGTATTGCTGTCTAAAGTATGGCCGTCGTTCCCGCGTCGAAATTTAAAAATCAACGTCGTTTGCGTAAGCCGTCCGGGAATACGGAATTACGCTACGCGCGTCGCCGTTCGAAAAAATGACGTCACGGCGCGCAAAGCAGGGCGGGAGTTCGGAAACGGAGCATGCGCAGTACGTCCAGCGCGGGAGCGCGCCTAATTTAAATGGGACTCGCCCCATTTGAATTGGCCCGCCTTGCGCCGGCCGGATTTAGGATACACCGCCGCAAATTTCCAGGTAAGTGCTTTGTGGATCGGGCACTAACTTGGAAAAATTGCGGCGGTGTAACTTAAATCCGAAAAGTTAAGTTGCGCCCGGGCTTCGTGGATCTGGCCCATTGTTCAGAAATATTCATGTCCCAAGTGAAAGAGCCCCTTCATTCTTTCACCACAAAGCTCACATATAAGACCCGGGGTAACAGGGGGAAAAGGAAATGCTCCGCCAAGAAGCTGCTTCCCAAGCTCTGGAACACGAGACCAGTGGATCTGGCTATAGTTACCCCAAGAATATACATGCCAGTGGCGGCTGGTGCTCAAAATTTTTGGGGGGGCGCAAACGAAAAAACAAAACAAAAAAAAAAAACAATTGCAGCCTCACTGTGCCCATCAAACGCAGCCTCACTGTGCCCATCAAACGCAGCCACTGAGCCCATCAAATGCAGCCACTGTGCCATCAAACGCAGCCACTGTGCCCATCAAACGCAGCCACTGTGCCCATCAAACGCAGCCACTGTGCCCATCAAACGCAGCCACTGTGCCCATCAAACGCAGCCACTGTGCCCATCAAACGCAGCCACTGTGCCATCAAATGCAGCCACTGGGCCCCTCAAATGCAGCCACTGGGCCCATCAAATGCAGCCACTGGGCCATCAATTGTCACCACTGTGCCATGCCATCAAACGCAGCCACTGTGCCCATCAATTGTCGCCACTGTGCCATGCCATCAAACGCAGCCACTGTGCCCATCAATTGTCGCCACTGTGCCATGCCATCAAACGCAGGCACTGTGCCCATCAATTGTCGCCACTATGTGCCATGCCATCAAACGCAGCCACTGTGCCCATCAGTTGTCGCCACTGTGCCAATTGTCACCACTGTGCCACCGTGCCCTTTAATTGTCGCCACTGTGCCACCGTGCCCTTTAATTGTCGCCACTGTGCCAATTGATGCCACTGTGTTCTTTAATTGTCGCCACTGTGCCAATTGATGCCACTGTCACTGTGCCAAATGTCGCCACTGTGCCAATTGATGCCACTGTGACAAATGTCGCCACTGTGCCCATTGTCGCCACTATGCCAATTGATGCCACTGTCACTGTGCCAAATGTCGCCACTGTGCCCATTGTCGCCACTGTGCCAATTGATGCCACTGACACTGTGCCCATTGTCGCCACTGTCACTGTACCAATTGTCGCCACTGTGCCAATTGATGCCACTGTCACTGTGCACTTACCTTTCTGGGGTCGGCCATCCTCCTTCCACGTCCCTCGATGTCTTCTCCCTAGTCCCGCCCTCGATGCCGCTTCAGCCAATCAGGTTACCGGTAACCAGAATCGGTGAACCTGATTGACTGAGACGCCTGTCAGTCTTATCCAAGGAACGCACCCCCCGTACGTCCCATAGATAAGTATCTGGAAGCCGAATACAGCCTGAGGACTGTACTCGGAAACCCTATCAGAGCCGCTGGCACTGAGAGGCACTTCCACACAGCCAACCAGCTGCCGTTATTCAGGTGGTCGGCCCTCCCCATCCGGCCATCTGAATAGTCGGCGGCAGTGGCAACAATACATAGATTTGTGCAATGCATGAATCTATGTATTGTAATCAGTGGCGGTGCGAGAGTTACCCCAAGATGCATTTTGGAAACAAGTTCTGTGGACCGATGAGATTAAAATAGAACTTTTTGGCCGGAATGAGCAAAGGTACGTTTGGAGAAGAAAGGCCACAGAATTGAATGAAAAGAACCTCTGTCCAACTGTGAAGCATGGGGGTGGATCAATCATGCTTTGGGGTTGTATTGCAGCCAGTGGCACAGGGAACATTTCACGAGGAGAAGGAAAAATGGATTCAATAAAAAGAAATTGCTCCTGCACCCCCGTACCTCAGGCCAAATGAGGTACTGCAGGCCTATTTTTGGCTTTTCTTAGCTCCTGCCCCCCCCCGTACCTCAGGCCAAATGAGGTACTGCAGGCCAATGTTCTGCTTTTTTCGGCTCCTGCGCCCCCCGTACCTCAGGCCAAATGAGGTACTGCAGGCCAATGTTTTTCTTTTCTCGGGTCCTGCGCCCCCGTACCTCAGGCCAAATGAGGTACTGCAGGCCAATGTTTGGCTTTTCTCTGGTCCTGCGCCCCCCGTACCTCAGGCCAAATGAGGTTCTGCAGGCCAATGTTCGGCTTTTCTCTGGTCCTGCCCCCCGTACCTCAGGCCAAATAAGGTACTGCAGGCCAATGTTCGGCTTTTCTCGGCTCATGCACCCCCGTACCTCAGGCCAAATTAGGTACTGCAGGCCAATGTTCGACTTTTCTTGACTCCTGCGCCCCCCGTACCTCAGGCCAAACGAGGTACTGCAGGCCAATGTTTGGCTTTTCTCTGGTCTTGCGCCCCCCGTACCTCAGGCCAAATGAGGTACTGCAGGCCCATTTAGCTTGAATTTTGCTTGTCTTGCGAGTCAACACTCTCAAACCGAGTCCGAATAAAAAATAAAAAAAAGTTGCTCGCAAATCCAAACGCTCTCAAACCAAGTTACTCTTAAACCGAGGTTCCACTGTACATCGTTACATATCTGTTATAATAGTTCTGTTCTTGTTATATTTCCTGTTATTTGTCATTTTGTAGCAGACTATGAATAATAAAAAATAAATAATTGTCACTCTACAATCAATAACTATAGCAATAGAATAAAGAAAAGATTTTCTACAATATCACAGTTGAAAGATTTGGAGAATTACTTTTTTATTATTATTTAGAATTCTGTAACTCTTAAAATCCAAGCATTGGGTGACGGAGAAGAAAGAGGGGGCGTGTACTATCCCGGGGTGTCTGATTGGACGGGACTCCGCTACATTGTAATAGAGGAACATTAATGGGGGAGAATTCTGTGGATTTCCAGTAAACAGGTTGAATGCTTTACAGAACATTTGCTCCATTGTTTACACTGAATAGAGAAATCAAACGGAGAGGAGAAATAAAAGACATGAAGCGGCGATCCCGAGTTTCACAGAACGGAAGAGATTTACAATTCTGACAGAAATATGACAATCGGATTTCAATCCACCCGCAAAACAACTGATGACTATCTGTGCGTTTCTTGATCTTTAACCCCTTCCATACCGGGCATTTTCACCCCCTTCCTGCCCAGACCAATTTTTAGTTTTCAGCGCTGTTGCACTTTGGAAGACAATTGCGCGGTCGTGCGACGTGGCTCCCAGACAAAATTGACGTTCTTTTTTCCCCACAAATAGAGCTTTCTTTTGGTGGTATTTGATCACCTCTGCGGTTTTTATTTTTTGCGCTATAAACAAAAGAAGAGCGTAAATTTTGAAAAAAAAAACACAATGGGCTAGATTCAGAAAGATGCGCGCCTCTTTCTGCAGGCGTAACGTATCTCCGATACGTTACGCCGCTGTAACTTTGGGCGCAAGTTCTGTATTCAGAAAAAACGTGCGCCCTTAGTTAGGGCGGCGTAACGTATGTGTGGCGACGTAAGCCCGCCTAATTCAAATGGGGATGTAGGGGGAGTGTTTTATTTAAATTTCACTTGACCCCGCGTTTTTGAATTTTTTTCTGAACGCCGCATGCGCCGTCCGTAAAATATCCCAGTGTGAATTGCTCCAAAGTACGCCGCAAGGACGTATTGGATTCAACGTGAACGTAAATGACGCCCAGCCCTATTCGCGAACGACTTACGCAAACGACATAAAATTTTCAAAACTCGGCGCGGTAACGACGGCCATACTTAACATTAGCTACGCCTCATATAACAGGGGTAACTATACGCCAAAAAAAGCCTAACGTAAATGACGTAAAAAAATGCGCCGGCAGGACGTACGTTTCTGAATCGGCGTAAATACCTAATTAGCATATTCCTCGCGTAACTATATGGAAGCGCCACCTAGCGGCCAGCGTAAATAAGCAGCCTAAGATACGACGGTGTAAGAGCCTTACGCCAGTCGGATCTTAGGGAAATCTATGCGTAACTGATTCTCTGAATCAGGCGCATAGATACTCAGGCGCATAGATACATAGATACTCAGAGATACAACGCTGTATCAGAAGATACGACGTCGAATCTCGTTTCTGAATCTAGCCCAATATCTTTTACTTTTTGATCTAATAAATATCATAATTTAAAAAAAAAATCTCAGTTTAGAGGATTTACCATATTTTTGGTAACAAAATCGCAATAAGCGTATTTGATCGGTTTGCGCAAAAGTTCTAGCATCTACAAAATAGGGAATAGAATTTTGGCATTTTTATTTATTTTTATTATTTTACTAGTAATGGCGGCGATCTGCGATTTTTATTGTGACCGTGACATTGCGGCGGACCCATCGGACACTTTTGCGACATTTTTGGGACCATTCACAATTAGACATCGATCAGTGCTATAAAACTGCACTGATTACTGTGTAAATGTGACTGGCAGGGAAGGGGTTAACACTAGGGGGCGCTGAAGGGGTTAAATATGTTCCCTAAAGTGTGTTCTAACTGTAGGGGGGAGGGGACTCACAAGGGGAGGAGACCGATCGGTGTTCCTCTGTACTGGGAACACACATCGGTCTCCTCACCTCTGACATGACGTGGATCTGTGTGTTTGCACCCCATCATTACACACAGAGCTCCACGGTCCTGCCGTGATTGAGGGCAATCGTGGGTGCCCGGCGGACATCGCGGCCGCCGGGCAAGCGCACGGGTCACGAGCAATGTGGCGGCACGCGCCCCCTAGCCGCCCGGGAATGCAAAGACGTCATATGACGTCCACTCTGAAGGAGGAAGGGTTCCCGCCGACGTCATTTTACAATGACTCGGTAGGGAATGGAAGCCGGAGATGACCAGAAAAAGGGTAAGAGCCAGTTCACTCAGGGGCGGGGCCACCTCACAAGTCGCGCTCCGCTCTGTACTATGGGACCGTTGTAATGGTTCACTCGGGGGCGGGGCCACCGCACAAGTCACGCTCCGCTCTGTACTATGGGATCGTTCTAATGGTTCACTCAGGGGCGGGGCCACCTCACAAGTCGCGCTCCGCTCTGTACTATGGGATCGTTCTAATGGTTCACTCAGGGGCGGGCCACCTCACAAGTCGCGCTCCGCTCTGTACTATGGGATCGTTCTAATGGTTCACTCAGGGGCGGAGCCACCTCACAAGTCGCGCTCCGCTCTGTACTATGGGGCCGTTCTAATGGTTCACTCAGGGGTGGGGCGGGGCCACCTCACAAGTCGCGCTCCGCTCTGTACTATGGGACCATTCTAATGGTTCACTCAGGGGTGGGGCGGGGCCACCTCACAAGTCGCGCTCCGCTCTGTACTATGGGACCATTCTAATGGTTCACTCAGGGGTGGGGCGGGGCCACCTGACAAGTCGCACTCCGCTATGTACTATGGGACCGTTCTAATGGTTCACTCAGGGGCGGGGCCACCTCACAAGTCGCGTTTCGCTCTGTACTATGGGACCGTTCGAATAGGAGCGACTCAAGTAGTAAGAAGGTTCCTGTACGACTTCGGGGTCCGACTTGCATTGACTTCAATACAGAAGTCATTTTGCAAATCGCCTCTGAAGTCATGGGCAGATCGCCTTGCCGAGTCGCTCAGCAAGTCGTGCCGTCCCGGTGTGAACCGGCTCTTACAAGAAGGGCCTAAAGCAGAACTCTCTCAGTCACCAGGAACTCTGTGTAATCCTTATGCTGCCATCACTAATAGATAGGAAGGGGAACCAGATTTACTTGTTTTATACTTGTTTTTAGGGAGTGAATGGATGAATAGAGACATGGATGGAGGAGTGGAAGGATGGAGACATGAATGGATGGGGGAGTGGATGGATGGCGACATGGATGGATGGGAGGGTGGAAGGATGGATGGCGACATGGATGGATGGGGGAGTGGAAGGATGGATGGAGACATGGATGGATAGGGAGTGGAAGGATGGATGGAGACATGGGTGAATGGGGGAGTGGAAGGATGGATGGAGACATGGATGGATGGGGGAGTGGAAGGATGGAAGGATGGAGACATGGATGAGGGAGTGGAAGGATGGAGACATGGATGGATGGAGGAGTGGAAGGATGGATGGAGACATGGATGGATGGAGGAGTGGAAGGATGGATGGATGGAGACATGGATGGGGGAGTGGAAGGATGGATGGAGACATGGATGGGGGAGTGGAAGGATGGAAACATGGATGGAGGAGTGGAAGGATGGATGGGGGAGTGGAAGGATGGATGGAGGAGTGGAAGGATGGATGGGGGAGTGGAAGGATGGATGGAGACATGGATGGATGGAGGAGTGGAAGGATGGATGGAGACATGGATGGATGGAGACATGGATGGATGGAGGAGTGGAAGGATGGATGGAGACATGGATGGATGGGGGAGTGGAAGGATGGATGGAGACATGGATGGATAGGGGAGTGGAAGGATGGATGGAGACATGGATGGATGGAGGAGTGGAAGGATGGATGGAGACATGGATGGATAGGGGAGTGGAAGGATGGATGGAGACATGGATGGATGGGGGAGTGGAAGGATGGATGGAGACATGGATGGATGGAGGAGTGGGAGGATGGATGGGGGAGTGGAAGGATGGATGGGAGTGGAATGGTATCAGTGGGAGGAATAGTGTCCCATCATTAGTGTCAGTGGGAGGAATAGTGTCCCATCATTGGTGTCAGTGGGAGGAATAGTGTCCCATCATTGGTGTCAGTGGGAGGAATAGTGTCCCATCATTGGTGTCAGTGGGAGGAATAGTGCCCCACCCACCATTGGAGCACAGGTGTGTGAGGAGGAAGGTGTGTCGGAAGCTGCTGTGTGAGAAGGGAGTTGCCTGGAAATCTCTCCCAGCTCTCCTGGCCCCTTTCTGGGGAAGCCATGGAGGGCAGCGGGGCCTCCCCTGCTGGAGGCTCTCAGCCATCTCCTGGGCCATCTGCCCCTCTACAAGCCTCAGCTGGTGATCTCTCTGCCCCTGGTGTGGATGAAGGCTCGGAGGCCATTCGGGAGCGAGTGGTGGCCGGCATAAAAGTCCTAAACCGGGAGAGGGATAAGCTGTATAAGCTACGTGCGGAGCTGAAGCGCCTGCGAAGGCAACGTGAAGGCTTGCATAGCCAGAAACGCGGATCCATGGATCCAGAGATCCAATTGGCCAAGGTCCGTGTGGACCACCAGGAGACCATCGTGGCCATAATGGAAGGAAGGGATGGTCCTTTCAAGGAAAAGTTCTGCAACGACAAGAGGTTTGCAAAGGTGACAAAGATGGAGGTGGAGGAGGAGGAGACCCCCAGTTCTGATCCCCTGCCCCCCCAGGGAGAGGTAAGCACCCCAATGCCTTCCCAGGACTCAGGAGGCATGCTGAGGGTGATCCAGGTAATGGAGTCTCCTGTGCGGGGGGATCAGATGGTTTTTAATAAGGAAGATATTGCAGATGGTGTGCCTGATAAAGTGAAGCCTGCTAAACCCCATGTTGTGGATAAGACTGTGTATGTACCATCAATGCCTGATAATGTGCCTAATAATCAGACTGTATGCAGCAATAATGTGCCTGCTGAGGCTGCAATGCAGCAAGAGACACGTTCAGAAAATGACATTCCTGTGAAGGAACTGCAAGTCCCAGCAGAACCCATTAACCCTCCTGATGCTGAGACCAGAGCTGATTGCCCCACTGCTGCTCAGGACTCCACAGTGCAGCATCAGGCGACGGCCGGTACTGCAACAGAAACTATAATTATACCTGATGGGAATGTGTGTGTGGCTGATAATAATCATCCCAGTTCAGGTGGGATGGACAATGGTCCCAGTTCAGGTGGGATGGACAATGGTCCCATTTCAGGTGGGATGGACAATGGTCCCAGTTCAGGTGGGATGGACAATACTAACTCTGTTCATGCAGATAAAGTGACTTCAGTGTGGGGTCTTGGCCCCAATAAACCCACTTTCGCTCAGGTGGTACGCTCTGCCCCTGGCAGCTCCGCCCCCAAGCAGGGTTTTCCTCTACGAGCTACCACCTCGAGCCCCCCGGGATATGGTCTTGGGTCTCTGGCTTCTGCTGGGGGCCCAAGACGTAATGTTGTCATCTTGAAATGGGAAGGTGGTGCAATCCCCCCTGCAAGGCGTGCAGTGGTGGATTTAATCCTGGAAATGGGTTTTGGGGTTAACGATCTCTACGCTTTTATTCATGTGTCAGGGACGCGGGAGTATACAGTCAGTTTCACCAAGCCAGAGGGTCTTGACCTGTTCTGGGAACGATATGAGGCCCGGTGCAGGTCAAGACCCGAATGGGAGAGTCTGGCCCCAGTTGCGATTTCGCAGCAGTCAACAGTAAAAAAGATCACTATCATCCTCACCAATGAGAGCGTCCCTGCCAGGGATCTGGAGGTCTGGTTGAGGAACTATGGGGAGGTTTTGACCAAACCCAGTAAAATATTAGATGAGCGTAACATCTGGACTGGGGGATGGTCGGTAACAGTCAGGCTGGCCAGGGATGGAAATGTTGTCCGTCACCTGCCCTCCTCGGCTTTCATAGGGAGGGATAGGATGACCGTCTTCTACCCTGGTCAGCCGAAGCTGTGCCACCGCTGTGGAGAGAGGGGGCACCTTAGCTCCTCCTGTTCGGCCTTGATATGCTCAGTGTGTCGGGGTCAGGGTCATATGGCCAAGGACTGCACCCAGAAGATCAGGTGCAACCTGTGCCTGCGACTTGGCCACCCTTATAGCAGATGCCCTGAGGCCTGGCACAATATGGAGAAGGAGGTAGTGGATGAGATGTCAAGGCTGGACAGGATGGAGGGGGAGGCCCCTGGTGTACCATCCTCCGCTGCGGTGACCGACCCCCCTGGTCCTGCTCAGGATCCCTCCCCAGTTTCCTCCCCAGTTCCTGTGACCACCCCTTCTGTGTCTGTAAGTACTCCTTCTGTATCTGTATCTGTGTCCCCCCAGCCTACTGTACCCGCTCCTCTTGTGTCAGAACCTTCCAAGTCTGTGCCCCCTGAGTCAGTTACCCCCCAGAAGTCTATCCCTGTTAAGTCGGATTTACCCCCCCCATCAGGAGTGATAGCGGGTACTAAAAAGGTCGCTTCAAAGAAAAAGACAAGGGATGAGGGCATCTCTGAGGCTGACCTCAAGTACCTGGAGGAGAGAAGGAAGGTTGGGCGGCGGAAGAAGCAGGCAGTGAGGACGGAACGGGGGCGGGAAGCTCTGGTGCCTGTCTCCACCCGTCGTAGGTCCACTAGGTGGGACATTTCCTCATCTGGCGCTTCTTCAGAGCTGAGCTCTGATTCAGAGATGGAGTTGGAGGCGGCCTCAAGAAAGAGGGAGGCTTCTGGTGATGAGCAGCAGAGGGGAGCTAAGAAGCAATCCACCCAATAACCCAAATGGCGGTTCCCCCTCCGTTAAAAGTGGCGACAATAAATGTCGCCAGCATTAAGTCAGTGAGAGCTCGTTCTATGGCCTTCTTTTTGTTCAGCCAATTAGATGCTGAAATTTTATTTTTGCAAGAGACTAGGCTCACCTCCTTGGCAGATATTCATATGGCCAAGAGAGAGTGGAGGTATGGTCCATCTTACTGGTCTCTTGCGGCCGAGCCTTACGGCGGTGTGGCGGTGTTGTTTAAAACCGGCATGGTAACTGTCCGGCGGGTTATTGAGGTGGAGATTGGGAGATGTATGGTCTTAGACGTCCTTGTGGGAGGGCAGGACCTGCGCCTAATTAATATCTATGGGCCGCACACAAAGTGGGACAGGAAATGCCTTTTTACAAGGATCAAGCCATTTCTTTTTACATCCCGGCAAGTGGTCTTTGGAGGTGACTTTAATACAGTAACTAGGCCCAAGGACAGGAAGGCCTTCAAGGACAGGCTGGGATATGATAGCGTTTTTTTAAATAGTATGGTTAGGGATGCTGGTCTTGTGGATGTGCACATTGCGCACCTCCCGGATGACACCGGGTTCACCTTTCATCGTGGTAATAGTCAGAGTAGGATAGACAGGTTTTTTTTGAAGGAGGCCTCTGCTTTCTCACCCCCAGTGGTGCAGGCAGTAGAGTTCTCTGATCACTGTATGCTATCTGTGGCCCTGAATGCTTCAGACGCCCCTCAGAGGGGAAAGGGCATCTGGAGATTGAATTCGACTCTACTCAAGGAAGAACATGTTAGACAATCCTTTGAGGAATTCTTTCAGGCACAGGTGACCCTCCTGGACTTTTGTAGCAGCAAGGCTGAGTGGTGGGAGCTGACCAAAAAGAGGATCGCTGGATTCTTCAGGGGCCTAGCCAATAGAACACAGTTTAATAAATACATGACCTACCAACGTTTGCGGAGGAAGCTGGATATTCTTGTCTCGAGAGGAGGAGATCCTGGGGCAATCTCCGAAGTGAAACTCCTTCTCAGGAAGTGTCAATATGACCGGCATGCCTCTTTGGTTCTGGAAAGGGACTATGGGAAGTACCACTCGCCTGACCCTTACCAGAACTGCAAACAAGGTGTAGCTGTTAAAGCGGTCGTTGGCCTTAAGGACAGTACAGGTTCCGTGACAAAGTCCAGGTCAGGGATTCTGGAGGTCGTGAGGTCCTTTTATGCCGACCTTCTTGGAAGGAAAGAGCTTGACCGTGACAAGATGGAAAGCTTTTTGGACTCTACTCCAGGTCTAAATGGTGGAGATGTTCCATTGATGAATTTGACAGAGGAGATCACAGTTGAAGAGGTGATGAGGGCAATTGAACAGCTTGCCATCAAAAAGTCACCCGGACCGGATGGCTTGACGGCTGAGTTTTACAAAGCCTTTAAGTCTATTCTGGCCCCACATTTGGTAGAGGTTTTTAACAGTTGTCTTGCTGAGGGGGTGCTATCCCCTTCCATGAGGCACTCGGCTGTGATTCTTCTGTCAAAGGGTAAAGATCCTTCGATGATTGAGAATTGGCGCCCCATCAGCCTTCTTAATGTCGATAGAAAGATACTGGCGAAGATATTTTTCTGGCGCCTGTCGTCAGTAGCAGAGTCTTTGCTTTCTCGCCATCAGCACTGTTCGGTCCAGGGTAGGAGCACCTTCACAGCGGTGTTAGCTGTCCGGGAGGCCTTGGAGCGGTGCAGGGCTGCAGGCTGGGGAAAGTACTTGCTGACATTGGATCAGGCAAAGGCTTTTGATCGTGTTAACCATGAGTACCTGTGGTTGCTCCTTAGTAAGTACGGTCTGCCGGGTGGTTTTGTTGATTGGCTGAAAGTCTTGTATAAGGGGGCAGAAAGCTTCCCTCTTGTTAATGGTTGGGTTGGACGGTCCTTTGAGGTTGGCTCCGGGGTGCGCCAGGGTTGTCCCCTGAGTCCCCTGCTCTATGTGTTTGCAATCGACCCCTTCATCAGGAGGCTAGAGAGCGGCATGTTGTGTGGGGTACCAGTGGGGCTCCCGGGTGAGCCGCCATTGAGGGTTGTTGCTTATGCGGACGACGTATCGGTGATTGTCACTGGGACGGATGAGGCGGAGGAGGTGGTCTCTCTGACATCACGGTATTCTGAAGCATCAGGCTCCAAGATCAATCAGGAAAAGAGCGAAGTTTTCTGGATGGGAAAGGAAGGTGAGGGGTTTGATCTCCCGGACACCTTTCCAGTGCCCCGAGAAAGAATTAAGATACTAGGCATTGAATTTGGTCCCGGCGATTATGGCCTCAAAAACTGGGAAGGCAGACTGGAAATTGCCAATGCTAAGGTGGTCAACTGGAAGAGATGGAAGTTATCTATGAGGGAAAGGGTTGATCTGATTAAGACTTACCTGATTCCGATCTTCTTGTATGTCAGCTTTGTCTGCATCTTGCCAGTGTCTCTCTATGCTAGGGTCAGTAGTGTGTTCTTCCAGATGCTGTGGGGGAACAGACTGAACCCCATCAAGAGGAATGTCACCTACCTATCCAGGAGGGAGGGTGGCTTAGGTATGGTCAACCCAATTCTTTTCTTTTCACTGCTATTTCTCAAGTTTAACATTGGTAGTATGCTTGCAGTGGAACCTCCTGGATGGGCAGGCATATTTAGATCTTGGTTTAGTCCTTTTCTGCGACTTTGGGAAGAAGGTGGCCAAGTGAAGAATCGCAGGGGTCATCGTGGTCAGCTACCAGCCTATGTAGCTCCGTGCCTGAAGTTACTGCGGCAGTGGCGATTGTCGGCTGAAGATCTCAGATCGGTTCCGAGGAAAGACCTTATGAGTCGAGTCTTGAGCGAAGTCTTTCATGACCCACTGGCCTTAAGGGATTGCCCAGGCCCAGTTTTGAGGGCGGGGTTGAGACTGATTAATTTGGATAGAATACCTCCTAAATTTAGGGATCTGGCCTGGTTGTGCTTCCACGGGAGGCTCTATGTTCGGGGCAATTTGAAATTCCGCAGTGGGGTGGATCGTAGCTGTCCTCGGGAGGAGTGTGCAGGTGAGGAGGAGACTATGGACCATTTTCTGCTTCGTTGCCCTTTTAACATAGAAGTGTACAAACAGGTGGGGCGGGCGCTCGGTGTTCCTTTCCTCTCCAGGCTGGGTTATGTCGAGTGGGTGTACGGAGCATTCAGTACCGGTGGAGGTTTTTGTTTGGATACACTTTTTTTAGTTAGCCTAGTGGTCCGTTATTTCACCTGGAACGCACGGTGTCAGGTCAGCATTCGGCAAAAAATCCTTCCTGTTGAGGTGGTGGTGTATGACATTGTGCATGAGGTGGGGAAGATTCGGGGGCTTGAGAGAGACAAGCGGGGTCAGGGGGCTTGGCTGAAGGCGTGGAGGGGTTTCAAGCCTCCCTGACTGCCAGGAGTCTCTTTCCCGGGTGTGGCTGTCTGTCTCTTATCACCCTAGATTATTATTTTTGATACATTTTTGATAAATGGCTGCGTACATAGGTGACGGGTTGTGCCTCTTAGGCCCTCTCTGCTGCTTTGTGTAAATAGTTTTGTAGTAATGTTTTGGTAGTGGTGTATAGTGTATATATTGTATATATTCTGAACCCGGATGTGTATTCCTTGGATTTATGTTTGAAGTTTTGTACTATAGTTTTGTTTTTTACTTTTGTATAAAATTGGTTGCTTGATTCTTTTCAATAAAAGATCAATAGTGTCCCATCATTGGTGTCAGTGGGAGGAATAGTGTCCCATCATTGGTGTCAGTGGGAGGAATAGTGTCCCATCATTGGTGTCAGTGAGAGGAATAGTGTCCCATCATTGGTGTCAGTGGGAGGAATAGTGCCCCATCATTGGTGTCAATGGGAGGAATAGTGTCCCATCATTGGTGTCAGTGGAGTGAATAGTGCCTCCGGGGCCAGATGAAGGCTTGGAAAGGGCCACAGTTTGAAGGTCCCGGCCCTAGATTGTATAATCGGAATGATTGGACTGCGGCCCGTGTGATTGGTGGTCTCTGCACCAATCTGGGAAAGAACCCGTGAATCCAGCGGCCCCTATGGGGGTAGCGCTACAATATTGTCATTGCTGTTACATTATTTCCAGTGGAATGTTCCTTTAAAAAGCAGAACTTCCACGGATGACCCGACATAAATGTGCGAATTATATAATCACGGAACTAATAGTTCATCTCCGCCCCTCCCCCCCGGAGACTCTTGTAGTAGAAGAGTATTGATTAGAATACATTTATAGGCGGCTGTGTGGGCGGGAGCAATTAAAGCGAACATCACAAAAGGTGAGCGCCGAGATCTGGGAGACTCATTTATTTCTCATTATTTGCTAATTTACATTTCATATCCTATGCTGGACACATTATGATGTATCGAGACAACGAGAAAATTAATCTCTAATAAAAAAAATATTAAAAAAGAGTTTGCTGCGGCGAGAACATTGACATGGCGCGTCCGGGGGATCCGCAGCACCCCAAGAATGAGTGGTGGCGGCAGGATGGGGCAGGACAGCAGCAGGACGGGGGCAGGAGGGGGGTAAGATGGGGGCATGACGGGGGCAAGATGGGGGCAGGACAGGGGCAGCATGGGGGAAGATGGGGTCAGGACAGCAGCAGGAAAGGGGCAGGACAGCAGCAGGACGGAGACAGGATGGAGACAGGATGGAGACAGGATGGGGGCAGGACAGGGGCAGGATGGAGGCAAGACAGGGGCAGGATGGAGGCAGGACTGGGGCAGGATGGAGGCAAGATGGGGCAGGACAGCAGCAGGATGGGGGCAGGACAGCAGCAGGACGGGGCAGCACAGCAGCACGGTGGGGGCAAGATGGGGGCAGGACAGCAGCATTATGGGGGCAGGATGGGGGCAGGACAGCAGCATTATGGGGGCAGGACAGCAGCAGGACGGGGGCAGGATTGGGACAGGATGGAGGCAGGACAGGGGCAGGTTTGAGGCAGGACGGGGGCAGGATGGAGGCAGGACAGGGGCAGGATGGAGGCAGGATGGAGGCAGGACGGAGACAGGATGGAGGCAGGACGGGGGCAGGATGGAGGCAGGACAGGGGCAGGATGGAGGCAGGACAGGGGCAGGATGGAGGCAGGACGGGGACAGGATGGAGGCAGGACGGGGACAGGATGAAGGGAAGGACGGGGACAGGATGGAGGCAGGACGGGGACAGGATGGAGGCAGGACGGGGACAGGATGAAGGGAAGGACGGGGACAGGATGAAGGGAAGGACGGGGACAGGATGGAGGCAGGACGGGGGCAGGATGGAGGCAGGACAGGGGCAGGATGGAGGCAGGACGGGGACAGGATGAAGGGAAGGACGGGGACAGGATGGAGGCAGGACGGGGGCAGGATGGGGGCAGGACAGCAGCATTATGGGGGCAGGACAGCAGCAGGACGGGGGCAGGATTGGGACAGGATGGAGGCAGGACAGGGGCAGGTTTGAGGCAGGACGGGGGCAGGATGGAGGCAGGACAGGGGCAGGATGGAGGCAGGACGGAGACAGGATGGAGGCAGGACGGGGGCAGGATGGAGGCAGGACAGGGGCAGGATGGAGGCAGGACAGGGGCAGGATGGAGGCAGGACGGGGACAGGATGGAGGCAGGACGGGGACAGGATGAAGGGAAGGACGGGGACAGGATGGAGGCAGGACGGGGACAGGATGGAGGCAGGACGGGGACAGGATGAAGGGAAGGACGGGGACAGGATGAAGGGAAGGACGGGGACAGGATGGAGGCAGGACGGGGGCAGGATGGAGGCAGGACAGGGGCAGGATGGAGGCAGGACGGGGACAGGATGAAGGGAAGGACGGGGACAGGATGGAGGCAGGACGGGGGCAGGATGGAGGCAGGACGGGGGCAGAATGGGGGCAGGATGGAGGCAGGACAGGGGCAGGATGGAGGCAGGACGGAGGCAAGATGGGGGCAGGAGGGGGGAAGCATGGGGGCAAGATGGGGGCAGGACAGCAGCAGGAAAGGTGGCAGGATGGGGCAGGACATCAGCAGGACGGGGGGCAGGATGGGGGCAAGACAGCAGCAGGATGGGGGCAGGACAGCAGCAGGACAGGGGCAGGATGAAGGCAAGACAGGGGCAGGATGGAGGGAGGACGGGGGCAGGATGGGGGAAAGATGGGGCAGGACTGCAGCAGGGCGGGGGCAGGACTGGGCTGGACAGCAGCAGGATGGGGGCAAGATGGGGACAGGACAGCAGCAGGACGGGGGCAGGACAGCAGCAGGATGGAGGCAGGGCAGCAGCATTATGGGGGCAGGACAGCAGCAGGATGGGGGCAGGATGGAGGCAGGACAGGGGATGCAGCTTATCACCTGCAGTGTGTGTGGTGTTTTCAACCTGTCACCTTCAGGCTTGTTGACTGGAGGGGGTGTTGCAGTCTATCACCTGGAAGGGTTGTGTGTGTGGTGGTTGCAGCTTGTCACCTCAGGGGGGGGTGGGGTTGCAGCCTGTCTCCTCGGGGGGGGGGGGGAGAGAGCTCTGAGGAAGAGGGCATGACCCTTAAAACACATCAGCTGTCCAACCATACAGTATGTTCGCGGGACAAACTGCATTGTTCTAGCTGGAGCAGATCTGTGTTGATGTTTTAACTGGGATGTGAGTATCCATTTGTCTGTTTAGATCAAACAAGTATTGTCTATGGTAATGCACAAGGTGGTCACGCTAGGGTTGCCACCTGTCCATAAATCACCTGGACAGTTCGGGTTTGGGATCTTGTGTCCAGGTTTCAGTCTGCCTGAAACCCAGACACATTATTTAGACTGGGCTGTGGCTCCCCAAGTAACTGAGGTAGTCACACAAAAATCTGTTGCCATTTGGGAGATGCGGGCCGCTGTCTGGGGGCAGGTTTGGCATCACTGAGGGGGAGCCACGATTTCAGCAAGAGCAGCGGCGAAAAAAAAAATTGCATTTAAGATCCGACAGCGTAAGAGCCTTACACCTGTCAGGTATAATGGATATCTATGCGTAACTGATTCTAAGAATCAGGAGCAGAGATACGACGGGCCAGATTAGGATTTACGACGGCGCAACTTGGCGTTGCGCCGTCGTGAGCCCTTTGAGAATCTGGGCCTTTATTTGTAGCGATATATATATTTTTTTTTTTTTTTAGGAATGAAGCTTCACTTCATTATCACCAGGCAGAGAAATTAAAGACAATAATGAAACGAGCGACGTGAATAATTTCCATGGAAGGTATGAACGGCGCGGCGCACGAAGGGTTAACGGCGTTCCGCATAGAAGACGGACGTATTTCACGGTTTCAGCGGCGGCGGCGGTTCTCCCTTCGATCGAAGCAGCGGGCTCTCACTTTTGAACTCGTTCCTGTATCTCAGAGACAAGACATGAAAAGAGAACTTCAAATAATTTTACCCCTTCACCCCTCTGAGGCAGAAGAGGCCGCGGCTCCTGTCTTCGCCGCGCACCGCGGGGGAGAAGGTTGTGGGATCGGAGGTCGGGGATCGGAGGACTTCGGGGGGGACTTTGGCTTCGCCCTCGGGAGAGATTTCTCTTTACAAAGATGGAGTGAGAAGTGAATGCGAGTTGAGCGCAGTCTGGCGGTGCAGCCAAAGTTCAGAAGAAGCCCCCCCCCCCGCGGGGACGAGACTTTGAAGAGGATTTTCTTCTACTCCTCGCCGAGTACAACTTGCCGGAATACTGGTTATCAGCAGAGAAGACCACCGCCGCGGCGGCACGCAGGGTACAGCCGGCGCCATTGAAAAAAGATAAACGCATTTAAAAGCTGCATTGGAGTCTAAACTTCCACATTTATTATTTATCGACTTTGTTGTAAACTTGTTGTAAATATTCTGTTAGCAGTTCACTAGAATGACAGCGGCGCCCAATAGAATGACAGCAGCGCCCAATAGAATGACAGCGGCTCCCAATAGAATGACAGCGGCGCCCAATAGAATGACAGCAGCGCCCAATAGAATGACAGCGGCTCCCAATAGAATGACAGCGGCGCCCAATAGAATGACAGCGACGCCCAATAGAATGACAGCGGCGCCCAATAGAATGAGAATGACAGCGGCGCCCAATAGAATGAAAGCGGCACCCAATAGAATGACAGCGGTGCCCAATAGACTGAGCCAAAGCTTAGGCATGTTATCCTTTATATTGTTCCAGCTTGGACCAACTATGGCCCGGATTCACAAAGCACTTACGCCGACGTATAAAAAGTTACGCCGACAAAAGTGCAAATGTGCGCCAGACCCACAAACAGACATGCGTCTAAAACCAGGCTACAACCCGCCGACGTAGCTTGCTTACGCTGGCGTAGGGTGGGCGCACATTTAGGCTGGGCGCATGGTGCCGCTCCCATTGTTTAGCCATTTAAATATGCAAATGAGGGAAATACGGCGATTCACGAACCTGCGTGCGCCTGGTGCAGGCTACGCGAGATGCGCATAAGTTGTACGTCTGGCGTAAAGTTATTCCCCATAAAGGAGGCGCAAACCGGCAACAGACATGGAAAGGTCTCCACCAGGGAACACAAGCCAGCCAAGCCGTCGTATTTTACATTGGACGTGTGTCTGGCTGGGCGTAGGTTACGTTCACGCCGAACACAGTGATCCGGCGTAGTTTAGGCAGTTGTTCCGACGTGGTTATGAGCATGCGCAGGGGGATGCATCCACGTCTCGGCACATGCGCAGTTCGTGATACGTATCTGTCTGGGGCTCGGCCCATCATTTGCATGGGGTCACGCCTCATTTGCACGGCCCACGCCCACTTCCACCTACGCCGGCGTACGCCTTCGAAAACGAGCGTAGCGTTGGGAGCACTGGCTTGGTGAATTCCATGCTTGCCTCTCTGCGATGCGTTGGCGTAGCGTACATTGCTTGCGCTACGGCGGCGTAATGTGCGCCCGCTCTCTGTGAATCTGGGCCCTTGTTGCAATTTGCTTTTTTTTTTAAGAAATTTTGCAGGAAACACTTTGTTGCACTTTTCTTTCTTTTTTTTTTGAAGAAATGTTGCAGGAAACACTTTGTTGCACTTTCTTTTTTTTTTCTTTTTAATTTCAAAGAAATGTTGCAGGAAACACTTTGTTGCAATTTGCTTTTTTTTTTTTTGAAGAAGAAATGTTGCAGGAAACACTTTGGCCCAGATTCTCATACAATTACGTTGCTCCTGGGCAGCGTAACGTATGTGATTTACGTTACACCGCCGCAGGTTTACAGCGTTAGTGCCTGATTCTCAGAACTCTTACCTGTAAACTTGCGGCGGTGTATCGTAAAAGCGCTCGGCGCAAGCCCGCCCAATTCAAATGGGGCGGGCACCATTTAAATTAGGCGCGCTCCCGCGCCGAGCGTACTGCGCATCATTTTAACGTCATTTGCTTAGACGTTAACGTAAATGGTGTCCAGCGCCATTCACGGACGTCTTACGCAAACAACGTAATTTTTTTAAATTTTGACGCGGGAACGACGGCCATACTTAACATTGGTTGCCCCTCATAATAGCAGGGGCAACTTTACGTGTCGCTTAAGCTACGGAAACGTCGTAAATTCCCAGCGTCGACCGCGCGTATGTTCGGGAATCTCGCGTAATTACCTAATTTGCATAGACGACGGGGAAAACGACGATGCGACACCTAGCGTCGGGAAAAAAAATTACATTTAAGATCTGACAGCGTAAGAGCCTTACACCTGTCAGATCTAATGGGTATCTATGCGTAACTGATTCTAAGAATCAGTCGCATAGATACGCCGGGCCAGATTAGGACTTACGACGGCGCAAATGGTGTTGCGCCGTCGTAACGCCATTGAGAATCTGGGCCTTCGTTGCAATTTGCTTTTTTTTTTTGAAGAAGAAATGTTGCAGGAAACACTTTGTTGCAATTTCGCTTTCCTCGGTTCTCCCACATGAGCTCCACTGTACTGCAAGACATGTAAGTAAACAGAGTGAATTGGCGCGGATATACGGGTTAATTATAGAGGACGGAGGATCTTCTTCAGCCCCGTAATCCGCTCGGGAGAAAAAGGATTGCCGCACTTATCCCAACGGCGGCGCGGCCGGCTAATTGATAAAGCGGCGGAGGCCGCTGTGGATGGTCCGGGGTGATAATGACATCATCGGGAACAAGTTTAATATCTAATGAGATAAAATTCACTAAAATTTAAAACAAAAACAAACATTTCTACAACATCGAAGAATTACGGCTCCGAATTAGTAACGACGCGTTTTCTATGTGCGGTTCCGATTTTTGTTGCTAATTAACGGGTGACTTTTTATCCACAAAAAAAAAAAACACATCGAGGTTTAGATAAACCTCGATGTGTTTTTTTTTTTTGTGGATAAAAAGTCACCCGTTAATTAGTAACGACGAGGAGAAGAACTAGCAAGGCGTTCACCTGCGCCGGAGCTTTCCAGGAATTTTGCACTTTATTAATTAAGCTTGAAAATGTTCTATCCACAATGCAGCCTCGTCTAATCCCTCAGTAATTAAGTCATACTCTCCAGCTAATCAACTTAATCTATATTTAATCAGGTCATAATAACCAATTAATTAAAAGGAAACTATGTTGAAATGATACCTAATGTCAGCGCCTTTATTTGTGTGTAAATGGATCGAGACATGGGGCGGGGGCGGGCATTGATTTACTAAAAATGGAGAGGGCAAAGCCTGGTGCAGCTGTGCATGGGAGCCAATCGGCTTCCGGGGTTTTATTGTCAAAGCTTAACCACTTACGGACCGCCCGCCGCAGGAATGCGTTGGCTGTTTGAAGAGGAATAGCTACCATAACCCTGGTATCCTTTTAAGAGCGGTCAGTCCTCTTTTTCAGATAAAAGTGGTCTCTGCGGCAGATTCGCCGCAAGATCAGTTTTATGGGCAGCGGCAATCCTGTATCCTGGCCTAGGCAAACAAGGACCAGGCCTAGGGCAGCACGGAAAGAGTCCCCGCCGGCTTGCGCTACACTGTTAGTGTAGCGCCACTCTTATGGAGAGGACTGGCTGAGAGGCAAATCAGTCTAGCACCCCCATAAAGCGGTCGCACTGCTTCTGGTATGCGTCCTCTCCATAAAATTATAGGGCCAGATTCACAGAAGAAGTACGCCGGCGTATCTACTGATACGCCGGCGTACTTTCAAATTTGCCGCGTCGTATCTTTAGTTTGAATCCTAAAACCAAGATACGACGGCTTCTGGCTTCGATCCGACAGGCGTACGCCTTCGGATCGTAGGTGCTATACTTTGGCGCCCGCTGGGTGGAGTTTGCGTCGTTTTCTGCGTCGGGTATGCTAATTTGCTTTTTCCCGCGATTCACAAAGGTTTTCCCGGCGTATAGTTAAAGCTGCTATTTCGTGACGTATAGATAGACTTGCCATGTTAAAGTATGGCCGTCGTTCCCGCGTCGAATTTAAATATTTTTTTTTTTGCGTAAGTCGTCCGTGAATAGGAAAGGATGTAACTCACGTCTACGTTCAAAAAATGACGTCGGTGCGACGTCATTTCGCGCAAAACACGGCGGGAAATTTCAAAACGGAGCATGCGGAGTACGTTCGGCGCGGGAACGCGCCTAATTTAAATGATCCACGCCCCCTACCCAATCATTTGAATTAGGCGGGCTTGCGCCGAAGAATTTACGCTACGCCGCCGCAACTTTACAGGCAAGTGCTTTGTAAATCAAGCACTTGCCCGTAAAACTTGCGGCGGTGTAATGTAAATGCGATACGTTACGCCGCCGCAAATGTACCTGAATCTGGCCCATAAAGTAGAACTATAGGCAACACTTTTTTTTCCCATTTTGGATAGAGTAAGGGGGGGGGTTAGAGCCCCCGTCAGTATATTTTTTACCATCCCTGTCCCATTGCAGAGATTTCCCTTCACTTCCTGCCTCATAGCCAAACAGGAAGTGAGAGGACATCTATGCAAATTAAGGGAATCCAATACCCCCCCCCCCCAGTCCCTAAGAACTAGTGCCCCCACTCAAAAAATTTAGGGTGGGTCTTAAACAGGAAGGGGTGTGGCCTTGACAGGAAGGGGTGGGTCATATTTAAATTAGGGGATGCACGAGTTTAGTCAGGCCTAGGGCAGCACAAAACCTAAATACACCACTGGGCCGCAGCGGTAGAGGGGGCCTCCCTTTCGCCGTTCTCCGGTGCCCTCCGCCGCTTACCGGAGCCGTCGGTAGCGGGCGGAGGGGAACATGTCTGTCCCCTTTCTGGGTGTCTGTCCCCTTTCTCCATATCACTGCCGGGGCGGAAGTGACGTCATAACGTCACTTCCACCCATAGCTCTTAAAGGGACTTTTTTTTGTTTTTGTTTTCAATATCTTTTTATTACATTTTTTTATTATTATTGTTTTTTTTAGAATGACGTAATTTTTTTATTGCATTTTAGTGTAAATATGAGGTGTGACATCTTTTTGACCCCCAGATCACATTTAAGAGGACCTGTCATGCTTTTTTCTACTACAAGGAATGTTTTAAATTCCTTGTATTAGGAATAAAAGTGACCCATTAAAAAAAAAATAACATAAAACAGTGTCAAACAATAAAATAAAGTAAAATAAATACGATTTTTTTTTAAAAGCGCCCGTCCCTACGAGCTCACGTGCAGAGACGTGCGTATACGTGAGCTGCACCCGCATATGAAAACGGTGTTAGAGCCACACATGTGAGGTATCGGCGCGATCGTTTAAATTTGTTTCATTCATTTTCGTGATTCATTTATTCGTTTTCGAATCGATTCGAAAAGTTTTCAAATCAACTTCAAATAGTTTTCGATTTTTGAAAAGTTTTCGAATTCAAATAGTTTTCCAATTTCCAAAAAGAATAAAATAGAAAAATGCATTCCTTTATTTCCTGTTCTATTTTATTCTCTTTTGGAAATTGGAAAACGATTCAAATTCGAAAATTATTCGATTTTCGTCCGAATTCAAATTACGTTATTCCCGATTTGTTTAAATTTGATACACTTCTAATTCAGAAATTCGGATACATCCGAGTATCCGAATAATGACATTTTTCCTGATTTTAATTCAGGAACAAAACGAACCACACATGTCTACCGCATAGCTCTCCTATTCCAATGTCATGTAAGGGAAAGGCAGCCTTGTATAGTGGGGGGGGGGGCGTGGTCTGCCCTTGGCCAATCATGGGTCTTGCACAGTGGCGGTTCGTCCATAGAGGGTGCTGGAGCTCCATCCCCTCTGGCTCTCGCCCGCCACTGAGCCTAATAACATACATTCATGGCATGCATTGCACGAATGTATGTTATTGTTGCCAGCTGATGCTGGTCTATTCAGAGATGGCCGGAACTTGAGCACCGGCCACCTGAATAACGGCAGTTGGTTGGCTGTGCGGAAGTGCCTATCAGAGCCAGCGGCTCTGATAGGCTTTCCGGATGTCTTATCCTCGGAACGTACGGGGGGTGCGTTCCTTGGATAAGACTGACGGCCGTCTCAGCCAATCGGGTCCCCCGATTCTGATTATCGGTAACCTGATTGGCTGAAGCGTCACCAAGGTGGGAGAAGACATCGAGGGACGTGGAAGGAGTAAGGTAAGTGCATTTTACAGGGCACAGTGGCGACAATGGGCACAGAGGCGACAAAGGGCACAGTGGCATCAATGGGCACAGTGGCGACAAAGGGCACAGTGGCATCAAAGGGCACAGTGGTGACAAAGGGCACAGTAGCATCACTGGGTACCGTGGTGACAATAGGCACAGTGGCAACAATTAAAGGGCACAGTGACATGCACAGTGGCAACAATAGGCACAGTGCCGACAATTAAAGGGCACAGTGGCGACAATTGAGGGGCACAGTGGCGACAATTGAGGGGCACAGTGGCGACAATTGAGGGGCACAGTGGCAACAATTGAGGGGCACAGTGGCGACAATTGAGGGGCACAGTGGCGACAATTAAAGGGCACAGTGGTGACAATTGGCACAGTGGCGACAATTGAGGGGCACAGTGGCTGCGTTTGATGGCATGGCACAGTGGTGCGAATTGATGGCATAGTGACTGCATTTGATGGCATGGCACAGTGGTGCGAATTAATGGCATAGTGACTGCATTTGATGACATGGCACAGTGGTGATAATTGATGGCACAGTGACTGCATTTGATGGCATGGCACAGTGGTGCGAATTGATGGCATAGTGACTGCGTTTGATGGCATGGCACAGTGGTGCGAATTGATGGCATAGTGACTGCATTTGATGACATGGCACAGTGGTGATAATTGATGGCACAGTGGCTGCATTTGATGGCATGGCACAGTGGTGATAATTGATGGCACAGTGGCTGCATTTGATGGGCACAGTGAGGCTTTGAGGCTGCAATTTTTTTCTTTTTTTTTTTTTTTTCGTTTGCGCCCCCCGCTAAAAATTTTGAGCACCAGCTGCCACTGGGATTGGCCAGAGCATACAGGTCAGGTGCATGCTTTGGCCAATCATCATTATGGGGCGTTACCCAGCAGTCGAATTTGTCCCATAATATTCAGTATTAAGCGAACGGCTGAACATCGGGCCCATTCCTATTCATGTGTGAAAAGGCCAGCGTCCCAATACTTTTGATAATAAAGTGTATTTCTGAAAAAGCTCCAATTAAAGATGTTTCAGTTCATTAGTGGAGTCGTATATACTGTACATGTCATATACCATGAAAGCGGATCTTGGATATATTTCTGCTTGGAATTATAATGAGAATATTTGAAGGCGTGGCATGACTCGTTACATGACTTGTGAAAAGTCCTTCTCGATTGGAAGTCGATCATCTCGGCTTAATTACTTGTATTTTCATTCAGTTTGGAGCTTGGAAAGTGTTTTTATTTTATGCTATACAACTCCTTCCATTATGGTAACAATATATTTTTTCTACAAATGAACACTGAATACCGGGAGCTGCCGTTGTTCTGTCAAGTTCTCCAACCCCTCAGAAGCTCCAACCGCTCCAACCGCTTAACCACTTACCCCCCCGGACCATATTGCTGGTCAAAGACCAGAGCACTTTTTGCGATTCGGGACTGCGTCGCTTTAACTGACAATTGCGCGGTCGTGCGACGTGGCTCCCAAACAAAATTGGCGTCCTTTTTTTCCCACAAATAGAGCTTTCTTTTGGTGGTATTTGATCACCTCTGCGGTTTTTATTTTTTGCGCTATAAACAAAAATAGAGCGACAATTTTGAAAAAAATTAATATTTTTTACTTTTTGCTATAATAAATATCCCCAAAAATGTATAAAAAAACATTTTTTTTCCTCAGTTTGGGCCGATACGTATTCTTCTATATATTTTTCGTAAAAAAAAATCGCAATAAGCGTTTATTGATTGGTTTGCGCAAAAGTTATAGCGTTTACAAAATAGGGGGTATTTTTATGTCATTTTTATTAATATATTTTTTTTACTAGTAATGGCGGCGATCAGCAATTTTTTTTCCGGTACTGCGACATTATGGCGGACACTTCGGACAATTTTGACACATTTTTGGGACCATTGGCATTTTTATAGCGATCAGTGCTATAAAAATGCATTGGATTACTATAAAAATGCCACTGGCAGTGAAGGGGTTAACCCTACGGGGCGGGGAAGGGGTTAAGTATGTTCCCTGGGTGTGTTCTAACTGTGGGGGAGTGGCCTCACCAGGGGAAATGACTGATCGCTGTTCATACATTGTATGAACAGAAGATCAGCATTTCCCCTGCTGACAGGAACGAGAGCTGTGTGTTTACACACACAGCTCCCGGTCCCCGCTCTGTACCGAGCGATCGCGTGTGCCCGGCGGCGATCGCGCCCACCAGGCACACGCACGGGAGTCGGGGGCGAGCGGGGGGCGCGCGCCCCTAGTGGCCGCTCTATAAGCCGACGTAGTATGACGTGCTCTCGCCCAGGAGAGCCGACCTGCCGCCGTAGAATGACGGCGGCTGGTCGGCAAGGAGTTAACGTCCGTTTTATTTAAAACCAGCAGTAATCATTGGAGTTTTTGACGAATTTGGTGGTCGGACACAACGCCGGCAACCGAATAGAGTCCAGTGCAGGAGGAGATTTTTGCTCCGCTCCAAGCCAACAAAATGCCCGCCTCCGAGACGGCGACAACTCTGTCCTTGTTGGCCGCTGTGCTGTCAAAGCAGCTCCGTCTTCCCGTACCCGACTCTATCCGGTGGTCGGTGTCCAACCCCCGATTCCAAAAAAATCTCAGGTTACTAAGGTTTTTAACCACTTCAGCCGCGGACCATTTGGCTGGCCAATGACCGGGCCATTTTTTTGCGATTCGGCACTCTTCTACATATCTTTGGTAAAAAAAAAAAACGCAATAAGCGTTTATCGATTGGATTGCGCAAAATTTATAGCGTTTACAAAATAGGGGATAGTTTTATTGCATTTTTATTAAAAAATGTTTTTACTACTAATGGCGGCGATCAGCGATTTTTTTTTTCGTGACTGCGACATTATGGCGGACACATCGAACAATTTTGACACATTTTTGGGACCATTGTCATTTTCACAGCAAAAAGTGCTATAAAAATGCACTGATTACTGTGAAAATGACAATTGCAGTTTGGGAGTTAACCACAAGGGGGGCGCTGAAGGGGTTAAGTGTGACCTCATCTGTGTTTCTAACTGTAGGGGGGCTGGACTGGACGTGCGATGTCATTGATCGCCTTTCCCTATATAAGGGAACACACGATCGATGACGGCGCCACAGTAAAGAACGGGGAAGCTGTGTTTACACACACCTCTCCCCGTTCTTCAGCTCCGGGGACCAATCGCGGGACTCCGGCGGGCGCCCGCGACCCACGGCTGGGCACTTAAAGAGGACGTACAGGTACGTGCTTGTGCCCAGCCGTGCCATTCTGCCGACGTATATGTGCAGGAGGCGGTCCTTAACCACTTAAGCCCCGGCCTGTTTTTCAGATTCGGTGTTTACGAGACTAAAACATTTTTTTTTGCTAGAAAATTACTTAAAACCCCCAAACATTATATATATATATATTTTTTTTCTAACACCCTAGAGAATAAAATGGCAGTCATTGCAATACTTTTTGTCACACCGTATTTGCGCAGCGGTCTTACAAGCGCACTTTTTTTGGAAAAAATTCACTTTTTTAAATAAAAAAATAAGACAACAACAAATTTGGCCCAATTTTTTTATATATTGTGAAAGATAATGTTACGCCGAGTAAAATGATACCCAACATTTCACGCTTCAAAATTGCGCCCGCTCGTGGCATGGCGTCAAACTTTTACCCTTAAAAATCTCGATAGGCGACGTTTAAAAAATTCTACAGGTTGCATTTTTTGAGTCACAGAGGAGGCCTAAGACTAGAATTATTGCTCTCACTCTAACGATCGCGGCGATACCTCACTTGTGTGGTTTGAACACCGTTTTCATATGCGGGCGCTACTCGCGTATACGTTCGCTTCTACGCGCGAGCTCGTCGGGACGGGGCGCTTTAAAACATTTTTTTGGGGGTTTTCGGATTTATTTTTATTTATTTTACAATTTTTAACACTGAAATAAAAAAAATATATCACTTGTATTCCTATTATAAGGAATGTAAACATCCCTTGTAATAGAAAAAAGCGTGACAGGTCCTCTTAAATATGAGATCTGGGGGTCAAAAAGACCTCACATCTCATATTTAGGCTTAAATGCAAAAAAAAAAAAATTGAAACTGTTGCTTTAAGAGGCTGGGCGGGACTGACGTTTTGACGTCACTTCCACCCAGCAGAGCTATGGGGAAGGGTGGGGGGCGATTTTTCCTTCACTCGCAACCCCGCACAGCTGCCGAACGGTCCCGATCGCCTCCACCACTACCGAAGGCTACGGTAAGCGGCGGAGGGCGCGGGAGAGCGGCGGGAGGGGGGCCCCTCTCCCGCCACCGATAATGGCGATCTCGCGGCGAATCCGCCGTGGAGACCGCCGTTATCGTTTACACGGCCGCCCACTGAAGAGATGAATATCTTGGTTGTGGCAGCAGTTGATAGTCAGTCAGTCAGTGTCAGCGGTGGAGTAGGGCGCTTCGGACCTTCCGCATACGAGCCTGCTTCCACCCAGACCTGGCAGTCAGAGGCTAGGCAGCTGCTAGGCTAGACGCTCCATGAAACAAGCTCCCTGGAACCTGGAACCAGCATCTCGCTCTCCACGAGGACTCCTCTCTTCCGCAGGTAAGACCCTGCCTCTCAGGGCCTGACATCCTGGGGATCCACTGACGGCCGTCCTTATCAGGGCAGCCGTCACACAGACCCCACACTGCGGCTTCCCATACTACCTCTCGCCGGCATCTATCGCCCGCACGGCCACCCACTTTGTGGTGGTCCCAAATCACCCCCCCTGGGTGTATTTCCGGCGTTTCTGGGTGTTCTTTCACCCCCGCGCCGGCCTGCTCCTTCTCGCGGCCGCCGCACCTTAGGAAAGTCCGCGGCTTCAGCCGCGGCCTACCGGCGCGCCACTCTTTTTCTCCTTACACTTAATTCCTAAGCACAGTTTGCTCTGGATATTCACCCCCACACCCCCAGAGGCCCCCTGCTCAGCAACTTTATCGGTAAATAGCATTTTTACCAAGCTGACAGCCCCCCCCCCAGCCCGGGTCCTGTGCTTTGCCTGGCAGCCATTATTTTGGTACACCCAGCAGCAGTGACACCCAGCTTCCCCCCCCCCTTTTTTCCCCTCCACAAGCCGTTAGTCTTTTGATCCAGGGTTTTGAGCCGATCGCCTTTAGGGATCAGGAAGGAATTTTTTCCCTGCCGCAGCACATTGGCCAGCTTGCCCAGGGTTTTTTGCCTTCCTCTGGACCAAAAAAAATAAAATCCCATTTTCCCTTGAGCTAGGATTCTCGAATCCTCTCTCACCCTACGCCCGCACCCCAGCCCTTGGTGACTGGCAACAATGGTTAAGTTGCGTTACTCTGCAGAAACCATTTGGGGTCTGAGACAATTCGCTACTACATTGCCTGCCGCCACCACAATAGCCTTAAAATCAGATCAACTTTTGAGGTTCGATCATCGATCGATCATCAAAAATTTCAATCATTCAACACAGCTCAAGCACATATCATGTGCTTTGCTTAACACTAGATCAGCAGTTAAACACCGATCAGAAATCCATGATTTCTTACTACAATACGATCTAGACTGCCTCTTTATCACGGAAAGTTGGCTGTCAGACGATTGCAACACCATTCTCGGAGAACTGGTGCCAGCAAACTATCGCATCTTAACGGAAAATAGAATAGGGCAAAGGGGAGGAGGACTGGCGGTGATTCATAAGTCGCATATTGCAATCACTAAACTGGTCCTTCAAAATCCTCTTCCTTTCATGGAAACCCTTACGCTTCAACTTCAAGCTCATTCTCAGGAGACCGTTCATATTCTCCTCTGCTATAGGCCCCCTGGGCCCAAATCGCAGTTGATATCAGCATTAACGGAGTTCATTTCCACCTACACCCTTAGCGGTAATCATCTTTTGCTGCTCGGGGATTTCAATTTGTGGGCTAACTCCTCACAGGATCCCATCGCGGATGCCTGCATCAACCACCTGGAAGGATTTGGACTTCAACAACTTATACGCGGACCAACGCATGCTTCAGGTCACACACTCGACCTAATTTTCAGACAAAATCTGAAAATTAATATTGTGGGAAATGAACCTTTGCCATGGACAGACCACCATGCAATCAGCTTCATAATCCCCAGAACTCCATTAGTCATGAAAGTACCCAAGCCGGTGACAATACACTGGGCTAGATCTCAGAGGAAGCTCCACTCGGAACTCTTCAGATCTACCCTGGGAAACCGAATTGGGGCTTTTCCTCCTCAGCTAGCAGCCTCAGATACTTTGGACGCCATTAATGCAGCTCTGCTACAGTCAGCCGACTTAGCAGCACCAAAGCGCAAACTTCGCAGCCGGGAAAATAAGTCCAGCTGGTTCAATAACCAACTGTCGCTATTGAAGCAAGAGCGCAGAAGGGCGGAAGCTTCCTGGAAAAGAAGTCCGTCAGAAGACCACCTCAACATCTACAAAGCAGTAACTACGCGCTATCACAAGGAAATTTTCAAAGCCAAAAAACTTCACTTCTCCAGGGTGATTAACAGCGCACTGAATCGCCCTCGCGAACTCTTCAGGATGGTCACCCAGACCATGAATCCTGGATGTCTAGAAGTCCCCACTTCAGACACCCAAGAGTTCTGCAATGAACTATCGGATTTCTTCATCGACAAAATTGAGAAAATTCGGGTAAGTATTCGGCAAAACAATACTCCACTCAGCCCCGTCTTCAATCAAAACAACGACCGAACGCCTCTACAATCAACTAAGTTCACTTTGGAACCCATCTCCATCGATACAACAAAAAAATTTATTGGCCTGCTGCGCAACAGCACAGCACCGAATGACATCATTCCCACCAAGCTACTGAAGGAATGTGCCGACATCCTGGCGCCTCCGATCACGCAGCTTATAAATCAGTCATTTAAGGAAGGCATAGTGCCTTCCCTGCTGAAAGAGGGCACAATCCTGCCGATCTTGAAAAAACCTAATTTGGATCCTATGGACCCAACTCACCGCCGTCCCATAACAGGTCTAAATGCTCTGTCCAAGATAATGGAGAAAGTGGTGGTAAATCAGCTGCAACAGCATCTGGACACCCACAACCTACTCGATCCATTTCAATCCGGGTTCCGTCCCGGACACGGGACAGAAACGGCCTTACTGAAAATATGGGACGATGCGCTCGAGGCCGCAGACGAAGGAGAATCATCTCTCCTGGTTCTGCTGGACCTAAGCGCTGCTTTTGACACAGTAGACCATGGATTGCTACTGAGACGACTAACAGAAGTCGCCGGAGTCTCAGAAGATGCCTTACCATGGTTCTCCTCTTTTCTAGGAAACCGATCACAAACAGTGAAACTGGGATCCTTCACGTCAGAAAAACGCACGGTGACATGTGGGGTCCCCCAAGGATCCCCCTTGTCACCAGTGCTGTTTAATATCTATCTTCGTCCTCTCTTTGATATTATCAGTAGCCATGAACTACTTTATCACTCTTATGCAGACGACACGCAGTTGTATTTTCGCATCTGCCACAAAAAGGATCATCATCTAAGTTTAGAGAATTGTCTCTATTCAATAGAAAACTGGATGACTAAGAGTTATCTCAAACTCAATAGTGCTAAAACAGAACTCTTTATCTTCGATGCCAGTCGGAAGAAACCACCGACAACAAACTGGACACCATCTCCCATCCTGGGACAAATCATCGCCCCTAGCTCCAAAGTCAAAAGTCTGGGAGTCACGTTTGACACCTTCATGACAATGGACGCACAAATAGGGTCAGTAGTCAGCGGGCGCACCATTTGATGCGCCTACTACGCAGACTTATTCCATTTATCCCCAAAGAAGACGTAGCAGTCGTGGTGGGATCTATCGTGAATTCCAGACTGGACTATGCAAATGCCCTTTACCTCGGGCTACCCAAGTACCAAATCGCTCGTCTCCAAGTCGTACAGAATACGGCCGCTAGACTGGTGACTGGGAAAAAATCTTGGGAATCAATCTCACCTTCACTGAGATCCCTTCACTGGTTGCCAGTGAAAGACAGAATTGCATTCAAAGCACTCTGCCTGACACATAAGTGCATCCATGGGAAGGCTCCTAGATATCTATGCGACAAGATCAAACCGCACAATTGCAGCCGCATTCTGCGTTCCACCGACCAAAATCTGGTCAAGGTCCCTATAACCAAATACAAGTCCAAAGGAGAAAGAAGGTTTGCTTTCCAGGGCCCCAGGCTTTGGAATGCTTTACCAACCAGCATTCGGTTGGAGCAAAACCACCTGTCTTTCAGAAGGCAGATCAAAACCCTGCTTTTTTGAAAGGCATGAGACTTAATCAACAAGCGCCCAGAGGCGATTCAGTTCGCATGTGCCGCGCTATATAAGTTTTTCATTCATTCATTCATTCATTCGTTACCGAGATATCCATCTTCAAAGTGATGACGTATAACGACGGTGGGCGGTCGGTAACTAGGTAAGTGGTTAATTGGCACAGTGAGGCTGCAATCAGGGAAGGACTGGGAATAAAATGCAGCCCTGGGAAAAACTTCATACCAGCCCAACATCATAACGTCATTATTTTATTGTTCATGAAAGGGAAAAAAACATGCATTTTTAACCACTTCAGCCCCGGAAGAATTTACCCCCCTCCTGACCAGAGCACTTTTTGCGATTCGGCACTGCGTCGCTTTAACTGACAATTGCGCCAATCGCCAATTTAGATTCTCTGCTAAAAATATATATATATAATATTTGGGGGTTCTAAGCAGTGCCGATCCTGACCTCCCTGGGGCCCCAAGCAAAATGACATGGCACATTAACCACTTGCCTACTGGGCACATATACCCCCCTCCTGCCCAGGTGAAATTTCAGCTTCCGGCACTGCGTCGATTTAACTAACAATTGCGCGGTCGTGCGACGTGGCTTCCAAACAAAATTGACGTCCTATTTCCCCCACAAATAGAGCTTTCTTTTGGTGGTATTTGATCGCCTCTGCGGTTTTTATTTATTGCGCTATAAACAAAAAAAAGCGTAAATTTTGAAAAAAATACAATATGTTTTACTTTTTGCTATAATAAATATCCCAATTTAAAAAAAAAAAAAAAAAAAAAAAATTCTCAGTTTAGGCCGATACGTATTCTTCTACATATTTTTTGTAAAAAAAAATCGCAATAAGCGACTGGTTTGCGCAAAAGTTATAGCGCCTACAAAATAGGGGACAGAATTATTATTATTTATTATTTTATTTTTTTTACTAGAAATGGCGGCGATCTGCGATTTTTATTGGGACTGCGACGTTATGGCGGACACATCGGACACTTTTGACACATTTTTGGCGCCATTCACATTTATACTGCGATCAGTGCTATAAATATGCACTAATTACTGTATAAATGTGATTGGCAATGAAGGGGTTAACACTAGGGGGTGAGGAAGGGTTAAATGTATCCCTGCATTGTGTTCTAACTGTGGAGGGGGGGTGACTGGGGGGGGGGGGAGGTGACCGATCTATGCCCCTATGTACAAGAGACACAGATCGGTCTTCTCTCCAGACGTCTATTGACGTCCTGTTGGATTTTGGGATCCGCGCTGTAGCCGTCATTTGACTATAGCGCGGGTCCCAGGAGGTTAAAAATGAGAAGCAGGGGGCGCTGACGACAGTGACAAGAAAGTTGAGAAGTGGGGGAGGGAGGGGGTGTTCTGCTGTCGGAAATGACATCTTACATTAAATTGAGAAGCAGGGGGTGCTGACTTCTTACCTCTTCTCCCATGCAGCCAGCAAGTTGAGAAGCGGGTTGAGGGGGGCGAAAATGATTTCTCACCAGGCGGGACCTCTAGTAATTTGGGGGGCCCTTCGCAGCTTTGCGGGGGGCCCTAAGCGGCTTGCATAGTGAGCCTATAGGGCGGATCGGCCCTGGTTCTAAGTAATTTTCTAGGAAAAAAAATACGGATTTTAACTTGTAAACACCAAATGTCAGAAATAGGCTTAGGCATGAAAGGGATTTGCCTCGAACACACGCTCGGGATTTCCGACGGGAAAAAGTCAGTCGGGAATCCTGGCGGGAAAAAAAGAATGCCCGCTCTCTATTTTTTGCCGGTGGTTTTTGGCAGTTTTCCTATCTGAAAAACTGCGAGGGAGCATACACACGGCAGGAATTCCCGGCCAAAAGCTCTCATCGCAGTTTTCCCGTCGGAAATCCCGGCCGTGTGTACGGGCAGGCCCATCGCTACAGGACAGGCAAAAAAAACAATTGCTTGGGGCCCCAGAGCTGGCCTGGGGCCCCCAACTTCCCCTTCCCAGCTTGGCCGAGCTCCGCCTCCTGGAGTCCTGTCATTCCGGCCGGGTATCACACGTGGTACAGGAGATTCAGTTTCCTGTTCCCGGCCGGACTAACAGGAAGTGCACACCGAGTGCTCACTTCCTTTCAGTCCGGCCGGGAACACAGGAAACTGAATCTCCTGTACCGCACGGTACCCAGCCCGGGCATTATCTGATAGGGGACCCATAATGATAGAACACCGGACTGACAGGAGGAAGAGGAGCTCGGCCACGCTACAGCGGCAGCCTACAGGGAAGAAGGGGAGGTGAGAATAGAGAAACATAGGGACTGGGGGGGAGTAAGAACATGGGTGTAAAAAATTTGTGAAGCGCTAACGTAGGCTTTGCGTGTGGGAGGGGGGGGGTGCTTGGGGGCTCCCTATTTTGCTTGGGGCCCCCAAATTCCTTCAAACGGCCGTGTGTACAGGGCAATAGATTCCCTATAAGCTGCCCTCAGCCTTGCAGGATGTGACTACTTTCAGGGCAAGCTATCTCCAGAGAAGGAACTTGACTCGTAGGTTGGAAAGGGATGAAGAACCCCGAGCAGAGAGTCTGTTCTGGCCGGTCAGGGTGGAACAATAGTGATTGCACCATTTTTGTGGTTGGAGTCTTCCTCACATTATCCAGCTGAATCCCACCATTAGATGGACCATAAACAGCCTAACCATGATCCAACGTCACACCTAACGCTTCCTCTACTCTCGCTTCTACTGCTATTCATCATCACCAACTAGGAAATCCCCAAGGCTTCCAAAGACATTCTTCCCGACTCTGCATCTCAATCAGAGGCTATTAAAGACTACTGACAACACCAAGTATGCTCGCTATGAGCCCACTTATCATCAACTCTAGTCTATGGTTTTCCTACAAGGATTCCAAACCTGCAAGGATCCTGAACCTGCTCCCAAGTCTAGCAGGATGAAGGGTGGGATACAGTAGGTGGTGGGGTAGAGTAGGTGGGGTAGCATAGGTGGTGGGGTAGTTGGTCAGTGGTCACCTGATTTTTCTGCATGAATCCTCAACCTGCTCCCCAGCAGGGGCGGACTGACAACTCATGGGGCCCCCGGGCAATAGAAGATTATGGGGCCCCCGGGCTTACAGGTGGCCATCACGCCAGGAGGCAGTGCAGAGGCGGGGCAGCTAAAATCTCGGGATTTTCACGTCAAAAGCATGTCGGTTTCGGACATATCAGGGACAGATGTAAAAAAACAACACAGATGTTTACATACATCCATGGTTTTATTGAGCCAGGCAACCCTGATGGGGCCCCCTAGTGGCATGGGGCCCTCGGGCAGTGCCAGAGAGTCCCAATGGTCAGTCCGCCCCTGCTCCCCAGTCAACGGTTTTCCTACAAGGATTCTAAACCTGCCACACCCCACCCAGTCTTTATTTTTTTCTGCATGGATCCTGAACCTGCTCCCCAGTCTAGCAGGATGAGGGGTGGTATAGGGCAGGTAAGTGGGGCACGGTAGGTGGTGGGGTAGCATAGTTGGTGGGGTAGCATAGGTGGTGGGGTAGTTGGTCAGTGGTCATCTGATTATCCTGCATGAGCTCCTCAACTTGCTCCCCAGTCTGTGGTTTTCCTGAAAGAATCCTGAACCTGATACTCAGTCTAGTAGGGGGTTGGGTGGAATAGGGTAGGTGGTGGAGTAGTTGGTGGGGTAGGTGGTCACCTGACTTCCCTGCATGTATCCTAAACCTGTACCCAAGTTTATGGTTTCCCTGCATGGATCCTGAACCTGCACCCCAGTCTATGGTTTCCCTGCATGGATCCTGAACCTGCACCCCAGTCTATGGTTTCCCTGCATGGATCCTGAACCTGCACCCCAGTTTATGGTTTCCCTGCATGGATCCTGAACCTGCACCCCAGTCTATGGTTTCCCTGCATGGATCCTGAACCTGCACCCCAGTCTATGGTTTTCCTGCATGGATCCTGAACCTGTACCCCAGTCTATGGTTTTCCTGCATGGATCCTGAACCTGTACCCCAGTCTATGGTTTTCCTGCATGGATCCTGAACCTGCACCCCAGTTTATGGTTTTCCTGCATGGATCCTGAACATGTACCCCAGTTTATGGTTTTCCTGCATGGATCCTGAACCTGCACCCCAGTCTATGGTTTCCCTGCATGGATCCTGAACCTGCACCCCAGTCTATGGGTTTCCTGCATGGATCCTGAACCTGCACCCCAGTTTATGGTTTTCCTGCATGGATCCTGAACATGTACCCCAGTTTATGGTTTTCCTGCATGGATCCTGAACCTGCACCCCAGTTTATGGTTTTCCTGCATGGATCCTGAACCTGCACCCCAGTCTATGGTTTTCCTGCATGAATCCTGAACCTGCACCCCAGTTTATGGTTTTCCTGCATGGATCCTGAACCTGCACCCCAGTCTATGGTTTCCCTGCATGGATCCTGAACCTGCACCCCAGTCTATGGTTTCCCTGCATGGATCCTGAACCTGCACCCCAGTTTATGGTTTTCCTGCATGGATCCTGAACCTGCACCCCAGTCTATGGTTTTCCTGCACGGATCCTGAACCTGCACCCCAGTTTATGGTTTTCCTGCATGGATCCTGAACCAGCACCCCAGTCTATGGTTTCCTGCATGGATCCTGAACCTGCACCCCAGTCTATGGTTTTCCTGCATGGATCCTGAACCTGCACCCCAGTCTATGGTTTTCCTGCATGGATCCTGAACCTGCACCCCAGTTTATGGTTTTCCTGCATGGATCCTGAACCTGCACCCCAGTCTATGGTTTTCCTGCATGGATCCTGAACCTGCACCCCAGTTTATGGTTTTCCTGCATGGATCCTGAACATGTACCCCAGTTTATGGTTTTCCTGCATGGATCCTGAACCTGCACCCCAGTTTATGGTTTTCCTGCATGGATCCTGAACCTGCACCCCAGTCTATGGTTTCCCTGCATAAATCCTGAACCTGCACCCCAGTCTATGGTTTTCCTGAATGGATCCTGAACCTGCACCCCAGTCTATGGTTTTCCTGCATGGATCCTGAACCTGCACCCCAGTCTATGGTTTTCCTGCATGAATCCTGAACCTGTACCCCAGTTTATGGTTTTCCTGCATGGATCCTGAACCTGCACCCCAGTCTATGGTTTTCCTGCATGGATCCTGAACCTGCACCCCAGTCTATGGTTTCCCTGCATGGATCCTGAACCTGCACCCCAGTTTATGGTTTTCCTGCATGGATCCTGAACCTGCACCCCAGTTTATGGTTTCCCTGCATTGATCCTGAACCTGCACCCCAGTCTATGGTTTTCCTGCATGGATCCTGAACCTGTACCCCAGTCTATGGTTTTCCTGCATGGATCCTGAACCTGTACCCCAGTCTATGGTTTTCCTGCATGGATCCTGAACCTGCACCCCAGTTTATGGTTTTCCTGCATGGATCCTGAACATGTACCCCAGTTTATGGTTTTCCTGCATGGATCCTGAACCTGCACCCCAGTCTATGGTTTTCCTGCATGGATCCTGAACCTGTACCCCAGTCTATGGTTTCCCTGCATGGATCCTGAACCTGCACCCCAGTCTATGGTTTCCCTGCATGGATCCTGAACCTGTACCCCAGTTTATGGTTTCCCTGCATTGATCCTGAACCTGCACCCCAGTCTATGGTTTCCCTGCATGGATCCTGAACCTGCACCCCAGTCTATGGTTTTCCTGCATGGATCCTGAACCTGTACCCCAGTCTATGGTTTTCCTGCATGGATCCTGAACCTGTACCCCAGTCTATGGTTTTCCTGCATGGATCCTGAACCTGCACCCCAGTCTATGGTTTTCCTGCATGGATCCTGAACCTGCACCCCAGTTTATGGTTTTCCTGCATGGATCCTGAACCTGCACCCCAGTCTATGGTTTTCCTGCATGGATCCTGAACCTGCACCCCAGTCTATGGTTTTCCTGCATGGATCCTGAACCTGTACCCCAGTCTATGGTTTCCCTGCATGGATCCTGAACCTGCACCCCAGTCTATGGTTTCCCTGCATGGATCCTGAACCTGTACCCCAGTTTATGGTTTCCCTGCATTGATCCTGAACCTGCACCCCAGTTTATGGTTTTCCTGCATGGATCCTGAACCTGCACCCCAGTCTATGGTTTTCCTGCATGGATCCTGAACCTGCACCCCAGTCTATGGTTTTCCTGCATGGATCCTGAACCTGTACCCCAGTCTATGGTTTCCCTGCATGGATCCTGAACCTGCACCCCAGTCTATGGTTTCCCTGCATGGATCCTGAACCTGTACCCCAGTTTATGGTTTCCCTGCATTGATCCTGAACCTGCACCCCAGTTTATGGTTTTCCTGCATGGATCCTAGCAACCAGTCAGTGAGCGGTAATGAAGAACATTCTTGCCCATGGTCCAATCAATATTAACAAGTTCCCGACCGGCTCACGCAGATATACTGCAGCAGAATGGCTCTCCTGGGTGAAATCCCGTACATGTACGGCTTCGCCCAGGAGAGCCACCAGTGGGGGCGCGATCGCCGCCGGCCACACACGATCGTGTGCACAAGCGTAGAAAACATGATCTGTCATCTCCTATAGTGAGTGCCCTTCCCCCACAGTTAAAACACACAATAGGGAACACAGTTAACCCCTCGATCGCCCCCTAGTGTTAACCCCTTCCTTGCCAGTGACATTTACATAGTAATCTGTGCATTTTTATAGCTCTGATCGCTCTGTAAATGCGAATGGTCCCAAAAATGTGTCAAAAGTGTCCGACCTGTCCGCAGCAACATCGCAATATAGCAAAAAGATCACCGCCATGCCTAGTAAAAAACAAAAAAATTATAAAAAAAACGCCATTTAAATGCCATAAATCTATCCCCTATTTTGGAGACGCTATAACTTTTGCGCAAACCAATCAATAAACGCTTATTGCGATTTTGTTTTACCAAAGCAATGTAGAAGAATACGTATCGGACTAAACAGAGGAAACTTATTTTTTTTTTAATTGGGGATATTTATTATAGCAAAAAGTGAAAAGATTATGGCCCGGATTCACAAAGCACTTACGCCGACGTAGAACAAGATACCTCGACGTAAGTGCAAATATGCGCCTTCGTATCTGTGCGCCGGACCCACAAACTAAGATGCGCCTAAAAATAGGCTTAATCCTGCTGAAATAACGTGCCTACGCCGGCGTAGCGTGGGCGCACATTTAGGCTGGACGCATGTGGCGCTCCCATTCATTTGGCATTCAAATATGCAAATGAGGGAGATACGGCGATTCACGAACGTACGTGCGCCCGACGCAGGCTACGTGATGTGCGCGTAAGTTGTACGTCCGGCGTAAAGTTATTCCCCATAAGCCCCCATTCACACCTAGGCGTTTTGTCGCCTGTAGTGTGACGCCGCAGCAGCCCTGAGACGCTGGAGGGATGAAAACACATTGCCCTCTATGGAGATGGTTCACATCTCCACGCCGAACGCCGTACGCCTGCCGCCTGAAAAAAAGTCCCGGACCTTTTTTTCAGGCGGTTCGGCATAGGAGATGTGAACCATCTCCATAGAGGGGGTCACAGGCTGCATTCACAATCGCAGCATTTTGTCGCCGCAAATCGCGGTACAAAATGCCGCAATTTGTCGCCACAATTCGCGGGACAAAACGCCGCGATTTTGTACGCCTAGGTGTGAATGCAGCCTAAAGGAGGTGTAACTCAGCAGCAGACATGCAAAGGTCTGCACCAGGGAACTTAAGCCGGCGTATTTTACGTAGTTTACGTTGGACGTGTGTCTGGCTGGGCGTAGGTTACGTTCACGCCGTAGGCAGTGATCCGGCGTAGTTTAGGCAGTTGTTACGATGTGGTTGTGAGCATGCGCAGAGGGATGCGTCCACGTCCCGGCGCATGCGCAGTTCATGATATGGATCTCTTTGGCGCTCGGCCCATCATTTGCATGGGGTCATGCCTCTTTTGCATGGCTCACGCCCACTTCTACCTACGCCAGCGTACGCCTTCGAAACGCAGCGCAGTTTTGGGAGCACTGGCTTTGTGAATTCCATGCTTGCCTTTCTGCGCTGCGTCAGCGTAGCGTACATTATTTGCGCTACGGCGGCGTAATGTGCGCCCGCTCTCTGTGAATCCGGGCCCCTGTGTTTTTTTTTTTAAATTGTCGCTCTTTTTTTTTTGTTTATAGCGCAAAAAAATAAAAACCGCAGAGGTGATCAAATAACACCAAAAGAAAGCTCTATTTGTGGGGGGGAAAAAACGTCAATTTCGTTTGGGTGCCACGTCGCACGACCGCGCAATTGTCAGTTAAAGCGACGCAGTGCCGAATCGCAAATAATGGCCCGGTCATTGGGCAGCCAAATCTTCCAGGGCTAAAGTGGTTGAAAACGGCCCTGGGTTCAATACTGTAACAATGTGCTTTATATAAGAAGGTAGGAAGACAGCTTGTGGACCATTGTCCGGGTGAGGACCCGGGTGAGGACCCGGGATGGGTGGTGCAGCTGCTATAGGGAAGCAGACAAAAGCCCGGATTCACGTAGAATCACGTATCTTTGTGCGGGCGTAACGTATCCTATTTACGTTACGCCTCCGCAACTTTGACAGGCAAGTGCCGTATTCTCAAACCAAAGTTGCGGCGGCGTAGCATAAATAGGCCGGCGTAAGCCCGCCTAATTCAAATGTGGTAGATGTGGGCGTGTGTTATGTAAATTTAATGTGACCCCACGTAAATGACGCTTTTTTACGAATGGCGCATGCGCCGTCCGTGAAAGTATCCCAGTGCGCATTCTCCCGCAAGAAGCCAATGCTTTCGATGTGAACGTAAATGACGCCCAGCCCTATTCGCGAACGACTTACGCAGACGACGAAAAAATATTCAAAATTCGGCGCGGGAACGACGTCCATACTTAACATTGGTACGCCTCATATAGCAGGGGTAACTTTACGCCGGGAAAAGCCTAACGTAAACGGCGTATCTGTACTGCGTCGGCCGGGCGTACGTTTGTGAATTCGCGTATCTAGCTTATTTACATATTTCTAGGCGTAAATCAGCGTACACGCCCCTAGCGGCCAGCGTAAATATGCCGTTAAGATACGACGACGTAAGAGACTTACGCCTGTCGGATTTAATAGAAATCCATGCGTAACTGATTCTAAGGCCCCATACACACGATAGAATCCATCCGCTAATAAATCCCAGCGAATGGGTTTCAGCGGATAGATCCTATGGTGTGTACACTCCAGCGGATCTTTTTCCGCGGATATTTCTCCCCTGAGATGGATTCCAGCAGATCGAATATTTGCTGACATGCCAAACAAATCTATCTGCTGGAATCCATCCCAACGGATGGATCCGCTGGTCTGTACAGACTCACCGAATCCATCCGTCCGAAGGGATCCCCCGCATGCGTCGTAATGATTCGACGCATGCGTGGAATTCCTTATATGACAGCGTCGCGCACGTCGCCGCGTCATAATCGCGGCGACGGCGCGACACGTCATCGCCAGAGGATTTCGGCGCGGATTTCAATGCGATGGTGAGTACACTCCATCGCATAGAAATCCGCTGAAATCCTCAAGAGGATTTATCCGCGGAAACGGTCCGCTGGACCGTATTCGCGGATAAATCCTCTCGTGTGTATGGGGCCTAAGGCCTAGTACTCACCATCGGATCGAAATCCGCGCCGAAATCCCCTCGCGATGACGTGTCGCGCCGTCGCCGCGATGATGACGCGGCGACGTGCGCGACGCTGTCATAAAAGGGATTCCACGCATGCGTCGAATCATTACGACGCATGCGGGGGATCCCTTCGGACAGATCGATCCGGTGAGTCTGTACAGACCACCGGATCGATCCGCTGGTTCCGATTCCAGCGGATAGATTTGTAGACATGTCTACAAACTTTTATCTGCTGGAATTCGGAAATATCCGCTGGAATGTACACACCATAGAATCTATCCGCTGAAACCGATCCGCTGAGATTTTTCAGCGGATGGATTCTATGGTGTGTACGGGGCCTTAGAATCAGGCGCATAGATACGACGGCTCAGACTCAGAGTTACGCTGGCGTATCTGGAGATACGCCGGCGTAACTCGTATGAGAATCCGGGCCAAAACGAGTAATGGACGATTCCTGGGATGACGAAGATGATTCAATGTAACTTTATGCGTCAACTTTGGATGACTTTCCTATCATCTGACCTTTGCCCTCCGTCCCTCGGGGGCCAGTAATTGATCTCCTCTTCGTCCCTTTAGTTCTATATATATATAGTTCATTTTTCATTATTATTATTTTATTAAGGTGGAGAGAAGACGCCGCCGCGGACTTTACATCTTTCTAATTACAACCTGGAGAATCGCATTGTTTCCAAAGTGAGAGGTAATTTTTTTCCGTCTCTTTTATGGTAAAGAAACAAAGGCGTTGTGCGGAGATAATGTCTTTTTATCACTCCGGAGGGCGATAACGAGAAGTCCGCTGCAAGAGATTAAAAATAGTTTCCGAGATAATGACAGAAGGGAAAGGTTTTTTATTATTATCGCCGAGTATTTTCAGCATTACGTTGTGAAGTAATTAAGATTTTTACAGTTTTGTTACGGCTTTTTATTAAGCCTCGGAGGATAGAAAAAAATATTTTTATCAATAATAATACTGAAGATCTCAAAGAAAATAATTTTCATGTTCCGGCAATGGATAAGGATCTGGGATGGTTTTATATGTGCGGTGTACGGTTCTCGGTGTACGGTTCTCGGTGTACGGTTCTCTGTGTACGGTTCTCTGTGTACGGTTCTCGGTGTACGGTTCTCTGTGTACGGTTCTCTGTGTACGGTTCTCGGTGTACGGTTCTCGGTGTTCGGTCCTCGGTGTACGGTTCTCGGTGTACGGTTCTCGGTGTACGGTTCTCTGTGTACGGTTCTCTGTGTACGGTTCTCGGTGTACGGTTCTCGGTGTTCGGTTCTCAGTGTATGGTTCTCGGTGTACGGTTCTCAGTGTACGGTTCTCGGTGTACGGTTCTCTGTGTACGGTTCTCTGTGTACGGATCTCAGTGTACGGTTCTCGGTGTTCGGTTCTCAGTGTACGGTTCTCTGTGTACGCTTCTCGGTGTTCGGTTCTCAGTGTACGGTCCTCGGTGTTCGGTTCTCGGTGTACTGTTCTCGGTGTACTGTTCTCGGTGTACTGTTCTCGGTGTACTGTTCTCGGTGTTCGGTTCTCGGTGTACTGTTCTCGGTGTACGGTTCTCGGTGTACGGTTCTCGGTGTACGGTTCTCGGTGTACTGTTCTCGGTGTACTGTTCTCGGTGTACTGTTCTCGGTGTACTGTTCTCGGTGTACTGTTCTCGGTGTACGGTTCTCGGTGTTCGGTTCTCGGTGTACGGTTCTCGGTGTACGGTTCTCGGTGTACGGTTCTCGGTGTACTGTTCTCGGTGTACGGTTCTCGGTGTACTGTTCTCGGTGTACTGTTCTCGGTGTACTGTTCTCGGTGTACGGTTCTCGGTGTACTGTTCTCGGTGTACTGTTCTCGGTGTACTGTTCTCGGTGTACTGTTCTCGGTGTACGGTTCTCGGTGTTCGGTTCTCGGTGTACGGTTCTCGGTGTACGGTTCTCGGTGTACGGTTCTCGGTGTACTGTTCTCGGTGTACGGTTCTCGGTGTACTGTTCTCGGTGTACTGTTCTCGGTGTACGGTTCTCGGTGTACTGTTCTCGGTGTACTGTTCTCAGTGTACGGGTCTCGGTGTACGGTTCTCGGTGTTCGGTTCTCGGTGTACGGTTCTCGGTGTACGGTTCTCGGTGTACGGTTCTCGGTGTACTGTTCTCGGTGTACGGTTCTCGGTGTACGGTTCTCGGTGTACTGTTCTCGGTGTACTGTTCTCGGTGTTCGGTTCTCGGTGTGCGGTTCTCGTGCCATCCTTCATACGCGGTTTACTAAAAGCTCTGGAGAGATTGGACCAGTGGCGGCTGGTGCTCAAAATTTGCGCAAACAAAACAAAAAACAAAACAAAAAAACAAAAACAAATGCAGCCACTGGGCCCATCAAATGCAGCCACTGTGCCCATCAAATGCAGCGACTGTGCCCATCAAATGCAGCCACTGTGCCCATCAAATGCAGCCACTGTGCCCATCAAATGCAGCCACTGTGCCCATCAAACGCAGCCACTGTGCAATGCCATCAAACGCAGCCACTGTGCCATCAATTGTCACCACTGTGCCATGCCATCAAACGCAGCCACTGTGCCATCAATTGTCACCACTGTGCCATGCCATCAAACGCAGCCACTGTGCCCATCAATTGTCGCCACTGTGCCCTTTAATTGTCGCCACTGTGGCAATTGATGCCACTGTGCCCTTTAATTGTCGCCACTGTGCTATGTAAAATGCTGCCCCCCCCCCCCCGCCCGGCACTTACCTTTCTGGGGTCGGCCATCCTCCTTTCACGGTCCCTCGATGTCTTCTCCCGCCCTCGATGAAGCTCCAGCCAATTAGGTTACCAGAACCGGTGAACCTGATTGGCTGAGACGCCTGTCAGTCTTATCCAAGGAACGCACCCCCCGTGCGTCCCTTGGATAAGTATTTGGAAGCCGATTATAGCCTGAGGGCTGTACTTGCACTTCCACAGCCAACCAGCTGCCGTTTATTCAGATGGCCGGCGCTCGCCAGGGGGCCGGCCATCTGAATAGTCGGCGGCAGCGGCAATACATAGATTCATGCAATGCATGAATCTATGTATTGTATCAGTGGCGGTGCGGGAGCGAGAGGGGGCGGCACTCCGGCGCCCTCTATGGACGCACCGCCACTGGATTGGAAAGAAGTGGTTAAAGTGGTGTAGTGTTGGGCGAACGGTTCAGCCTGAGCACGAGTTCAGGCCAAACATTGGCTGCTCTCCCTGTTCGGGGGAACACCCGAGTTTGCAGAATGATGGGGGCGCAGTGAATAGCTGGTTGTTAACGAGCTGGGCCAGGAAGCCACCACGTCCTTAATAACCGATGAGCCATCAGCTTTAGCTGAATAAAAAAAAAAAAACACTGCCGGCAATAAAGCGAAAATAATAAAATGTCGCGGGTTCCCTTTAAAATCCATACTAGACCTATGTGTCTGGTATGGATTTTGGGTGGGACTCCACGCCGTTTTGCCACGCAATAGCCACGCAGTTTAAATGGGATTTTTTTTTTAAAATATAAATGGGATTTTTGCTGCAGCAGGTTCTATACATGGTACAGATGCGCCACTTTACGGGCAGACTAAGGGGACCCCCTCTCCCACCAGGCACTATATTTAAAATAATTTTTTGCATCATTAAAATCGCTGCTCTTTTAACCCCTTGCTTACTGGGCACATAAACCCCCTTCGTGCCCAGGTGAAATTTCAGCTTCCGGCACTGAGTCGCTTTAACTGACATTTGCGCGGTCGTGCGACGTGGCTCCCAAACAAAATTGGCGTCCTTTTTTCCCCACAAATAGAGCTTTATTTCGGTGGTATTTGATCACCTCTGCGGTTTTTATTTTTTGTGCTATAAACAAAAAAAGAGCGACAATTTTAAAAAAATATATATTTTTTACTTGTTGCTATAATAAATATCCCATTTTTATTTATTTTTTTTATATTTTTTTTTCTCAGTTTAGGCCGATACGTATTTTTCGACGTATTTTTGTAAAAAAAAAAAAACGCAATAAGCGACTGGTTTGCGCAAAAGTTATAGTGCCTACAAAATAGGGGACAGAATTATGATTTTTTTTTATTATTTTTTTTTTTACTAGTAATGGCGGCGATCTGCGATTTTTTTGTCAGGACTGCGATATTACGGCGGACACATCGGACACTTTTGACACAAATTTGGGACCATTCACATTTATACAGCGATCAGTGCTATAAAAATGCACTAATTACTGTATAAATGTGACTGGCAGGGAAGGGGTTAACACTAGGGGGTGAGGAAGGGGTTAAATGTATTCCCTGGGTGTGTTCTAACTGTGTGGGGGGAGGGGGGTGACTGGGGGAGGTGACCGATGCTGTGTCCCTATGTACAAGAGATACAGATCGGTCTCCTCTCTCCCTGACAGGACTAGGAGCTCTGTGTTTACACCCCATCATTACACACAGAGCTCCACGTCCCTGCTGTGTTCCCGACGATCGCGTGTACCCGGCGGACATCGCGGCCGCCAGGTACACGCATCGGCTCTTCAGCAATGCGCCGGGACAGTGTTTACCCGCTGCGCGCCCCCCAGTGGCGCGCGCGGGTAATGCTTTTAAAATGACGTCCAAAGACGTCCACCCGGCACTTGAGAGCCGCGCTGTTGACGTCTTTTGTCAATAGCGTGGGTCTAAAGTGGTTAAAATTGATTGGTTTAAAAAACAAAAAAATGCATTGATACATGTCCCCCAGGGCAGTACCCGGACCCCCATACCCCTTTTATGGCCAATAACTTGCATATAAGCCTTTAAAATGGGGTCTTTTGATTTTTCATGCTCGGCTCCCATAAACTTCAATGGGGTTAGCCGTTAAGAGAGCTGCAAGGTAAAGAGAGCCAGAAGGCTGAATATTTAATTTTGTGTTAATGGCGGAAACCCCTGTGAGGGAAGCTGTGTGTTTTTAATAAAAGTGGGCCGGTGAGCCCCTATGTAGCACCTTCTAATGAGCTAGAATATTTTTTTTCATTGTAGGAAAATTGTTTAGGCTCGGCTGCCAGTCAAGCCTGTGTGTTTTTTTCTGGGTCAGGGTGAGTTACTTAGGGATGGCTGGATGACTCACAGTCACAGGCAACTTTTCTAAGACCTCCCCCTACTTCTTAAACTTGTAAAACACTTCCAGAAGAATAAAAGTGGAGGTGAGGAGGAGCTGCCTGGAGTATTCATGGGGGCTCTGGCCAATCCTCAACAGATGGGTTGGCGGGGGCTGACCCCCTTAAAATACTCTGGGTCAACCCAGCTGGAACAGTGTAGATTGGGTGGAAGATGGAGATGGAGTGTTAGGAGGCTGTCGGAAACTCTTGAGCAGGGGTAGGCAACCTGGGGCCTACAAGTCCCATCATGCCTCTGGGAGTAATTGTAACTGCCAGTCTTGTAACGCTTCATAATAAATGTAGTTCCACAACAGCTGGAGAGCCCCAGGTTGCCTACCCCTGCTCTTGAGGATACCCCCCTAGTCTGGAGGGGGGGGGCTCAGGTCTGGGAGTTTTGGTGCGGAAGGGACCCTCTCCATGGCACGCTGAGGTGTCTTGACCAGCGGCACAGTAGCAGGTGTGAGGACAGCAAGAGAAGGACACTGCCAGGCAAATATCCAGGGAAGAAGACAGCCAGGTAGGATGGAGAGTGTTGCGGTCAGGGAGGAATGAGAGGACTGGGTGAGAGCAGTGTGAAAAGGATGCAGAGTCAGTCTGAGAGGACTGTGGAAGTTTAGCCAAGAGGGCTGGAGAAAGGGGCAGCTGCAGCCAGGTGAGCTGGCAGTGCCTGAAGAGGTGGTGATGGGATCTGTAGCCACATATGGACAGCTGGGCACTAGGACTTTGCTACACAAACAAGGGGCCCGTGGTCTCTGCCTGTAAAGGGCATTTCCTTAGGGGTGCTTTACACTTAAAATACATACTTGGCATGGACTACACTCACTAGTCATCACTACACTTGAGCTGAACAACCCCCAAACACTACACTGTCTATATACTGTATTGTTTGCCTCTCTACCAATGGCGGCTGTTTGGGGGGCATCAAACAAACTGGAAAAAAAAAACATCAATTGCCGCCACTGTGCCATCAAATGCAGCTACTGTACCCATAAATTGCTGCCAGTGTGCCCATCAATTTATGACACTGTGCCCATCAATTGCCGCCACTGTGCCATCAAATGCAGCTACTGTACCCATAAATTGCTGCCAGTGTGCCCATCAATTTATGACACTGTGCCCATCAATTGCCGCCACTGTGCCATCAAATGCAGCTACTGTACCCATATTTTGCTGCCAGTGTGCCCATCAATTTCTGACACTGTGCCCATCAATTGTCGCTACTGTGTCCATCAATTTCTGCCAGTGTGCCCATCAATTGTTGCCAGTGTGCTCATCAATTGCCACTACTATGCCCATCAAATGCTGCCAGTGTGCCCATCAATTGCTGCCACTGTGCCCATCAAACAAAGCCACTGTGCCCATCAAATGCAGCCACTGTGCCCATCAAACGCAGCTACTGTGGCCATCAATTGCTGCCAATGTGCCCATCAAATGCTAACACTGTGCCCATCAAATTCTGCCAGTGTGCCCATGAATTGCTGCCAATGTGCCCATCAATTGCTAACACTGTGCCCATCAAATGCTGCCAATCTGCCCATCAATTGCTAACACTGTGCCCATCAATTGCTGCCAGTGTGCCCATCAATAGCCGCTACTGTACCCACCAAATGCTGCCTGTGTGCATCCCCCGCCCGGCACTTACATGTCTCGGTGGGGTAGCTTGTCCCGGTAATCAGGTGCTTCCAAAAAATACCCTGCCGCTGTAATTCAGGTGCCCGACACCAGAAATAGATTCATGCAATGCATGAATTAATCTATGGTGATAGAGCGGTGCCAGGCAGAGGCGGCTCTAGGCTTTGTGAGGCCTTAGGCAAAACTTGACATGGGGCCCCACGCACACCCATGATGGGAAAAATAATTGAAGGATAAGAGTCTCTTCCCCACAAACATGGCCAATGATTGTGGAGGTCTGCGGGCAGGGGGCTTAGCAGAATCTGAAAGCCCCCCTTTAACAAGGTGGCCCCCAGATTGTGCTCTTTAATAACTAAGGGGCTGGGGCCACACGGTGATGTCACCTGGTGAACCTGCCCTCTTGTGACATCATTGACTGAGGGCATGCTGGGTCATTGACGTCACAAGGGGTGGTGTCACCGATATTCACTTGTTGTTAGGGACGCTGGGGGCCCCGCTCCTGAGTCAGGGCTCATAACGCTGCCTGAGCACAGCAGCGTTAAGGTCTCCTGTCCCTCAAAACTGGGGTAATGCATTGGGTAAGTTAGGCAGCCACAAGGCCCCTGTGAGTATGAGGCCTTAGGTGACTGCCTAATTTGCCTAATTAAAGAGCCGCCTTTGGTGCCAGGAGGGCGGGGGAGGGGGCGGCGCCCGTGCACCACTGCTCTCTACGGAACCTAGGTAGCATTATCTGCAAAACTTTCTCACTCTTGGGTTGAATTACCGTAGAACGATCTACTCGTCTATTTAGGTAGGATTATCTGCAAAGACAAGTGCCCTCGGGGCTAGACGTGCATCCAGACCTCATATGGAAATTGCTGCTTCTATCTTGTAGGAATTTCTCCCGAGGAAGCACCGAGGACCTCATTACTAACAAGGCTTAGTGCTGCTGTGCCCCATGTCCATATCTTAAGAAAGGGGCTTAAAAAAACCTGTTGACTCCTCATTATCTCTATCATTCCGGACAGTTCTTATGCAAAAAGTGCCAATGAGAAATAAAAATACATCACATAAAAAATAAAAAATAAAACTGGCACAATTATGGACTGAAGAGCAAAAAACAACAAAGGGTTTCACTGGAGACGTTGGACGTGGATCTCAAGTCTTCCTGACACGTTTCAGGTCCCGGGGCCAACGGCTCGGTGTTTGTACTTGGCTGTAGGGTGACCACATTTTCAAACTGCCATTCAGGGACAACCCCCCCCCCCTAAGAATCTGCTTGTGCTGTAACATTTTTTTTTTTTACATGTAGCGCCCCCTTACTTTCAGTATGGGCACTACGCTAAAGTTAGTGCGGAATGGGAGCGTTACTTTGCTCCCATTCACTATTTGTTTACATTTTGGGACTTCTGTCATTCCAGAGATGTCCACTGGGTCAGTCTGTGGTCCAGGGATGCAATGTCATCCCTGGCCTGCAGTTGGCGCCAGAGGGGTTCTGGCAGAGTAATTTTCTCCAGCAGCCAATCAGAGGAGCTTTTTCCCTCACGAGGCATGCTGGAGAGGAGTATATCTGTGACAGGTGTCATGTGTTCTAAAATCTTCGCGGGGTCCCCGTTCCAGGTGCGGCATCCACCTTCAGGGTGCGCTCATCCATGGACCCCGCCGGCGTGGCCCACCTGGCCATAGTTGCAGACCACTTGGAACCTCATCCGGAGGTACAAGGGGACCCCAGTGACTGGCTGGGTTCCCGGTTCGATTGAAGGATCCTAGGCTGTGCCTCGATGTGGAATGGTTCTACACTGTGGGAGCTTCTTCTTCATTGTTTGGTAACTCACTGACCTATACGGAGCCTGAGCATCAGTGAGCATTCATCGGCTGATTCGCTGTTGGCTTGCCCCCTTGGACTGTTTGATGTGTTGCTGACACTTCCTTGGACAAAGGACCCTGGCTGGGTTATAGCCGCAGGTTTGCTATAGCTTGCCTCTGGTAAGCCATTCATTTGTACGGTGGAGGTGCACCGTTCAATCCGGTGTTTATTGGATCACTTGGATTATTCCTTGGTGACTTGTGGATTGACATCTTTCAACTAATTTTTTTTTTCACTTATGTACTTTTTCTTTATTTTTTCACCCACAGAGTGATAACTATATTGTTTGATCCATTCATATTTTGGCTGAACTAGTTAGACATGTTCACTGCCGAAAAATTCTCTTTTTTTGTTTTATTCGTTTTTTTGCTTTTTTTAAATTCGTAAATTTGGTTAATTCGTAAATTCGGTATATTCGAAAATTTGGAAATCAGAAATTCCTAAATTCATAAATTCGAAAAATTCGGAATTTCGAAAATTCGGAAATTTGGAAATTCGGAATTTGAAAATTCGGAAAATTCAAAAATCCAATTTTCGAAATTTCCCATTTTCGAATTTTAGATTTTAATCTAATTTAAAATTTTAAAATTTCAAATCTCGAATTGTCGAAGTTTTCAACTTTCGAATTTTCAAATTCTTGAGTTTCTGAATTTACAAAACTCGGAAATTCGAAAATGCACAAATTCAGAAATTCTGAAATTCAAAAATCCAATTTTCGAAATTTCCCATTTTCTAATTTTAGATTTTCGAATTTTGCAATTTCGAACCTCGAATTTATAAAATTTTTAATTTTCACATTTTCGAATTTACGAATTTCTGAATTTACAAAACTCTAAAATTTGGAAATCCAGAAATTCGCAAAATTCGAAAGTTTGGAAATTCGACATTTCGAAACTACGAAAATCCAAAAATTAGGAAATTTAAACAATCGGAAATTTCTGAATTAACTATTTTGTCAAAATTTGTTAAAAAAACTAATTCGGAACTAAACAAATTGCACATGTCTAGAACTAGTTACTCCAAACCAATCACATATATTGGTTTACTATATACTATGGCCCAGATTCACATACCTGGGCGCATAGTTATGCCGGCGTAGCGTATGGAATATGCGCTACGCCGACGTAGTGTAGAGCGGCGAGCACAGTATTCTCAAAATACTTGCTCCCAACGTTGCGCCGGCGTAACTTAAATCCGTCGGTGTAAGCCCACCTAATTCAAAGTAGGTGGAAGTGGGCGTGATTCATTTAAATGAACCGTGACCCCATGCAAATGATGGTCCGAATGAACGGCGCATGCGCGCGCATGCTCAGAATCACGTCGAAGATACTCCCTAAGATACGACGGCTCAATGCCTACGACGTTAACGTAACCTACGTCCAGCCCCATTCACGTACTACTACGTAAACAACGTAAAATACGACGGCTGTTCCGTCGTCCATACCTTTGCATGGGATGCGCCTCCTATAGGTGGAATAACTTTACGCCGGACGTACGTCTTACATAAACGGCGTATACTACTGTAACGGGCGCAAGTACGTTCGTGAATCGGCGTATCTCGGTCATTTGCATATTCGACGCGTTAATCAATGGAAGCGCCTCTTGCGGCCAGCGTAAATATGCGCCCAGGATACGACGACGTAGGAGACTTACATCGGTCGGATGGAGACAGAATTCAGGCGTATCTAGCATTAAGAATCAGGCGCATAGATACGACGGCGCATCCGTGCACTTACGCGGCGTATATAAAGATACGTCTGCGTAAGTGCTTTGAGAATCCGGGACTATATGTTATATTTCACATTATTATATTTCCTATGTGTTTTTATATTTCACAATATTTTTGTAGGATGTTTTATCAGCTGAATGGCAGCTTACAAAAAAAAAAAGACATAGGCCCGGATTCACAAAGCACTTACGCCGACGTATCTCGAGATACGCCGCGTAAGTGTAACTATGCGCCGTCGTATCTATGCGCCGTGCCCACAAACTGAGATACGCCTAAAAATAGGCTTCATCCGACCGACGTAACTTGCCTACGCCGTCCTATCGTGGGCGCATATTTACGCTGGTTGCAAGGGGCGCTCCCATTGATTTTCTATGCACATATGCAAATGAGGGAGATACGCCGATTCACGATCGTACTTGCGCCCGGCGCATAATATACGCGGTTTGCGTAAGTCGTACGTCCGGCGTAAAGTTATTCCTCATATAGGAGGCGCAAGTCATGCAAAGGTATGGACCAGGGAACACAAGCCGTTGTATCTTTTGTCGTTTACGTTGTACGTGAATATGACTAGGCGTAAGTTACGTTCACGTCGTAGGCAGTGATCTGTCGTATCGTAGGGAGAAGTTCCAACGTGATTCTGAGCATGCGCACAGGGATGCGGCCACGGGCCGCCGTTCATTTTAAGTACTTCTATGACGCTTGGCCCATCATTTGCATGGGGTCACGCCTCATTAGCATGGCTCATGCCCACTTCCACCTACGCCGGCTTACGCCGAGGAAACCCAGCGTATCTTTAACCACTTAACAACCGCCCTATAGACGAAATACGTCTACAAGGCGGTTGCTTAACTCTAGGAGGGCGTCAATGTACGTCCTCCCAGAATCGCGCTCCCGCGTGCCCTGTGGGGCGCGCACACGGGAGTCTCCGTGACCGCTGTCACCGGCTGATCACGGATCACGGTAAATCGCCGCTGATAGCGGCGGTTTACCACGTGATCGCTCCGTCCAATGACGGAGCGATCACTAGTAAACAAACCGGCGTCATGTGATGACGCCGGTTCCTCCCTCTCCTCTCTGTACCGAACGGTACAGTGTGGGAGAGGAAAGGGGAGAGAGCGGAAGCAGCAGTAGCTGCGGGCTGGATCTGTGACACATGCAGTCACAGATCCAGCCATCCATCCCTCCCTGTGCAATACTCTGCAGTACCCCCATACTCTGCAATACCCCCACACTCTGCAATGCCCCCATACTCTGCAATACCCCAAAATACTCTGCAATGCCCCCATACTCTGCAATGCCCCCATACTCTGCAATACCCCAAAATACTCTGCAATGCCCCCATACTCCGCAATGCCCCGCAATACTCCGCAATGCCCCACAATACCCCGCAATACCCCGCAATACTCCGCAATACTCCGCAATACCCTGCAATACTCCGCAATACTCCGCAATACCCCGCAATACTCCGCAATACCCCACAATACCCCGCAATACCCCACAATACCCCGAAATACTCCGCAATACCCTGCAATACCCCACAATACTCCGCAATACCCCACAATACTCCGCAATACCCCACAATACTCCGCAATACCCCACAATACCCTGCAACGTCGTCTATGGGGATTTTTAAGTAGCGAAGTTTGGCGCCATTCCACGAGCGTGTGCAATTTTGAAGGGTGACATGTTGGGTATCTATTTACTCGGCATAACTTCATCTTTCACATTTATGCAAAAGAATGAAGAAAAAATACTAAATTTGCCAAATTTTATAACAGAAACAAAGAAAAATTATTTTTTTTTACAGAATTTTCAGTCTTTTTTCTCTTATAGCGCAAAAAATAAAAAACCCAACGGTGATTAAATACCACCAAAAGAAAGCTCTATTTGTGTGAAAAAAAGGACGGAAATTTCATTTGGGTACAGTGTTGTATGACTGAGTAATTGTCATTCAAATTGTGAGAGCACCGAAAGCTGAAAATTGGTCTGGTTATTAAGGGGGTTTACGTGCCCAGTTGTCAAGTGGTTAAGAGCGAGTGCTTTGTGAATCCAGTGCTTGCCTCTGTGCGCTGCGCCGGCGTATCGTAAAAGAGATACGCTACGGCGGCATAAATATGCGCCGATGTATGAGAATCCGGGCCTATATGTTATATTTCACATTATTATATTTCCTATGTGTTGTTATATTTCACAATATTTTTCGAAGGATGTCTTATCAGCTGAATGGCAGCTTACAAAAAAAAAAGCCATATTATTGTGCTGGAATATAATTAGTCGGTATGTTCTCTGCAGAGATGACTCCTCTCCATGTCTGTACAAGGCTCATGAGTCAGCCGGGAAATGTGTTTTCTTTTCAGCGCTAATCTTGACCTGACAGAATTCCTCATGTTGAAAAAAAAAATAGCAATCCATAAGAAGTAGGAAAGAATCTAATACAGTATACACTTTGCTGAAATATATATATATTTTTCACAAAACTTAAAATTTTAAATTAAAGTTGTACTCCAGGCAGATATTAAGACCATTGTTGGCGAAATATGTCTCTACGCTGTGCGCAAACCAGATCTCCTGTGCTAGTAAAGAACCCTTTCAACACATTTCAATCTAATGTTATAATGTATCTTACCTATCACTCTATTTCCCGCATATCCCCAAATAAACAGACATCACCACAACTCACATCCTCAGCTCCATCGCACGGCTGCCTCCGCCGAGCCCCGAACTTTTTTTATTATTCAAAGACATCATAAGCAATGACAAACAGGAAGTGATGGCCGCAACAGCCAATCGCTTCCTCCTTGGGAAATGACCTCACAGGATATGACCTCAACACAGGAAATTACCTCAACACAGGAAATTACCTCACAGGATATGGCCTCAACACAGGAAATTACCTAAACACAGGAAATGACCTCACAGGATATGACCTCAACACAGGAAATGACCTCACAGGATATGACCTCAACACAGAAAATGACCTCAACACAGGAAATGACTTCACAGGATATGACCGTAACACAGGAAATGACCTCACGGGATATGACCTCAACACAGGAAATTACCTCAACACAGGAAATTACCTCACAGGATATGACCTTAACACAGGAAATGACCTCACAGGATATGACCTCAACATAAGAAATTACCTCAACACAGGAAATGACCTCACAGAATATGACCTCAACACAGGAAATTACCTCACAGGATATGACCTCAACACAGGAAATGACCTCAACACAGGAAATGACCTCACAGGATATGACCTCAACACAGGAAATGACCTCACAGGATATGACCTCAACACAGGAAATGACCTCAACACAGGAAATGACCTCACAGGATATGACCTCAACACAGGAAATTACCTCACAAGATATGACCTCAACACAGGAAATGACCTCAACACAGGAAATGACCTCACAGGATATGACCTCAACACAGGAAATGACCTCAACACAGGAAATTACCTCACAGGATATGAATGTCAACACAGGAAATCCTTCCAACATGATAAGTTTAAAAAAAAAATGGAGGGTTGGGACTTTAAATGAGATGCGATTATAGCAGTATGCGATTAAGTATATATATATGGAAAATATAAAAATTGTTTCCATAATGACCAGGCTCAAAAATACCCTCCATTTTTTATACCCTTACAGGGATGGAGGCCTGTGGTGGTGCATGCCACGTGCCTCATACAAAGTCCCAACCCCATTTTATTTTTTTAACATTAGCAAGGGATGGAGATGCGATTTTCAGGAGTGTAACAGAGTGCCTCCACAGATCTACCACCAACAGTTAATTTATGCATTGTCATTTTTTGGCTAGCTGACCCAGTTAGATGGGGTCCGCACCCAGTTTGGTGGTATTTTGGTTTGGTAGGCATGTATTGGTTTCACCCCTGTTTTTTGTCTTTCCAGTGCTCTCATTTGCCAGACCAACCATAGATAGGGGCAGGTCTAGGTTGCCATCTGCTCCCTGTCTATTGATTAGCACACCTGTGCTCCTCCTTTGGAGACTTTAAAAATCATAGTTAGGACTGCAGCTACACAGAGTGCCGTGACGCTTGGCCTGCAGCTTCCCAGGTATTTGCAAATAACTGCAACTAAACCTCTGTTTTAATTACATACAGTTAGACAGATTAATTTGGTTTAGTGCTTCTTGGGCTGGTATTTTTGAGCCTGGTCATTAATACTCATTATGGAAACAATTTTTATATTTTCCATATATATATATACTTAATGTATGTAAATGTCAGTGTATGTAGGTCAGACAGTGTATGTAAATGTCGGTCAGTGTATTTCAGGTAGATCAGTGTAGGTAGGTCAGTGTATGCCAGGTAGGTCAGTGTATGTCAGGTAGGTCAGTGTATATAGGTCAGGTAGGTCAGTGTATGTAGGTCAGGTAGGTCAGTGTATGTATGTCAGGTAGGTCAGTGTATGTAGGTCAGTGTATGTAGGTCACTACCGTCAGTGTATGTAGGTCAGTGTATTGTCAGGTAGGTCAGTATAGGTAGGTCAGTGTATGTCAGGTAGGTCAGTGTATATAGGTCAGGTAGGTCAGTGTATATAGGTCACTACCGTCAGTGTAGGTAGGTCAGTGTAGGTAGGTCAGGTAGGTCAGTGTATGTAGGTCAGTGTATATAGGTCAGGTAGGTCAGTGTATATAGGTCACTACCGTCAGTGTAGGTAGGTCAGTGTAGGTAGGTCAGGTAGGTCAGTGTATGTAGGTCAGTGTATGTAGGTCATGTAGGACATTGCCCAGCCAAAAAAAAAGCCTGCGTCACATACACCGCCCCCTCCCACGTTTTCCAGCCTTGGACTTCGGGCTGAAGCCCCTGGTCTGTTCTCTACCTAGTAACGCCCCTGCTTGTAGGTCCTAAATCATGGATGAGGTGGACTGCCCTGCAGCACCTTCACATACAAAGTCAAGCAATGGCGGCCCGGTTCTTTCTATCCCGACTGGTTCTCTTTAGGCCATAGGGAATTTTTCCATGAGACGACGAGGAAGACAAAGGCAGTGCGGGATATTGAATGTCAATGCCGCGGCGTATTTAGTTGTCAGGTGCTCAATGCTGAGGTGTAATGAATGATATTTACTGAACGCTCTTCCTTGATTCTCCAGCCATAATCTTTTTAAGCAAGCGAGTCCTGACAGGCAAGACAGAGACAAGTATCTGCCGGAAATCAATCACTTCTGAAACTCGTCTGAGATAAATTATGAATCACAGCAGCCAGCGCGGTGCAGCCAGTGTGAATTATTGAATTCGGCTCATTGTGAGCCGCTTCATGTTCCCCCGGAAAGTCTCCGAGAACCTTCACTATTCCCAGATTTCTAAATATCAGATGGAAAAATACCGGCAAACTCATCCCGGAGCTCGGAACTCGGACTGCGCTCTCCATGAGGTTGGGTCTTCGTATTCTTCCATAATTAGATCTTATTCTTCAAATGTAAAAAGTCTCCCAATAATTGTATTTCCTGAGCTTAGAATCGTTCACAATGAAATCAATACCCATCATGCCCCTTACATTGGTGATCAGTGGGAAGAATGCCCCATACATTGGTGATCAGTAGTGACCCCCCCCCCCCACCCGGTTCGGTTCTCACCAGAACATGTGAACAGACCAAAAATCCGTGCATACACGCAAACCCTATCAAAGTCTATGGGATACGAACGTGAAAGATCAAAAATCATAATTTTAAAGGTTAATATACAAGTTATTGTCATAAAAAGCGTTTGGGGACCCGGGTCCTGCCCCAGGGGACATGCATCAATGCAAACCCTTTTTTCGGGAGCAGTGATTTTAAAAAATGCTTAAGGTGAAACAATAAAAATGAAATATTCCTTTAAATATTGTGTCTGGGGGGTCCCTTTAGTCTGCCTGTAAAGTAGCGCATCTTTCCCATGTTTATAACAATACCACAGCAAAAGCAAATTTCTAAAGGAAAAAACTACATTTAAAATTGCTTGCGGCTGTAATGTATTGCCGAATCCTGGCAATATAAAAAAAATAATTGAAAAATGTTGTGATTTCCCCCCCCCCACCCCCAGTCCATTACCAGGCCCTTTGGGTCCACGGCAGAAAGTAAAAAAAAAATGGCGTGGGTTCCCCCCAAAATCCATACCAGACCCTTATCCAAGCATGCAACCTGGCAGGTCACAGGAAAAGGGGAGGAGGGTACAAGAGCGCCCCCCCCCCGAACCGTACCAGGACACATGCCCTCAACATGGGGAGGGTCCTTGTTGATGGGGACAAGGGCCTCATCCCCACAACCCTTGCCCGGTGGTTTAAGGGGTCTGCGGGCAGGGGGCTTATCGGAATCTGGAAGCCCCCTTTAACAAGGGGACCCCCAGATCCCACCCCCCCCATGTGAATAAGTATGCAAAACATTGTACCCCTACCCAGTCACAAAAAAAGTGTCAAAAAACGACAGGAGACAGTTTTTGACAATAATTTTAAAAGTGTCCCACAACGTAAATCCATTGTCAATCATGGTGCCGACGGTCCAGAGAAAAAAAAAACTGAAAAACTCTGCCTCCATGGGAGGCGTCCCACCGACTGCCTTCTTTTCGCTTTGACAGCTGTTATATAGCCAAGGGCGGGGCCACCCAGTGATATAAACGTGTGACCCCGCCCTTGGCTATATAACAGCTGTCATCGCGAAAAGTTGGCAGTCATAGTTACATAGTTAGTCAGGTTGAAAAAAGACACAAGTCCATCCAGTCGGTGGGACGCCTCCCATGGAGGCGGAGTTTTTCCGATTTTCTTTTTTTCTCTGGACTGTTGGATGCTGGGACACCTTTTTTTTTTTTCATTTTAATAAAGGAATTGTCAAAAACGTTCTGCTGTCATTTTTACTTTTTTTTTACACTTTTTTAGTGAATGGGTTAGGGGTACAATGTACCGCATACTTATTCACATAGGGGGGATCTGGGGGCAGGAGGCGACAAGCTGAGGTCAGGGCAGGAGGCGATGAGTCGAGGCTAGAGCAGGAAGTGACAAGCCGAGATCAGGGCAGGAGGCAACAAGCCGAGGCCAGAGCAGGAAGCGACAAGACGAGGTCAGGGCAGGAGGCGACAAGCCGAGGTCAGGGCAGGAGGCGACGAGCCGAGGCTAGAGCAGGAGGCGAATAGCCGAGGTCAGGGCAGGAGGCGACAAGCCGAGGCTAGAGCAGGAAGCGACAAGCCAAGGTCAGGGCAGGAGGCGACAAGCCGAGGTCAGGGCAGGAGGCGACGAGCCGAAGCTAGAGCAGAAGTCCACAAGTCGAGGCAAGAGCAGGAGGCGACAAGTCGAGGTCAGGGCAGGAGGCGACAAGCCAAGGTCAGGGCAGGAGGCGACAAGCCGAAGTTAGGGCAGGAGTCGACAAGCCAAGGCTAGAGCAGGAGTCCACAAGCCGAGGCTAGAGCAGGAGGCGACAAGTCGAGGTCAGGGCAGGAGGCGACAAGCCAGGATCAGGGCAGGAGGCGACAAGCCAAGGTCAGGGCAGGAGACGACAAGCCGAGGTTAGGGCAGAAGGTGACAAGCCAAGGTCAGGGCAGAAGACAACAAGCCAAGGTCAGGGCAGGAGTCAACAAGCCTAGGTCAGGGTCCATGTAAGTAGCCTGCTGGTCAGCAGATACCGAGCAGAAATAGAAAAGACTGGATGCATGGTCAGATGAGACAGGTCAGTAACAGACGTTCAGATCAGGCATTGACAGCATGCAGGCAGATGGTCAAGGCACAGGGCAAGGTCAGTATCAATAGAGACAAGCTGAGATTAGGGCAGAAGTCGACAAGCCGAGGTTAGGGCAGGAGGCGACAAGCCAAGGTCAGGGCAGAAGACAACAAGCCAAGGTCAGGGCAGGAGGCGATAAGCCAAGGTTAGGGCAGTAGGCGACAAGCCGAGGCTAGGGCAGGAGTCAACAAGCCAAGGTCAGGGCAGAAGGAGACAAGCCAAGGCCAGGGCAGGAGGCGACAAGCCAATAGTCAGGGCAGGAGGCGTCAAGCCAAGGTTAGAGCAGGAGGCAACAAGCCGAGGTCAGGACAGGAGGCAACAAGCCGAGGTCAGGGCAAGAAGCGACGAGCCGAGGCTAGAGCAGGAGGCGAATAGCCGAGGTCAAGGCAGGAGGCGACAAGCCAAGGCTAGAGCAGGAGTCCACAAGCCAAGGCAAGAGCAGGAGGCGACAAGTCGAGGTCAGGGCAGGAGGCGACAAGCCAAGATCAGGCCAGGAGGCGACAAGCCAAGGTCAGGGCAGGAAGCGACAAGCCGAGGTTAGGGCAGGAGGCGACAAGTTGAGGTCAGGGCAGGAGTCAACAAGCCACGGTCAGGGCAGGAGGAGACAAGCCGAGGCCAGGGCAGGAGGCGACAAGCCAAGGTCAGGGCAGGAGGTGAGAAGCCAAGGTCAGGGCAGGAGGCGACAAGCCGAGGTCAGGGCAGGAGTCAACAAGCCTAGGTCAGGGACCAGGTAAGTAGCCTGCTGGTCAGCAGATACTGAGCAGAAATAGAAAAGACTGGATGCATGGTCATATGAGACAGGTCAGTAACAGACGTTCAGATCAGGCATTGACAGCATGCAGGCGGATGGTCAAGGCACAGGGCAAGGTCAGTATCAATAGAGACAAGCTGAGATTAGGGCAGGAGGCGACAAGCCAAGGTCAGGGCAGGAGGCGACAAGCCAAGGTCAGGGCAGGAGTCAACAAGCCGAGATTAGGGCAGGAGACGACAAGCCAAGGTCAGGGCAGGAGGTGAGAAGCCAAAGTCAGAGCAAGATTCGACAAGCCGAGGTTAGGGTAGGAGTAGACAAGCTGGGGTCAGGGCAGGAGACGACACGACGGGTCAATCACAGAAGTCAAGTACAGGAACTGGCACAGGAACACAGGGAATGCCGTAGATCAGACAGCAACTGACAGAGCTTCATTTGTACTATGGCCAGTATTTCCCTGACACATGATTCTTACAGCACACCAGACTTCATGCCAACCAGCACAGCATTCTTTCCAGCTGCCGTTCGGTTGAATGCGCGGAGCGTCTTGCTCGGCTCGGAGTGGACAAAGCAACTCGTAAGACGATATATTTCATATCCTCGAGGTGATTGTTATTCCGCACCATCCCTTACAGTCCCATCGTCTGCAATCTCGAATGATCCGTCTCATCTATCAAACATATACTGTAGGTCCTACGCCGGCTGTACGCGCGTGCGAGCGGCCAGGCATAGAGAATCATCGTCTCTGCCTCGTTGGTGGTACAGAGCCTGGATGTTGCCCCCGTCCATATCCGGCAGACCATCTGTGCAAATGCTCTGCGTTCTGCTGGGCAGGATGTTTTCACAAATATAATGAGACCCCCGAGGTGTAAAGGTGAAACAGATTGCGTGGTAGCATGAGGGGAGAGAGGCGGGAGACCAAAACTGCTACATCAGTGGGCCGGCTCTGTTCTGCACGGGGAATAGACGGGACCGGGTTACACAAAGTACAATCCGCACATGAAACGCCACAAAGAAAACATTCAATAATTCAGCAGCGCTGGTTCCTTTGTTAGATTTACACTCGGCGCCGAGGGCGGGGAGCAAACATCGTTCATATGTGACGGGTGGACCCTGCTGCTGATCCATCCCATGGAATTCTATTGTGTTATTTGTAATTCTCAGAGTCTCCTGAATAGAGAACATTGTGAATCTCTGTACATACCGTGCTATAAAGACAATTTCCCCCCCATAACTGATTGTCTTTGGGCCATATTCCCGTAGATTTCGGGCGGGCGTCGCGTAAGCCATATACACTCCGCCGCCCCAACCTACAGGAGCAAGTGCTGTATTCCCCAAACACTTGCTCCGTAGTTTTGGGCGGCGGAGTGTAAATGGCCCGGCGTATCCACGCGTAACTCCAAGGGGGCGGCTTGTATTTAAATTAAGCGCGCCCCCGATTCGAACGAACTGCGCATGCACCGGGCTTAAAATAGCCCAGTGCGCATGCTCCAGTTCTCGGCGGAAAACGTCAATGACGCCGACGTGTGCGTCATTGACGTAAAGTCGTATTGAAGAACGACTTAAGGAAACAACGTACCCAACGGGAAAAGACGACGCGGACCCGACGCCATACTTAACATGGCCTACGTGGGACTGGCGTAAGGTTACCCCTTATATAGCAGGGGAAAGTTTACGCTTACGCAAACGACGTAAGCGACGGTTACGCGACGCGATTTCGTTCGGGAATCGGCGTATCAGGCTCATTTGCATAAACAAATGAGACCTGAACGTAAACGCCACCTAGCGGCCGGCGGCGAATTACATTTAAGATCCGACAGTGTAAGTGACTTACACATGTTGGATATTAAGCGTATCTATGCGAAAATGATTGTAAGAATCACTCTCATAGATACGCGGGCCAAAAAAGAGAGATACGATGGAGTATCCTGAGATACTCCATCGTAACTATACTCAGAATATGGCCCAAAGTCTATGCGGAAAAAGAGAGGGGAGCAGAGGGGTAACAAACCTCGGGACTTTAAGGGGGTTTTCAAACACCAAAACAGTATCATAAAATTCCAATGTTTTATTAAAGATATAAAAACATTGCACAAATGTAAAACATCCATGTCAAGTGGAAAGGGTGCTACCACATGCATAAATGACTATGACAGATACCGCTCGACATGTTTCGCTCAAAACAAGCTTCCTCAGGAGTTTTCGGTACAGTACATATTATGCCGGGAATAACAAGAGACAAGGATGAAAGGTATTATTGTTTTTGAAATGAATACTTACAAAACAAATACATCAAAATCTTGTATAGTGGATCAGTTGCTGATCCACTATACAGGTACAAAAGTAATGTGAGATCATAAATATAAAAGTACATCTGATATGTGGAGGGAAAGAGGGTCTCGCCTGGGCTGCCAATGCACTAGGTATACACTTGATCATTGATAATTGAGTGAGTGAGTAACTTGTATAGCGCAACAAATGCGAACTGAATTACCTCACAGAATCACAGTATATATAAAATAATATGCAAAGTGGTTGGAGGGAAGTGTCAGGTCACCAGATGACAGATGCACCCCGTTGGAGTCAGGAGTGCACCACAAGGTAGTGAACCCTATAGCAGACTGCTGCGGATGGAACACAGAGTGGATATGAAAGGCAGGGCCGCCATCAGGAATTATGGGGCCCCTTACACAGCTTCAGGCATGGGCCCCCTGGAGAAGAGAACCGGGGGGGGGGGGTGCTGCCGCCTGAAATTGAGAAGCGGGGAGGCTGCCACGAATTGAGAAGCGGGGGGGGGGGCCCTTTACAAAAAAGTAAGAAATAAAGAAAAATATATATAAAAAAGGGGGGTAGCCATCTGGGGCCCTGGGGACCTCTGGCTGGGCCCTTTAATAAAAAAGAAAAAAAATATATATTTAAATGTATTTATTTTTAAAAAGGGGGGTTGCCATCTGGGGCCCTGGGGACCTATGGGCCATTTAATAAAATGCATATTTATATATATATATATATATATACACACACATTTTTTTTTAGAAAAATAAATTACAAAAAAAGGGGGGTTGCCATCAGGGACCTCTGGGCCCTTTAATAAAAAAAAGAAACCTCTGGGCCCTTTAATAATAATAATAATCATATTAATAATATAATATATATATAAAAAATAAAATAAATAAAATATATAAAAAATATATATTTGTTTATAAAAAAAGGGGGGTTGTCATCCAGGGTCCCTGTGGACCTCCGAGCTCCTTACAGGTGTAATGCCTGTACCCCCCTGATGGCGGCCCTGCCCACAGGAAGCTTGAGCCCAAGATTCCCCAGGGCACGGAGTCTAAGATTCAGTAGGTATTCACCAGAGCCTCTAGTGGTGAGGATGGCCTTAGCTGCAGCTGAATCCAGGTCGCAGCCCCCAGAGTCCCCTAGCTCACGCTCCGTTGGGCATAGAGGAGAGAGGGGAAGCAGTCATTCAGGATAAAAGAGATAGAGAGATAGTGTCTTAGACAGGTATCTGCTTCCTCCTGAAAGGTGCCAAATGTGATACCGGAGGGGGGGGGAGGAATCCGAACAGCGGAGGTTTCTTTTTTGTGTGGACCTCCGCTTTAAGTGTGTCTTAGGGAGTGATTCTAACTATGTGGGGGAATGGGCTACAATACCTGTCGCCGAGAATGTGTTTCCAGCACGACTGCATCGCGCTGATTCTCTGCGACAGGGTGCCGACATCTCGCACTCGCTGGAATAGAAAAAAGCACATTCCAGCGAGCGCGTCATAGAAGCGACGGGGATACGACTTGGATTCCCACCAATTCCAACCGCATCGTTTGGTATGAATCATGAGGGGGAACTCCACGCCAAATTTTAAATAAAAAACTGGCATGGGTTCCCCCCCAGGGGCATACCAGGCCCTTAGGTCTGGTATGGATTGCAAGTAGACCCCCCCTACGCCGAAAAAACGGCGTGGGGGTCCCCCCACATTCCATACCAGACCCGTATCCAAGCACGCTGCCCGGCCGGTCAGGAAAGGAGTGGGGACGAGCGAGCTGCCCCTCCACCCCAAAGTACCCTGTCCCCATGTTGATAAGGACAGGGCCTCTTCCCAACAACCCTGGCCGTTGGTTGTCGGGGTCTGCGGGCGAGGGGCTTATCGGAATCTGGTAGCCCCCTTTAATAAGGGGGCCCCCAGATACCGGCCCCCTACCCTAGGTGAATGAATATGGGGTACATCGTACCCCTACCCATTCACCTGGAAGAAAAATGTCAATAAAATAAACACACAACACAGGGTTTTAAAAATAATTTATTAGTCAGCTCCGGGGGTCTTTCTCCACTCTCCGGGGGGTCTTCTTCCATCTTCTCCACTCTCCGCTGTCGTCTCGGTGCTCCCCGGTTCTTCTCCCGCTCGCTCTCCGGGGCCTCCTTCGGGGCTGGCCGCCGCCATCTTCTTTTTAGCTCTATTACTAGAGGCAGCGCAAGCCCGCTCTTCTTTGCCCTCTTCCGCCTTCTTCTTTTCTTCAGATGTTGACGCGTCGCTTTCTCCCGCTGTAATGCCGGGTGTCCGGTGCGTGATGATTTATATAGGCCTCTTATGACGTCACAGTCCCATCATGCTCCGGGACCGGGACCAGCTCTCAAACATTTGTTGTCGGAAATTTCCGACAGCAAATGTCCGATGGAGCCTTCACACGGTCGGAATTTCCGAACCACAAGCTCACATCGAACATTTGTTGTCGGAAATTCCGATCGTGTGTACGCGGCATTAGTCTCCGAGAACAAAGAAAACCCTCTAAGTGGCTCAGTTTTGGGCTGATTTTAGTAACTACTGATGTTCCTATTACATCTTCTGTTATCAGACTCCCATGCAGGACCGCCATCAGGGGGGTACAAGCAGAACATCTGTAAGGGGCCTGGAGGTCCCCAGGGGCCCGGATGGCAACCCCCCTTTTTTTTTTTTTTTTTTTTTTTAATTTTTAATTCTTTTGTAAGGGACACAAAAGGTCCCCAGGGCCCTGGATGGCAACCCCGCTTTTTTTTTACTTGTTTATATATTTTTTTATTTTTTATTTTTATTAAAGGGCCCAGAGGTCCCCAGGGCCTCGAATGGCAACCCCCCCCCCTTTTTTTTTATATATTTTTTTATATATATTTGTTTTATTTCTTTTTTTTTCTTCTTTTTTCTTTTTATTAACCACTTCCCGACCGCCGCATGTATATGTACGTCCACAGAATGGCACGTACAGGCAAATGGGCGTACAGGTACGTCCTTGCCTTCTAGCGGGTGGGGGGTCCGATCGGGGGACCCCCCCGCTACATGCGGCGGTCGGATTCCCGCGGGGAGCGATCCGGGACGACGGCGCGGCTATTTGTTTATAGCCACTCCGTCGCGATCGCTCCCCGGAGCTGAAGAACGGGGAGAGCCGTGTGTAAACACGGCTTCCCCGTTCTTCACTGTGGCGTCAGCATCGATCGTGTGTTCCCTTATATAGGGAAACTCGATCGATGACGTCATTCCTACAGCCACACCCCCCTACAGTTGTAAACACACACTAGGTGAACCCTAACTCCTACAGCGCCCCCTTGTGGTTAACTCCCAAACTGCAACTGTCATTTTCACAATCACGAATTTCACAATTTCGCAGTCACGAAAAAAATCGCTGATCGCCGCCATTAGTAGTAAAAAAAAAAAAAATAATAAAAATGCAATAAAACTATCCCCTATATTGTAAACGCTATAAATTTTGCGCAAACCAATCGATAAACGCCAATTCAATTTTTTTTTACCAAAAATAGGTAGAAGAATACGTATCGGCCTAAACTGAGGGAAAAATATTTTTTATATATGTTTTTGGGGATATTTATTATAGAAAAAAGTAAAAAATATTGATTTTTTTTTCAAAATTGTCGCTCTATTTTTGTTTATAGCGTAAAAACTAAAAACCGCAGAGGTGATCAAATACCACCAAAAGAAAGCTCTATTTGTGGGGAAAAAAGGACGCCAATTTTGTTTGGGAGCCACGTCATATGACCGCGCAATTGTCAGTTAAAACGACGCAGTGCCGAATCGCAAAACCTGGCCTGGGCATATAGCTGCCTAAAGGTCCGGGGCTTAAGTGGTTAAAGGGAAAGGGCCTAGAGGTCCCCAGGGGCCCAGATGGCTACCCCCCCTTTTTTATTTTCATCATGTTTTTTTTATTCTCCCAATTAGCGGCGGCACCCCCGCTTCTCAATTTGAGGTGGCAGCACACCCCCTCCCGGTTCTCTGCTCCAGGGGGCCATGCCTGAAGCTCTGTAAGGGGCCCCATAATTCCTGATGGCGGCCCTGCTCCCGTGACTTCCATCCTTTCAGAGAAATAATACTCTAACCCCGTCACACCCTTGAACGGCCATCGCTGGAATTGATCTGCTGCCTGGAAGAACACAGAATATGTTGGAAGCCCCCATCAAAGGATGAGCCTGGAGTCTCCCGTCTCGCTCCGCCAACATGAAGGGGCCATTTGGTGTCTGGTAATAACCAGTTGGGAAGATGAGTATCCCACCTTTCCATTATACTCTGCTGGGAAGTGAGGATCTCTCCGACACGCGGCGAATACAAATCTCCGTGTTTTTCATGTATTGTTTTTTTTTTAGAAAGGAGCTTTGCCGTTCCTCGGCACGGAACGTACGGCTACAGCTTGCTCCAGGCTATGAACAAGGTTCCTTTGATTTCCTTAATGTTTTCATCCCAGTCAATGAAGGACTGTCTCTTTAAGGTCCAGCGAATGACTTTTTAATGATTTCACACTGGGGCTGTCCATCCAAGTCTCTCCGACAGAAGCAAGGCTCCCCGAAGCCCCGGGGGTCACCCAACCCTCTTCTCTGTACTCTGCCGTCTAAGTGAAGGTGGCTTTTTTTTTTTTCTCCAAGCATCAAACGAACTGCGTTGAACTGAATAACAGTCAGCCTGAGATTTTCAGCGCCTGCAATAGAAGTATTGCATAAAACATATGGATGAGTATCTGGGATATCAACCAAAAAAGAAAACATACAATAAAAAGACAAAGTTTTATTCTTACATAAAGGCATTAATAAAATACATATTGGCTGATCTAACATAAAATTCCACTCGTTTCCCATCGGCACGTCCACCCTAATAAATATTTAATACGTATACAGTACGGTGGTGTCCAGGAAACAACGCGTTTCGAACAGATCTTCTGAGGAAGAGGAACATTCATATACAGTGCCTTGAAAAAGTATAACTTTATTGAAAATATAGTAATAATAATGACAGAACCACAAGCAAGAGTGTACCAGACACACACAAACCTCAGCACATTGATTTTAATAAAATGAAACCGTTTCTTTGCATTATTTTCTACAGTGCCTTGAAAAAGTATTCATACCCCTTGAAATTTTCTAAACTTTGTCATGTTACAACCAAAAACGTACTGGCCCAGATTCAGGTAGGGCGTTTTTACGCTACGCCTCCATAAATTACTGGAGCTACGCTGCATTCACGAAGCATTTGCTCCGTAATTTGCGGCGGCGTATCGTAAAAGGGGCCGGCGTAAGCGCGCGTAATTTAAATGATCCCGTAGGGGGCGTGGATCATTTAAATTAGGCGCGTTCCCGCGCCGAACGTACTGCGCATGCTCCGTCGGGAAAATTTCCCGTTGTGCATTGCGGTAAATGACGTCGCAAGGACGTCATTGGCTTCGACGTGAACGTAAATGGCGTCCAGCGCCATTCACGAACGAGTTACGCAAATGACGCAAAATTTGAAAATCGCGACGCGGGAACGACTTCCATACTTACCATTGGCTGCGCCTCCTAATAGCAGGAGCAGCCTTACGGTGAAAAGGACGTACGCAAACGACGTAAAAAACGAGCGCCGGCCGCGCGTACGTTTGTGAATCGGCGTTAGTATGCAATTTGCATACTCTACGCTGACAACTACGGGTGCGCCACCTAGCGGCCAGCGTCAGATTGCACCCTAAGATACGACGGCATAAGAGACTTATGCCAGTCGTCTCTTAGGCTACAGTCGGGGTATCTAACTTTCTGAATACAGAAAGTAGATACGCCGGCGCTACTTAGCAATTACGCTGTGTATCTATGGATACGCCGGCGTAATTGCTTTCTGAATCTACCCCACTGTATATACTCAAGTATAAGCCGACCCGAATATAAGCCGAGGCACCTAATTTTACCACAAAAAAACTGGGAAAACGTATTGACTCGAGTATAAGCCTAGGGTGTCCATCTGCATGCCTCACTTTGCCTCACTGTGCCCATGCCTCACTGTGTCAATGCCTCTCTGTGCCCATGCCTCACTGTGCCCATGCCTCACTGTGCCCATGCCTCACTGTGCCCATGCCTCACTGTGTCCATGCCTCACTGTGCCCATGCCTCACTGTGTCCATGCCTCATTGTGCCCATGCCTCACTGTGTCCATGCCTCACTGTGTCCATGCCTCACTGTGCCCATACCTCACTGTGTCCATGCCTCACTGTGCCCATGCCTCACTGTGCCCATGCCTCACTGTGCCCATACCTCACTGTGCCCATGCCTCACTGTGTCCATGCCTCACTGTGTCCATGCCTCATTGTGCCCATGCCTCACTGTGCCCATACCTCACTGTGTCCATGACTAGACTTACGTTTAACACAGGAGTCTATGGAAGGGGTGCCTGGCTTTGAAAAATTGGTGCTCCCCGGCCGTAGGTCCCCCAGACAGCAAACTTTGCACAATCGTAGAGAAGAACTGTGGCTACATGTGTGCTAAGTTTCGGGTCCAGGGGACCTACGGCTGGTACCGGGTCCCCAAAGTTTTACCAGATAAATGACTGTTTAACATGGGAGTCTATGGAAGGGGTGCCCGGCTTCTGAAAAATCAGTGCTCCCCGGCCGTAGGTCCTCGGGACAACAACCTTTGCACACTTATAGAAGAGGAGTGTGGCTATAAGTGTGCAAAGTTTGGGGTCCAGGAGACCTATGGCCGGCCGGCATCGGGTCCCCAAAGTCCAGGAGATCAGGTGCAAAAAGTTGACTCGAGTATAAGCCGAGGGGGGTATTATCAGCACCAAAAAATGTGCTGAAAAACTCGGCTTCTACTCGAGTATATACGGTAATCACTTTATATACGGTAAATGTATTTTATTGGGATTTTATGTGAGAGACACATAGTCACATAATTGTGAAGTGGAAGGAAAATGATACAAATAAATATGTGAAAAGTGTGGGGGGGAGGGGCATTTGTATGGCGCCCCCCGGAGTCAATACGTTGTAGAACCCCCTTTCTCTACAAGTCTTTTTGGGGGGGTCTTTACCAGCTTTGCACATCTAGAGAGGGACATTTCTCCTCCATTCTTCTTCTCTGTAAAATATCTCAAGCTCTGTCAGATTGGATAGAGAGTGTCTGTGATCAGCAATTTTCAAGTCTTGTCCACAGATTCTCAATGGGATTTAGGTCTGGACTGTGACTGGGCCATTCTAACACATGAATAGGCTTTGATCTAAACCATTCCATTGTAGCTCTGGCTGTACTTTAGGGTCGTTGTCCTGCTGGAAGGTGAAACCCCCCCCCCCCCCCCCCCGGTCTCAAGTCTTTTACAGACTCTAACAGGTTTTCTTCTAGGATTGTCCTGTATTTGTCTCCATCCATCTTCCCATCAACTCTGACCAGCTTCCCTGTCCCTGCTGAAGAAAAGCATCCCCACCACATGATGCTGCCACCACCATGTTTCACAGTGGGGATGGTGTGTTCAGGGTGATGTGCAGTGTTAGTTTTCCCCATACATAGTGGAAAAAGTGGAATTTTGGTGTCATGTGACCAGAGCACCTTCTCCCACATGTTTGCTGTGTCCCCTCCCCCACATGGCTTCTCACATACTGCAAACAGGACTTCTTATGTCTTTCTTTCTCCAATGTCTTTCTTCTTGTCACTCTTCCATAAAGGGCAGATTTGTGGAGAGACCACTAAGGCCCCGTACACACGACCAAACATGTATGCTGAAACTGGTCCGCGGACCAGTTTCAGCAGACATGTTCGGTCGTGTGTGGGCGCGAGCGGGCCGAATTCCAGCAAACATTTGCCCGCCGGGCCTTTTCCCAGCAGACAAATATTCCTGGACGTGTTTTAAAACCGTCCGCTGGAATCCTGCCCGCTCGGACATGTACGGTCGTCAGTACAGACCTACCGTACATGTCCAGGCGCCCGCCGTCCCTCGCATGCGTCGAATGACTTCGACGCATTCGTGGAAGCATTTTAAAGGCGGGCCGCCCGCGTCGCTGCGTCATTGTCGCGGCGACACCGCGTCATCGACGCGTCGACACCGCGGACACGCCCCGCGTATTGTTTACGCGCGGACTTCTGTACGATGGTGTGTACAACCATCGTACAGAAGCCCTCTGGCAGACATGTATGGTGAAAACGGTCCGACGGACCGCTTTCACCATACATGTTTGTTCGTGTGTACCCGGCCTTACAGACATAATAAAATACATATTGGCTGATCTAACGTAAAATTCCACTCATTTCTCATCGGCACGTCCACCCTAATAAATATTTAATACATATACAGTGCGGTGGTGTCCAGGAAACAACGCATTTCGAACAGATCTTCTGAGGAAGAGGAACATTCATATACAGTGCCTTGAAAAAGTATAACTTTATTGAAAATTTGCTTTAATGACAGAACCACAAGCAAGAGTGTACCAGACACACACAAACCTCAGCACATTGATTTTAATAAAATGAAACCGTTTATTTGCATTCTTTTCTACAGTGCCTTGAAAAAGTATTCATACCCCTTGAAATTTTCCACACTTTGTCATGTTACAACCAAAAACGTACCGCATATACTCGTGTATAAGCCGACCCGAATATAAGCCGAGACACCTAATTTTACCACAAAAAAACTGGGAAAACGTATTGACTCAAGTATAAGCCTAGGGTGTCCATCTGCATGCCTCACTTTGCCTCACTGTGTCCATGTGCATGCCTCACTGTGCCCATGCCTCACTGTGCCCATGTCTCACTGTGTCCATGCCTAACTGTGCCCATGCCTAACTGTGCCCATGCCTCACTGTGCCCATACCTCACTGTGTCCATGCCTCACTGTGCCCATGCCTCACTGTGCCCATGCCTCCCTGTGCCCATGCCTCACTGTGTCCATGACTAGACTTATGTTTAACATGGGAGTCTATGAAAGGGGTCGGGTCCAGGGGACCTACGGCTGGTACCGGGTCCCCAAAGTTACCGGATAAATTACTGTTTAACATGGGAGTCTATGGAAGGGGTGCCCGGGTGCAATTTTTAGCCCAGGTAATTTATAATAAAGATATACAATGTATATAACGAGTGATTATTATATCCGTATTCGATTTTTTCTTCAGAAATCCGTATATTTCTCAGGATTGTGTCTATTGACGATCTCCTGGAGTTCACTCCCCCCCCCCCCCCGGCTCTCCTTATATTAGAAATATTTTACTATCTGAGATAAAAGAAAGTCTTCAATTTTTCCAATGCCTCGCAGTGCGGAGAACATATACCATGGCGGCTTTAATGTTTTCATTACAAAAGTCTAGAAATATATATATTGTACAGTCCAGTGATGTATATCACCCGGCGCGGGTCCAACCCCCCCCCCCCCTGGGCACCCCCCCGCGCGCTCCATCACCGGCTATTTAAATTCCCTTCGCATTTTGGGATGAAATACTCTGCAAACTGCAAACTTTTACAATAAGAATAAATCATTTACCGGCTGGGAAGCTGCTAGTGAAGCTTTTATTACGTCGCTTAACAGTTTTGTGTAAATAAATTTAATAGGCCTGTGATGGCGGCGAGTGCGCGGTGCAGCCCGACATCATAAATACAAGATGGGTTATGACAGAAGCAGGCGTTTACCGCCCCCCTTCCTGCCCCTCCATAGAAATAATGATGTTATGCACAATGCCGGGCCGCGCACTTAACCCCCTCCACGCGCCGGAGACCCTGGAAATGGATCCGCCAAGATATCCGGGGAGAATGAGGCTGCCGGATATGTCCAGAGCAGATCCAGGTCCTGATCTACCTACCTTTCAGATCTCCTTATTTTAGAGGGGCTGTAATTATAAAAGGATGGGGGGGGGGCACAGCTTTGACTAAACAAAGATTGGTTTGTGATTGGATTGTATGGTGGTTGGACAGAAGTCCATACTGAACATTGTTTGATGTTGGGGTGGATTGGTGAGCAGGGTACGTACACTATATATCCAAAAGTATTGGGACGCCTGCCTTTACATGAACTTTAATGGCACCCCAGTCCGAAAGGGACACTTAGGCCCCTTTCACATTGAGGCGTTTTTCATGCGGTACAGCGCTAAAAATAGCGCTGCTATACCGCATGAAAAATCATGCCCTGTAGTGTTCAATGTCAAACCCTGAAGGCTTTCACACTGAAGCAGTGCGCTAGCAGGAGCGCTCCAAAAGTCCTGCTAGCCGCATCTTTACTGCGGTATAGGAGCGGTGTGTTCACCGCTCCTATACCGCGCCTTCCCATTGAAATCAATGGGAAACCGTGGTAATACCGCCCGCAACACGGGCGGTATTAACCCTTTTTCGGCCACTAGCGGGGGGTTAAAACCTCACCGCTAGCGCCTGAATATCGCGGTAAATACAACGGTATAGCAGCGCTACAAATAGCGCGGCTATACCGTCACCGCGGCTCCACGCCTCAATGTGAAAGAGGCCTAAAGGTTCCCGTTTTTTTTTTTTTAAATAACAAACATGTCATACTTACCTCCACCCACTGTGCAGCTCGTTTTGCACAGAGTGGCCCCGATCCTGGTCTTCTGGGGTTCCTCGGCAGCTCTCTCGGCTCCTCCCCGCATCAGCTAACCCCCTTCATGGGAAACTCTCTTCCAAGGGGGTTAGCTTGCGGGCGCACTCCCGTGATACAGCCGAATGCTATAGCCGCTGACTGTATCACTCGGCCCCGCCCCCGGCGTGCCACGTCATTAATTTGATTGAGCCAATGGCTGCGCTGCTATCAATCAACCAATGAATGACTCAAGAAGCCCGGCCGAGAACCCAGCGCGTTCACGGTGTGGGACTTTCGAGCGGTCAGGTAAGTAAACAGGGGGGTGGGGGGCTGCAAATCCTCAGATGTTTTTTCTCCTTAATGCATATGTAGCACTACTCCTTGATGGAGGATCAACAGGACCTGAAAAACAGAAATAGAAAAAAAAACACACACATGCAATATCAACATATTTACATTCTCTAGGGGTGAATGAAGCTGCACCTTCCTGTGACAAAGACGAAACCTCCTTCCTCCCCCTAAGAGTATTCAAAGAACTAAGTGCTAAATTGTTATGGGAGTCCCAGAGACAAAAAGAAAAACAGTCTCTTTTAGTAAGGAGAAAGTTGTAAAACACTGCCACCTACCTGACCAAAAAAAAAAAATATATATATACACCATCACTGCCAAGTAAGCATAAAACACTTTTGCAGAGGGAAAGCACTCCCCTCTTCTTCTGCTTGAGCCGTGAAGTCCTCGGGTGTCACGATCGCTACTGAGCCAAACAGACAGCGAGGCGTGGTCACGCCCCAAGTGGCTCTGGGTGGGATTGAACCCAGGACTTCTCCATTGCTGCTCCAGGTCTTTGCCTCTGAGCCACTTCTCAAGTTGATATTCTGCTTGCTGTCCATCAAAGCCTGGTTCTGAACTATGTGCTGATTGCCTGTCTTTGGATCTCCCTGCAATCTGCACCTGCCTATCCTGGTCCAGCTGAGGCAGGTTACCCAATCAACCAGGGTATAAAGCACTGCCTCACTCTGAGGGATTTGTCAGTTCATTGTTCTGTGAATGTCCTGTCTGTGCCAAAGCTTCCTGTGTTCCTGTGGTTGTCTTCAGCTACAAGACTGACCCCGGCTTCTGACCCTTTTGGCTTACGTACCCTGGAATTCTGCTGTCTCCTGCCCTTTGACCCCGGCCTGTACTTTCGGACTTTCCCTGCCTTCTCCAGCCCTTGACCCACGGCTTGTGCCCCGAACTTGTCTTTGGTTCCTGTCTGCAACCCTGAACTTTCCGTCAGTAGTTACCTGACTCTCTCTGGAATCCTGGACCATGGCTATACTTCGGCTATCCTTGGCAAATCCCTATCAAGCCCCCGTGCACAGACTCACAGCCCAGGTAGTGTCTTACCTTGTTACTGTGGGCTGTGTGTACCTGCAAGGGTGAGCATACAAACCTGCAAAATGGACTCCACTCAAGGTAAGCCCTTACATCAGGAACCTTAGTCTAGCTAACTAAACACTTGGATCCCTCCCCCCAAAGTCAAACAACATCACCACAATTGTTGGGGTGGGAGAAAAAAACACAGTTCCCGTTGAGAACTTCTTTTAAGCAGCAAATACACTGTGAGTGAGTCCTTACATCCTGGGCTCACAGGTAAAATCTGGGATCAGGCAAAGTTATGGTATTCCCAGGTTCATCTAAGGTGGTGACCGAATAAACCCGATCAATCTTTCCGGGGCCTCCGATGACCACCAGATCGTGGTATATGTGCCGGCCATAGCTCCATTCCTCCAAACAACCCTCAAACCGGTGGTAGACACGAATAAAGGAACAGTCAGTATTACGGGTGGGCTTCGACACATTCAAATAGTCCCATATGGCATCTTTGCACCATTCCTCACGCATCTTTTCAATAACATCACAGTCACTTACGATCGGCGACACCACCGGCGTGGCGACTGAAGAAACAGTAGTAGCAGCGGCAGCAGTAGTAGAAGAAGGAGCAGGCCAGGGAGTAACCTCCTCTTCAGTAACAGTCCCTGTAATCCAGTCGACCCTGTATGCGCGGGGCGACTCTGTAGGCTGCTCCACTTCAAAAAGAAATATCCCACATCTCGTGCATCGGATGAAGGGCTGAATTTTTATTACCAGCTCGGTACATCTTGGGCAAGACACGCCGAGTGCCTCCACGTTGCCACTCGTATAAAGCACAAACCTTCCCCGGGACTTCATGCAGATCCCGGTGTCTGTCAGGGAAGCTCCAGTAAGGACAGGCATTGGGTTAACTCCCGGGAAGGACATGGGAGGCCTCAGCCTTTCGGATGGCGTTGGGAATACAGACATGGTTGCACGATCCTCTCTTGTGGGCGAGCAATCACTCTCTCCCTTGGCGCCAAACTCACCTACGTCTCACGCAGGGGTGGGTAACTCCTACTACTTTGAGTTATTTTCTGAACACGTTGCTGGGACACGTCACTCCGCTGCACATGCGCCCAGAACTTCTCAGCAATTAGCCGTTAACCCCTTCTTCACCTTGCACAGTCCAACACCACGACAATTTTTTTTCAGCCTCTCAATGGCGGAATAAATCACTCAGTTCAGTTGCTGTAACAGCCAATCCCGGACGAGCCCCCACGTGTAGCACTACCCCCGAAGGAGCTGCTGGTTTGATTTGGGTGGCATGTTACCTCTTGTCTTCTCGCTGTCTAGGGTACTGGATGAGAGCTGTAATAAAGTCAATGTCCGTGCTTTTATTACCCAGCCAGGTAAAGACAGTAAATAGCAGAAATGTGAAGGGATAGAAGAATTTGAGAAATGACGGATTCAGGGTTAACTGGCATGGAAACAGTCCTGCTCCCAATGATAAATCTCTTCACGACTCTAGCCAGAGTGTGTATAGTGCATCTGGATAGGCCTCTCTCACCAGCCTAGCAGCCAGAGTGTCACTCGGATCTTTAGGTTAAAGTCTCTGCCACAGACCTTCCCAAAGGTGGAGATAACTTCGGTCCAAAATCCCTCTCAACTGGATTCGGCACCCGGATCTCCTTCAAATAGCCTCAATGCAGCAATAACTGACAGGCGACCACCGTCCAGCCTCCCAGGTATGAAGTGTCCATTGCTGAGGGGATAGGCCTCTCCTGCGACACCAGCCTCTTCCTGTAGAACGTCTTGTAGAGCGTCTAGTAGAATGTCTTGTTGAGCGTCGTGCAGAGCGTCTTGTAGAACGTCTTGTAGAACGTCTTGTAGAACTCCTTGTAGGCCGTCTTGTTGAGTGTCTTGTAGAGCGTCTTGTAGAGCGTCTTGTAGAGCGTCTTGTAGAGCGTCTTGTAGAGCGTCTTGTAGAGCGTCTTGTAGAGCGTCTTGTAGAGCGTCTTGTAGAACATCATGTAGAGCGTCTTGTAGAATGTCTTGAAGAATGTCTTGTGGAGAGCGCCTTGTAGAACGTCTTGTGGAGCGTCTTGTAGAGTGTCTTGTAGAGTGTCTTGTAGAGTGTCTTGTAGAGCATCTTGTAGAATGTCTTGTAGAATGTCTCGTAGAATGTCTTGTAGAATGTCTTGTAGAATGTCTTATAGAACGTCTTGTAGAACGTCTTGTAGAATGTATTGTAGAACGCATTGTAGAATGTCTTGTAGAACGTCTTGTGGAGCGTCTTTTAGAGCGTCTTGTAGAACATCATGTAGAGCGTCTTGTAGAATTTCTTGTGAAGATCGCCTTGTAGAACGTCTTGTGGAGCGTCTTGTAGAGCGTCTTGTAGAACGTCTCTTAAAGCGTCTTGTAGAGCGTCTTGTAGAACGTCTTGTAGAACGTCTTGTAGAACTCCTTGTAGGCCGTCTTGTTGAGTGTCTTGTAGAGCGTCTTGTAGAGCGTCTTGTAGAGCGTCTTGTAGAACATCATGTAGAGCGTCTTGTAGAATGTCTTGAAGAATGTCTTGTGGAGAGCGCCTTGTAGAACGTCTTGTGGAGCGTCTTGTAGAGTGTCTTGTAGAGTGTCTTGTAGAGTGTCTTGTAGAGCATCTTGTAGAATGTCTTGTAGAATGTCTCGTAGAATGTCTCGTAGAATGTCTTGTAGAATGTCTTGTAGAATGTCTTGTAGAATGTCTTGCAGAGCGTCTTGTAGACCGCCTTGTAGACCGCCTTGTAGACTGTCTTGTAGAATGTCTTGCAGAACGTCTTGTAGAACGTCTAGTAGAACGCCTTGTAGAACGTCTTGTAGAACGTCTTGCAGGACGTCTTGCAGAACATCTTGTAGAACGCCTTGAAGAATTGACCTCCTATTTAGGCCTTAATGCTGTTAAATTTCACCGAATTATTCTCTCCTCTCAGGGAACAAAGACTTTATGATTAACAATAATCCTTTTATGAGGCTGATGAATGTGAAACAACAAAGTCAGGGACAGGAAACAAATCGAATGATATTTTTCATAAAAGCCCCGAGGACGTCTATTGTATTTTTTTTTTTTTTTTTAACACTCTGATTACTTAATCATTTCTGAAAGCTTTGGGTATTATATTGTTATACTTGTGGAAGTTCTATTAGTGGACGGAGCTAATCAGAGTCCTCCCGGCCCCCCCGGTGTCCTCAAATCTTGGCACTTTTTGTTCCCATTAATAGAAATAAATGGGACTTTAAGTGACTGGACAGCAATTATTATTTTTTTATTATTAAAATAAAACAGACGTTATGTGGAAAGTGGTGAGGGGTGGTGGCGCTACCTCCCACCAAGATGACCAAGAAGGTCTGGGTGGTTAACAGACTGTGATCAAAACACCAATGTATTAAATAAATAATGTACTCAATTAGGTGAACCAAGATGTCTATGCAGTGTCAATGAATACATATGAGATAGCCTAATACTGGAAAACAATGATTCGTGAGATAAGCTCTATAATATATACGATAGATTAAGATAACTTGATACTTATATAGAATATCAAAATCATGTGAAAATTCCCAATGTGACTTCAATCAAAGAGGTAAAAATAACAAAAGGTTATAAGAGTGCTTCAATGAAAAAATGACAGTAACAACAAGTGCAATAGTTGCTTATGCCCTGTACACGCGATCGGATATCTGATGGAATCTAATCCCATGGATTTACATTGGTTCCCTCATCAATCTTCAGCTTTGTTTACATTGGTTCCCTCTCATCTCTTTTCACTTTGTTTACATTGTTTCCCTCTCATCTCTCTTCAGCTTTGTTTTACATTGGTTCCCTCTCAGCCCTCCTGGGCTTTGTTTACATTGGTTCCCTCTCATCTCTCTTCAGCTTTGTTTATATTGGTTCCCTCTCAGCCATCCTATGCTTTGTTTATATTGGTTCCCTCTCAGCCCTCTTGAGTTTTTTTTTTTATATTGGTTTATTTTCAGCCCTCTTCAGCTTTGTATATATTGGTTACCTCTCAGCCCTCCTGGGCTTTGTTTACATTGGTTTTCTCTCAGCTCTTTTCATCTTTGTTTATATTGGTTCCCTCTCATCTCTCTTCAGCTTTGTTTACATTGGTTCCCTCTCATCAATCTTCAGCTTTGTTTGCATTGGTTCCCTCTCATCTCTCTTCAGCTTTGTTTACATTGGTTCCCTCTCATCTCTCTTCAGCTTTGTTTACATTGGTTCCCTCTCATCTCTCTTCAGCTTTGTTTACATTGGTTCCCTTTCATCTCTCTTCAGCTTTGTTTACATTGGTTCCCTCTAATCTCTCTTCAGCTTTGTATATATTGGTTCCCTCTCATCAATCTTTAGCTTTGTTTACATTGGTTCCCTCTCATCAATCTTCAGCTTTGTTTGCATTGGTTCCCTCTCATCTCTCTTCAGCTTTGTATATATTGGTTCCCTCATCAATCTTTAGCTTTGTTTACATTGGTTCCCTCTCATCTCTCTTCAGCTTTGTTTACATTGGTTCCCTCTCATCTCTCTTCAGCTTTGTTTATATTGGTTTCCTCTCATCCCTTCTAGGCTTTGTTTTTATTGGTTCCCTCTCAGCCTTCCTAGTCTTTGTTTATATTGGTTTCCTCTCAGCTCTTTTCATCTTTGCTTTTATTGGTTCCATCAGCTCTCTTCAGCTTTGTTTACATTGGTTCCCTCTCATCTCTCTTCAGCTTTGTTTACATTGGTTCCCTCTCATCTCTCTTCAGCTTTGTTTACATTGGTTCCCTCTCATCTCTCTTCAGCTTTGTTTATATTGGTTTCCTCTCATCCCTTCTAGGCTTTGTTTTTATTGGTTCCCTCTCAGCCTTCCTAGTCTTTGTTTATATTGGTTTCCTCTCAGCTCTTTTCATCTTTGCTTTTATTGGTTCCATCAGCTCTCTTCAGCTTTGTTTACATTGGTTCCCTCTCATCTCTCTTCAGCTTTGTTTACATTGGTTCCCTCTCATCTCTCTTCAGCTTTGTTTACATTGGTTCCCTCTCATCTCTCTTCAGCTTTGTTTATATTGGTTTCCTCTCATCCCTTCTAGGCTTTGTTTTTATTGGTTCCCTCTCAGCCTTCCTAGTCTTTGTTTATATTGGTTTCCTCTCAGCTCTTTTCATCTTTGCTTTTATTGGTTCCATCAGCTCTCTTCAGCTTTGTTTACATTGGTTCCCTCTCATCTCTCTTCAGTTTTGTTTACATTGGTTCCCTCTCATCTCTCTTCAGCTTTGTTTGCATTGGTTCCCTCTCATCTCTCTTCAGCTTTGTTTATATTGGTTCCCTCTCATCTCTCTTCAGCTTTGTTTATATTGGTTCCCTCTCATCTCTCTTCAGCTTTGTTTTAATTGGTTCCTTCTCAGGCCTCTTGAGCTTGGTTTATATTGCTTCTTTGAAGCCCTCTTCATCTTTGTTTATATTGGTCTCCTCTCAGCTCTTTTCTTCTCTGTTTTTATTGGTTCTCTCAGCTCTCTTCAGCTTTGTTTATATTGGTTTCCTCTCGTCCCTTCTAGGCTTTGTTTTTATTGGTGCCCTCTCAGCCTTCCCAGGCTTTGTTTATATTGGTTTCCTCTCAGCTCTTTTCAGCTTTGTTTTAATTGGTTCCCTCTCAGCCCTCTTGAGCTTTTTTTATATTGGTTTCTTTTCAGCCCTCTTTAGCTTTGTTTATATTTGTTACCTCTCAGCTCTTTTCTTCTCTGTTTTTATTGGTTCCCTCAGCTCTCTTCAGCTTTGTTTACATTGGTTCCCTCTCATCTCTCTTCAGCTTTGTATATATTGGTTCCCTCTCAGCCCTCCTAGGCTTTGTTTTAATTGGTTCCTTCTCAGGCCTCTTGAGCTTGGTTTATATTGCTTCTTTGAAGCCCTCTTCATCTTTGTTTATATTGGTCTCCTCTCAGCTCTTTTCTTCTCTGTTTTTTTATTGGTTCCCTCAGCTCTCTTCAGCTTTGTTTATATTGGTTTCCTCTCGTCCCTTCTAGGCTTTGTTTTGATTGGTTCCCTCTCATCCCTCTTAAGCTTTGTTTATATTGGTTCTCTCTATGTCGGTGGAGAGCAGTCCTCCATTGGTGCTTCTCGTCGGTTGCTTGCCTGATTCCCTCCCGGGGTTTGTGGGTAAATCTGGTTGGTAAGGTGGCCGCGTTCCCCTCGGCTCTAATAGGCGGACCGGCTGAGTACCGCTATATATATATATATATATACATGACCTCTCTGGTCTCCGACACTTCATGAAATCTGATAATATCGCTCTCAGAAAAGATGTTCTTTACAAGTTTCGTGCTAATGGTGCTAAACATAGAAGCGAGCCGCGTGCCTCTTTGCTAAACAGGAGCGAAATGCGTTTCCGAAAATAGAACGGACAGTTTGCAAACCACCAACCACTTAAGTGTGGAAAAATGTGAAGAAAAGCATTTTTATTTTTTCATGTGGTTTAAGTCTGGCAGTTAATACATAAATCTCCAGCTAGAATATGACAGCTTTTCCCACCTTCCCCTCCTAAGAATTGGTTGCCAGGTAACGGTTCCACGCCAGTGTGTGCGCCCATCTCTGCTCCGGGTCTGACAGGTTTCCACCAACCCTCCAGAGAAATAAAGTAACAGGCTGAATACGGTTACAGATTCCTGGGGTGTAAAAGAAGTTATCTCAGCATCACAATGACCGAGAGATCCCATTTATATTCCTTCAATCTCCCTCCATTTCCTTCACTTACCGTACAAACCGGATTTATCTAAGAAGAGCAGCAGCCGATACTACGAGGGACCAACGGTAACGCCAACGTGGGCATCAATTCCTTCATGAACTTCCAGAGGTCACTCAAATGTCATAGAAACTCTTCCTCTATAGTAACTCTTCCTCTATAGTAACTCTTCCTCTATAGTAACTTCTCCTCTATAGTATCTCTTCTTCTATAGTGACTCTTCCTCTATAGTAACTCTTCCTCTATAGTAACTCTTCTTCTATAGTAACTCTTCCTCTATAGTAACTCTTCTTCTATAGTAACTCTTCTTCTATAGTAACTCTTCCACTATAGTAACTCTTCTTCTATAGTAACTCTTCTTCTATAGTAACTCTTCCACTATAGTAACTCTTCTTCTATAGTAACTCTTCTTCTATAGTAACTCTTCCACTATAGTAACTCTTCCTCTATAGTAACTCTTCTTCTATAGTAACTCTTCCTCTATAGTAACTCTTCTTCTATAGTAACTCTTCTTCTATAGTAACTCTTCCACTATAGTAACTCTTCTTCTATAGTAACTCTTCTTCTATAGTAACTCTTCCACTATAGTAACTCTTCTTCTATAGTAACTCTTCTTCTATAGTAACTCTTCCACTATAGTAACTCTTCTTCTATAGTAACTCTTCCTCTATAGTAACTCTTCCTCTATAGTAACTCTTCCTCTATAGAGACTCTTCCTCTATAGTAACTCTTCCTCTATAGTATCTCTTCCTCTATAGTATCTCTTCCTCTATAGTAACTCTTCTTCTATAGTATCTCTTCCTCTATAGTAACTCTTCCTCTATAGTATCTCTTCCTCTATAGTGACTCTTCTTCTTATAGTAACTCTTCCTCTATAGTGACTTTTCCTCTATAGTGACTCTTCCTCTATAGTAACTCTTCTTCTATAGTAACTCTTCTTCTATAGTAACTCTTCTTCTATAGTAACTCTTCCTCTATAGTGACTCTTCCTCTATAGTAACTCTTCCTCTATAGTAACTCTTCCTCTATAGTAACTTCTCCTCTATAGTATCTCTTCTTCTATAGTGACTCTTCCTCTATAGTAACTCTTCCTCTATAGTAACTCTTCTTCTATAGTAACTCTTCCTCTATAGTAACTCTTCTTCTATAGTAACTCTTCTTCTATAGTAACTCTTCCACTATAGTAACTCTTCTTCTATAGTAACTCTTCTTCTATAGTAACTCTTCCACTATAGTAACTCTTCTTCTATAGTAACTCTTCCTCTATAGTAACTCTTCCTCTATAGTAACTCTTCCTCTATAGAGACTCTTCCTCTATAGTAACTCTTCCTCTATAGTATCTCTTCCTCTATAGTATCTCTTCCTCTATAGTAACTCTTCTTCTATAGTATCTCTTCCTCTATAGTAACTCTTCCTCTATAGTATCTCTTCCTCTATAGTGACTCTTCTTCTTATAGTAACTCTTCCTCTATAGTGACTTTTCCTCTATAGTGACTCTTCCTCTATAGTAACTCTTCTTCTATAGTAACTCTTCTTCTATAGTAACTCTTCTTCTATAGTAACTCTTCCTCTATAGTGACTCTTCCTCTATACTATAAACACTCATTGATGGAGGCGGGGAGGGAAGGCTCATTGATGGAGGTGGGAGGGAAGGCTCATTGATGGAGGTGGGGGAAGGGAAAGCTCATTGATGGAGGTGGGGAGGGAAGGCTCATTGATGGGGGGTGGGGAAGGAAGGCTCATTGATGGAGGTGATGGGGGAGGGAAGGATCATTGATGGAGGTGGGGAGGGAATGCTCATTGATAGAGGTGGGGAGGGAAGAATCATTGATGGAGGTGGGGAGGGAATGCTCATTGATGGAGGCGGGGAGGGAAGGATCATTGATGTAGGTGGGGAGGGAAGGATCATTGATGGAGGTGGGGAGGGAAGGCTCATTGATGGAGGCGGGGAGGGAAGGCTCATTGATGGAGGTGGGGAGGGAAGGATCATTGATGGAGGTGGGGAGGGAAGGCTCATTGATGGAGGTGGGGGAAGGGAAAGCTCATTGATGGAGGTGGGGAAGGAAGGCTCATTGATGGAGGTGGGGAGGGAAGGATCATTGATGGAGGTGGGGAGGGAATGCTCATTGATAGAGGTGGGGAGGGAAGACTCATTGATGGAGGTGGGGAGGGAAAGATCATTGATGGAGGTGGGGAGGGAAGGATCATTGATGGAGGTGGGGAGGGAAGGATCATTGATGGAGGTGGGGAGGGAAGGCTCATTGATGGAGGTGTGGAGGGAAGACTCATTGATGGAGGTGGGGAGGGAAGGATCATTGATGGAGGTGGGGAGGGAGGGATCAGTGATGGGGGAGGGAAGGCTCATTGATTAGGGTGACCAGACATCGGTTTCCCAGGGACAGTCCCCAGATTGAGGACCCTGTCCCCGGAGCTACTCTGTCCCCGGATTTGTCCCCAGATTGCAGTGGCATGGGAAGGGCATCTGGTACGGGTACAAAATTTAGGGAATTGGATAGAAGAAGGTCCTGGACTGCCGCCCTCCTTAAAACAATGTCTTTATTATACAAATAAAATCCAAAAAACAACCAAAGAACCAAAGTGATGCAGTCAAAATGAAGTGAACACCAGGAAAAAGGTGGCTGACATGTTTCACATCATGTGATGCTTAGGTCAGAGGAGAATGGGCAGACTGGTTCCACGCCATGAATAATGAAGGCCAAAGGGGGTCCAACCCGCTACTAGCAAGGGGGACCTAATAAGGAGGGTCCAACCCACTACTAGCAAGGAGGACCTAATAAAGCAGGCCCCAACAAAATCTGGGCGACCCAATCGCAATTGCGACAAGAAATTGTGACCTGGCGCCTGGGGAGCTTAAGCCTGCAGAAGGCCGCAAAGCCGCGGCCTCAATTACCGGCCAGCGCGGGGCGCGATCGCAGCGGGCCCGTGCCCGCCGGTAATTGAGGCCGCAGCTTTGCAGCCTTCCGCAGACCTCATCTTCCTTCTGTGATCTGGCGCCATCTTGTGGTGGCCGTTGGCAATACAGGTTACATTACAAGTAGCTAAACAGCAGTTCTAATGTGTTTTTTCACTGCCATCTCCTTCCCTCTAATTAGAACACCCAAACATTATATATATTTTTTATTCTAACACCCTAGAGAATAAAATGTCGGTCGTTGCAATACTTTCTGTCACACTGTATTTGCGCAGCGGTCTTACAAGCGCACTTTTTTGGGGGAAAAATACACTTTTTTTTTTATTAAAAAATAAGACAACAGAAAAGTTACCCCAATTTTTTTTTATATTGTGAAAGATAATGTTACGCCGAGAAAACTGATACCCAACACGTCACGCTTCAAAATTGTGTCCACTCGTGGAATGGCGACAAACTTTTACCCTTTAAAATCTCCATAGGCGATGTTGAAAAAATTCTACAGGTTGCATGTTTTGAGTTACAGAGGAGATCTAGGGCTAGAATTATTGCTCTCGCTCTAACGATCGCGGTGATACCTCACATGTGTGGTTTGAATACCATTTTCATATGCGGGCGCTACTCACGTATGTGCTCGCTTCTGCGCACGAGCTTGGCGGGAACGGGGTGCATTTTTTGGCTCCTAACTTTTTAAGCTGGCTCCTAGATTCCAAGCGAATTTGCCAACCCTGTAATAAAGGGGGTCCAACCCGTTACTAGCAAGGTGAACTTAATAAAGGGGGTCCAACCCTCTACTAGCAAGGTGAACTTAATAAAGGGGGTCCAACCCTCTACTAGCAAGGGGGACCTAATAAAGGGGGTCCAACCCGCTACTAGCAAGGAGGACCTAATAAAAGGGGTCAAACCCGGTACTAGCAAGGTGGACCTAATAAAGGGGGTCCAACCTGGTACTAGCAAGGTAGACCTAATAAAGGGGGTCCAACCCGCTACTAGCAAGGTGGACCTAATAAAGGGGGTCCCACCCGCTACTAGCAAGGAGGACCTAATAAGGGGGTCCAACCCGCTACTAGCAAGGTGGACCTAATAAAGGGGGTCCAACCCGGTACTAGCAAGGTGGACCTAATAAAGGGAGTCCAACCCGCTACTAGCAAGGTGGACTTAATTAAGGGGGTCCAACCCTCTACTAGCAAGGAGGACCTAATAAAGGGGGTCCAACCCTCTACTAGCAAGGAGGACCTAATAAAGGGGGTCCAACCCGCTACTAGCAAGGTGGACCTAATAAAGGGGGTCCAACCCGGTACTAGCAAGGTGGACCTAATAAAGGGGGTCCCACCCGCTACTAGCAAGGAGGACCTAATAAGGGGGGTCCAACCCGCTACTAGCAAGGTGGACCCAATAAAGGGAGTCCAACCCGGTACTAGCAAGGTGGACCTAATAAAGGGGGTCCAACCTGCTACTAGCAAGGTGGACCCAATAAAGGGAGTCCAACCTGGTACTAGCAAGGAGGACCTAATAAAGGGGATCCAACCGGCTACTAGCAAGGAGGACCTAATAAAAGGGGTCAAACCCGGTACTAGCAAGGTGGACCTAATAAAGGGAGTCCAACCCGCTACTAGCAAGGTGGACTTAATTAAGGGGGTCCAACACGCTACTAGCAAGATGGACCTAATAAAGGGGGTCCAACCCGCTACTAGCAAGGTGGACCTAAAAAAAGGGGGTCCAACCCGCTACTAGCAAGGGGGGCCTAATAAAGGGGGTCCAACACGCTACTAGCAAGGGGGACCTAATAAAGGGGGTCCAACCCGCTACTAGCAAGGGGGACCTAATAAAGTGGGTCCAATCTGCTACTAGCAAGGGGGGCCTAATAAAGTGTCCGGCGTGTATATATATAGTATATACCTTTTTTCATTATCTTGCTCTTCCAATCTCTTGTATTTTGTCCACTTTTCAGTGCTCTCCATCTGTTCCCAGCCGCTCTAATTTATTTTTCCAGCCCGGCGTCTCCCTCTCATTCCAGCCCAATCTCTTGCCTCCTATTAACTCTCCGCGCTCCACTTCAGCATCCACTTGAGTCGGAGCACAAAGACGCATCGCGCCCGGGTGCTCGGATGTTAACCGCGGCGCCGAATCCCCAGTTCTCACAGCCGAGGAAAAAAACAAACAAAAAAACAAACAAAAACAAAATCCATTGCAGAGGCTAAATGAACAAAACAAAGAGACTATCCGGTCTACTTTCCATTATTGGCCTTTTAGCCTCTTTGCTGTGAGCCCCCCCCCCCTCCTCTCCCCTCCCCCAAGGGTCGCTTCTAATGTTTAGTGAAGTGGACAAAAAAAGCTCCACTGAGCAACACGGATCGCACTGTTTTGTTTTGTGTTTGTGTTACATTGGCTCTTGGGTATAAGAGATGAATGGGAGGGGTAGGACGGCGGAGGAAAGAAAGACTCAGGTGCACAGGAGGAAATAATTCGACATTTACCCAGACGCAGCAGAATGAACAATAAGAACGTCTTTTCTCTCTCTCTCTCTGGTCAGACCCCGGAGACCCATCTGGCTAAAAATTCTTTGTGTCGGGAAAAAAAAGAAGAAACTTCCCAGTAAGTTGAGTGATTTTATCTTAATAGAGGAACCTCAACATAAAGAACCTTCTAAACACGTCTATTCATGGAGAGCATCGCGCCCGTCACCTGTATCACTTCTCCACCCAACAGAAATACTTCTCTTCTATAAAAAACGAGTCGCAGCGCTTTGCAAATATGAGAGATTCTTTGTTGTTTTATGACCTACGGCGCCATGAAAAAGTATTCATACCCCTTCATCTGTGCAGAAGGGGGGTCTGTGCTGAAAGAGGGGTCTGTGCTGAAAGAGGGGTCTGTGTGGAATGGGGGGAGAAGTCCATCTGTGCTGAATGGACAGGTCTGTGCTGAAGAGGGGGTCCATCTGTGCTGAAGGGGGGTCTGTGCTGAAAGAGGGGTTCATCTGTGCTGAATGAAGGGGTCTGTGCAGAATGGGGGGGTCTGTGCTGAAGGGGAAGTCCATCTGTGCTGAAGGGGGGGGTCCATCTGTTCTGAAGGGGGGGTATGTACATTCCCTAGGCTATATTTATTTGGGCATGGAGTGAAGCTGAATTATCTCAAGAGCTATTTCACACTGCCGCGTTATCGGTAAAGCGGCGCCAAAAAGCGGCGCTTTACCATCGTTTTAGCGACGCTATTTGGCCGCTAGCGGGGCACTTTTAACCCCCACTAGCGTTTGAAGAAAGGGTTAAATGCGACTGTGAATCACCGCTGCCGAAGCGCCCCCCCCCCCCCCCTGAAAAAATGTCAGCGGACGCCCATGTTTTGACATGTTAGAACCAAAAGTGTAAATGTATTTTATTGGGATTTTTATGTGAGAGACCAACACAAAGTGTCACATAATTGTGAAGTGGAAGGAAAATGATAAATGATACAAATAAATATGTGAAAAGTGCGTGTGTGTGGGGGAGGGGAATTTGTATTCAGCCCCCTCTGATACCACTAACTAAAAAATCTACTGAACCAATTGCCTTCAGAAGTCACCTAATTAGTAAATAGAGCCCACCCGGGTGTCATTTCATCTCAGTATAAATGCAGCACCCGCCGGCTCCCCGACCACTCACTCATCATTGCTGTAAGCAGCAGGAATGAGTCATCCGTTGTTAAGGAGCAGCCGGCACCCACTGGCTTCTTAGCAACAATGAGTCATCCTTGCTCAACAGTATGTAAACAAAAGAGCCATCATTGAAAAATAAACAGCATGCCCCCCCCCCCAATCAAATCCATACTAGACTTTGGGTCTGGTATGGATTTTAAGGGGGACCCTACACTAAAAAAAGGCAGTGGATAAATCTGGAGGGGGGTATCTGGGGGGTGTGATCAGAGTGTGGGGGGGGTATCTGGGGGGTTGTGATTAGAGTGGGGGGGATCTGGGGGGGTGTGATCGGAGTGGGGGTATCTAGGGGGGTGTGATCGGAGTGGGGGTATCTAGGGGGGTGTGATCAGAGTAGGGGTATCTGGGGGGGGTGTGATCAGAGTAGGGGGGGATCTGGGGTGTGTGATCAGAGTGGGGGGATCTGGGGGGTGTCATCAGAGTGGGGGGTGTGATCAGAGTGGGGGTGTGATCGGAGTGGGGGTATCTGGGGGGGTGTGATCAGAGTGGGGGTATCTGGGGGGATGACTAGGGTAGGGGGATCTGGGGTGTGTGATCAGTATTGGGGTATCTGGGGTGTGTGGTCAGGATGGGGGTATATGGGGTGTGATCAGGATTGGGGTATCTGGGGGTGTGATCAGAGTGGGGGTATATGGGGTGTGATCAGGATTGGGGTATCTGGGGGGTGTGATCAGAGTGGGGGTATCTGGGAGGGGGGGTGATCAGGGTAGGGGGGAATCTGAGGTGTGTGATCAGGATTGGGGTATCTGGGGGTGTGGGATCAGAGTGGGGGTATCTGGGGGGATGAGATCAGAGTGGGGGTATCTGGGGGGATGAGATCAGAGTGGGGGTATCTGGGGTATGTGATCAGAGTGGGGGTATCTGGGGTATGTGATCAGAGTGGGGGTATCTGGGGTGTGTGATCAGAGTGGGAGTATCTGGGGGGGATGTGATCAGGGTAAGGGGAATCTGGTGTGTGTGTGTGTGATCGGGATGGGGGGATCTGGGGGGGGGGGGTGATCAGGGTAGGGGGGAATCTGGGGTTTGGGATCAGGATTGGGGTATCTAGGGGGTGTGATCAGAGTGGGGGTGTGATCAGGGTAGGGGGAATCTGGGGTGTGTGATCAGGATTGGGGTATCTGGGGTGTGTGATCAGAGTGGGGGTATCTGGGGTGTGTGATCAGAGTAGGGGTATCTGGGGGGATGTGATCAGGGTAGGTGGAATGTGGTGTGTGTGATCAGGATGGGGGGATCTGGGGGGTGATCAGGGTAGGGGGTATCTGGGAGGGGGGGTGATCAGGGTAGGGGGGAATCTGGGGTTTGGGATCAGGATTGGGGTATCTAGGGGGTGTGATCAGAGTGGGGGTGTGATCAGGGTAGGGGGAATCTGGGATGTGTGATCAGGATTGGGGTATCTGGGGTGTGTGATCAGAGTGGGGGTATCTGGGGGGGGGGGGTGATCAGAGTGGAGGGGTGTCTGCGGGTGTGTGATCAGGGTAGGGGGGATAGGGGGAGTGTGATCAGGGTAGGGGAGGTCTGTGGGGTGTGATTAGGGTGGGGGTATCTATGGGTTAGGGGGGCGCAAATCACTTGCCTTGCCCCGGGGAGCTGACAATCCACGCTACACCACTGGATATATATAATACAACTACTGAGCTCACAGCTGCAGCAGCTGCCTTGGCAGGCAAAGGGTTAATAAGGTGTTATAGATGAAGAAAAAAAGTATAACATTTATTTTATAACTTTTCTTTTTTTTTAAATTACACTAAAATGATGATTCTGGTACAAAGGGCTGCAAAATTATTTACAAATGAAAAAAAAAACAAAAAAACGCTTTTTTCTCTTTCTCTCAGAAAATCAGAGGAACGAGTTTTGGGGAAAGTCGCGGCGGCGGCGCTAACTGATATTTCGTTTTAAGTTTTTCTGTATTGGATTAATGGAGGATTGATCGCTTTCACTATAGTAGCTGCCGGATACATTGTTATTATTTGTATTCCTTTATTAAATCGGAGTTTGTAGCTTCTATATTTGTTTTAACAATTGTGTGTGTTTTTTTTAGCTGAAACTAAATTAAAAAAAAAATGAAATAAAAAATAGCAAACCAAACAAATAAAAATGAAAAAAAAACAACATATTTATGGTTAGAAAATCAGAAATAAAAATATAGCTTCTATACTTGTTTTAACAAATGTGTGCTTTTTATTTAAGCTGAAACAAAAAAATAAATAAATAAATAAATAAAAAAACAAAAACAAATAAAAATGGAAAAAAAACCAACAAAAAAACCCAACATATTTATGGTTAGAAAATCAGAAATAAAAACAAAATAATCAGAGAAGTTGTAGCTCAGGGGAGGAGTAAATTAGGTCTGATGGGGTAAAGTGTAAATGAGCAGATCATTTTTTTTATCATTTTTTATTTATAAATACATTTACTCTTAACCACTTCAGCCCCTGGAAGAATTGGCTGCCCAATGACCGGGCTATTTTTTGCGATTCGGCACTGCGTCGCTTTAACTGACAATTGCGCGGTCGTGCGACGTGGCTCCCAAACAAAATTGGCGTCCTTTTTTCCCCCACAAATAGAGCTTTCTTTTGGTGGTATTTGATCACCTCTGCGTTTTTTATTTTTTGCGCTATAAACAAAAATAGAGCGACAATTTTGAAAAAAATCTATATTTTTAACTTTTTGCTATAATAAATATCCCCCAAAATATATAAAAAAAACATTTTTTTCCCTCAGTTTAGTCCGATACGTATTCTTCTACCTATTTTTGGTAAACAAAATCGCAATAAGCGTTTAACGATTGGTTTGCGCAAAATTTATAGCGTTAACAAAATAGGGGATAGTTTTATGGCATTTTTATTAAAAAAAAATTTTTTACTAGTACTGGCGGCGATCAGCGATTTTTTTCGTGACGGCGACATTATGGCGGACACTTCGGACAATTTTGACACATTTTTGGGACCATTGTCATTTTCACAGCAAAAAGTGCTATAAAAATGCACTGATAACTGTGAAAATGACAATTGCAGTTTGGGAGTTAACCACTAGGGGGCGCTGTAGGGGTTAAGTGTGACCTCATGTGTGTTTCTAACTGTAGGGGGGCGGGGCTGGACATGTGACGTCACTGATCTTCTTTCCCTATATCAGGGAACACACGATCGATGACGCCGCCACAGTGAAGAACGGGGAAGGTTTGTTTACACACAGCTCTCCCCGTTCTTCAGCTTCGGAGGACCGATTGCGGGACTCCAGCGGCAATCAGGTCCACGGGTCCCGCGGCCACGGTCAAGGAGCTTCGAGCCAGGTCTACAGTTAGAACACACACAGGGAACATACTTAACCCCTTCCCCGCCCCCTAGTGTTAACCCCTTCACTGCCAGTGGCATTTTTATAGTAATCCAATGCATTTTTATAGCACTAATCGCTATAAAAATGCCAATGGTCCCAAAAATGTGTCAAAAGTGTCCGATGTGTCCGCTATAATGTCGCAGGACCAAAAAAATCGCTGATCGCCGCATTACTAGTAAAAAAATTATATTAATAAAAATGCAATAAAAATATTTAAAAAAAAACTATTTTGTAAACGCTATAAATTTTGCGCAAACCAATCGATAAACGCTTATTGCGATATTTTTTACCAAACATATGTAGAAGAATACGTATCGGCCTAAACTGAGGAAAAAAAATGTTTTTTTATATATATTTTTGGGGAATATTCATTATGGTAAAAAGTAAAAAATATTCATTTTTTTTCAAAATTGTCGCTCTATTTTTGTTTATAGCGCAAAAAATAAAAACCGCAGAGGTGATCAAATACCACCAAAAGAAAGCTCTATTTGTGGGGAAAAAAAGGACGCCAATTTTGTTTGGGAGCCACGTCGCATGACCACGCAATTGTCAGTTAAAACGACGCAGCGCCGAATCGCAAAAAGTGCTCTGGTCTTTGACCAGCCAATATGGTCCGGGGCTGAAGTGGTTCAAAGTCAGCAGCTACAGTGTTAGTAAAAAATGGCGGGTGGAACCTCCGCTTTAGGCTGCATTCACACCTTGGCGTACCAAATCACAGCGTTTTGTCCCGCAAAATGCGGCGGCAAATTGCGGCCTTTTGTACCGCGATTTGCGGCGACAAAATGCCGCGATTGTGAATGCAGCTGTACCCCCTCTATGGAGATGGTTCACATCTCCTATGCCGAACGCCGAAAGCCGCCTGAAAAAAAGGTCCGGGGCTTGTTTTCAGGTGGCAGGCGTACGGCGTTCGGCGTTCGGCGTGGAGATGTGAACCATCTCCATAGAGGGCAATGTGAAATCATCTCTCCAGCGTCTCAAGGGCTGCTGCGGCGTCGCACTACAGACGTATATGCGCCTAGGTGTGAACAGAGCCTTAGGGCCAGATTCACGTAGCGCAGCGGATCTATAGATCCGCTCGTTCTACGTGAATTAAGATCCGCTCCCACAAATTTAGGAGGCAAGTGGCTAATTCACAAACCACTTACCTCCAAACTTGCGACGGCGGATCCTAAATCCCCCGGCGGAATTTAAATTCCGCGGCTAGGGGAGTGTCATATTTAAATCAGGCGCGTTCCCGCGCCGATTTAAATGCGCATGCGTCGTCCGGGGAATTTCCCGGCGTGCATTGCTCCCACTGACGTCACTAGGACGTCAGTGGTTGCGACCTGAGCGGGACTTGTGACGCGCGTGTTCGTGAATCGGCGTACGCAAACGACGTAGGAAAATTCAAATTTGACGCGGGAACGCCGGCTATACTTAACATTGGCTGCGCCTGATAAAAGAAAGGGTAAGTATACGACGGAAAACCGCTACGGAAACGACGTAAGAACACTGCGACGGGTCCGCGTACGTTCGTGAATTTGCGTATCTCGCTGATTTACATATTATTTATCGGAAATCAGCGGGAACGCCCCCGGCGCCATTTTTAAATTGAAAAAAAGATCCGACAGTGTAACACAGAGTAACACTGTCGGATCTTAGCCCTATCTATGCGTATGTGATTCTATGAATGAGGCGCATAGATAGGACCAGTGTAAGTCAGAGATACGATGGGGGATCAGGAGATATCAGGAGATAATACACCGGAGTATCTCTTTGTGAATCTGGCCCTTAATGTCTTGGGGCGTGGGCTGCGTGCATTCCCACGGGGCTGGCGGTAGGTTTATAGCAAGTTAGGTTTTGCCTTTACTTCCACTTTAACGAAATAAATCAAATATAATGTAATTGGTACCTTAAGCCGCGGACGGAAATCCAAGCCATTATATCTCATTGGTGACAATAATTTCCATTAAAATCTGTCACCTGTCTAACGCGACACTCTAAGTGCGGCGAGTCCTTGGAGCCCAACGTATTGTCCCCACAGTGCCGCGAATAATAAACATTCTATTCACAAAGACGTATTTTGACATCTTCCTCCTCACAATGGGGAAGTGACATTTGGTTTCCCAGGAAACCCCAACAGGAAAACTTGAAGTTCCGTCATAAAAAAATAAAATAAAAAAATAAAAAATACAAAAAATAAGTTCCTCGTCTTTTGCCGAGAGAGAAAATATTCTCACTCCAGATATTTATCCTCCAAATCCACAAACCCCGTGATTTGAAAATTGCTACAACAAAGTTTTTTTCCGATCTCTTCCCCGCCCGGCACTTTGAGATCTTCTTCCGATTCTCCGCACTTCTATTATTTGACTTTCATCTTCAAGGGGAAAAAATAAAAAACGTGTTTGTGAGACTCAAGGAGACTGAAGGTCGTATCAATGTTTTCCATCGAGGTTCGGTGTCACCGCCACTTATCACCGCAAACCTGTTCATGGAGATTATTTCAGATGGGCGCCGCCGTTTTATGGACGGTTCCCAGATTATCACCCTACGTTTGATGCACATAAAATTAGGGTTTTCTTTTCATGGTTCCCAGATTTTGTTTCACGCATTATTGAGACTCGTTATAACAATAATAGGAGGAAGGCGCAGAGGCCCTGAGGGAAGCTTGGCTTAACCACTTCAGCCCTGGAAGGATTTAACGCTCGAATAACGCTCGAAAAACGCTTGAATAACGATTGAAAAACGCTCCAATAACGCTCGAAAAACGCTTGAATAACGATTGAATACCGCTTGAATAACGCTCAAATAACGCTCGAAAACCGCTCGAAAAACACTTGAATAACGCTCGAAAAACGCTTGAATAACGCTTGAATAACGCTTGAATAACGCTCAAATAACGCTCGAAAACCGCTTGAATAACGCTCGAAAAACACTTGAATAACGCTCGAAAAACGCTTGAATAACGATTGAATAACGCTTGAATAATGCTTGAATAACGTTCGAAAAACACTCGAAAAACGCTTGAATAACGCTCGAAAAACGCTCGAATAACGCTTGAATAACGCTTGAATAACGCTTGAATAATGCTCGAAAAATGCTTGAATAACGCTTGAATAACGCTCGAAAAACGCTTGAATAACGCTTGAATAACGCTTGAATAACGCTCGAATAACGCTCGAAAAACGCTTGAATAACGCTCGAAAAACACTTGAATAACGCTCGAAAAACGCTAGAATAACGATTGAAAAACGCTCCAATAATGCTCGAAAAACGCTTGAATAACGCTCGAAAAACACTTGAATAACGCTCGAAAAACGCTAGAATAACGATTGAAAAACGCTCCAATAATGCTCGAAAAACGCTTGAATAACGCTCGAAAAACACTTGAATAACGCTCGAAAAACGCTTGAATAACGATTGAAAAACGCTCCAATAACGCTCGGAAAACGCTTGAATAACGCTCCAATAACACTTGAATAACGATCGAAAAACGCTTGAATAACGCTCGAAAAACGCTTGAAAAACGCCCGAAAAACGCTAGAAAAATGCTCCAAAAACGCTTGAATAACGCTCCAAAAACGCTCGAATAACGCTAGAAAAACGATTGAATAACGCTTGAATAACACTCGAATAACGCACGAAAAACGCTTGAATAACGCTTGAATAACACTCGAATAACGCACGAAAAACGCTCGAATAACGCTTGAATAACACTCGAATAACGCACGAAAAACGCTTGAATAACGCTTGAATAACACTCGAATAACGCACGAAAAACGCTCGAATAACGCTTGGGGGGCCCAAAAGCAGCTGTCCCTTGAGCCTGCGTTGCCTGCAAATAGTTGATAAGTGAATTCGGGTGTGCCCAAAACATTTTTTGCCCGGGGTCCAATTAATGTTAAAGCGGTGTTCCAGCCGCAATTTTTTTTTTTTTTAAAAGTCATCAGCTACAGTGTTTGTAGCTGCTGACTTTTAATAAGGACACTTACCTGTCCTGGGTGCCCGCGATGTTGCCCCCCGAGGCCGATCCGTCCTTCGGATCGTGTGCCAGCGCCGCCATCCTCACTAAGGGAAACAGGTAGTGGAGCCTTGCGGCATTAACTGACCGTTTTCTACTGCGCATGAGCGAGTTGCTCGGCGCTTTGTGAATGGCCGGCTGTCTTCTGAGACACACACAGGTCCCAAAACACAGCGCGCCCCATTTCCCAGAAGACAGCGCGAGGGAGACAAGAAAGAAGAGTGCCGCGATATAGAAAGTGGCAGATTAGGATAACTGCCTAGCAACAGGCATTTCTGGTAAGTTAAACCTTTTTTTTTTTTTTTCAAATGTTTTTTAAAACCGTGTTTATGTAAAAAAATTTTTTTAGGGTGGACCTCCGCTTTAACCACTTCAGCCCCGGACCATTATGCAGCTAAAGGACCTTGCACCTTTTTGCGATTCGGCACTGCATCGCTTTAACTGACAATTGCGCGGTCGTGCGACGTGGCTCACAAACAAAATCGACGTCCTTTTTTCCCCACAAATAGAGCTTTCTTTTGGTGGTATTTGATCACCTCTGCGGTTTTATTTTTTGCGCTATAAACAAAAATAGAGCGACAATTTTGAAAAAAAAAAAGCAATCTTTTTAACTTTTTGCTATAATAAATATCCCCCCAAAAAATATAAAAAAAATGTTTTCCTCAGTTTAGGCCGATACGTATTCTTCTACCTATTTTTATAAAAAAAAAAATCACAATAAGCGTTTATCGATTGGTTTGCGCAAAAGTTATAGGGCCAGATTCACGTAGAAGTGCGGCGGCGTAACGTATCGTAGAAGTTTTCAACGCAAGTGCCTGATTCACAAAGCACTTGCAATGAAAACCTACGCTGGCGGCCTCCGGCGTAAGCCTGCGTAATTTAAAGGGGCGTGTGCCATTTAAATTAGGCGCGCTCCCGCGCCGGACCTACTGCGCATGCTCCGTTTCGAAATTCCCGCCGTGCTTTGCGCGAACTGACGTCATTTTTTCGAACGGCGACGCGCGTAGCGTACTTCCGTATTCCCGGACGGCTTCCGCAAACAACGTGAATTTTTTAATTCCGACGCAGGAACGACGGCCATACTTTATACAGTACATACGTGTGCTGTGTAAAGTTAGGGCACCCAAAACGACGACTAACTTTGCGAAGGGAAACTAGACTAGCAGCGAACACGAAAAACCGCCGTGGATCGCCGTAACTCCTAATTTGCATACCCGACGCTGGTTTACGACGCAAACTCCCCCCAGCGGCGGCCGCGGTACTGCATCCTAAGATCCGACAGTGTAAAACAATTACACCTGCCGGATCTAAGGGATATCTATGCGTAACTGATTCTATGAACCGGCCGCATAGATACTCTGAGAGATACGACGGCGTATCTCCGCTGTGAATCTGGCCCAAAGCGTCTACAAAATAGGGGATAGTTTTATGGCATTTTCATTAATATTTTTTTTTTACTAGTAATGGCGGCGATCAGCAATTTTTATCGTGACTGCGATATTATGTCGGACACATCGGACACTTTTGACGCCATTCTGGGACCATTGTCATTTATACAGCGAACAGTGCTATAAAAATGCTCTGATTACTGTGTAAATGACACTGGCAGGGAAGGTGTTATCCAGTAGGTGGCGCTGAAGGGGTTAAGTGTGTCCTAGGGAGTGATTCTACCTGTGTGTGGGGGGGGGCGGGGCTACAAGTGACATGACACTGATCACCGCTCCCGATGACAGGGAACAGACGATCAGTGTCCTGTCACTAGGCAGAACATGGAGATGCTTGTTTACACAGGCATCCCCCCCCCCCCGGTTCTGTCGCTCTGTGACACATGATCGCGGGACACCGGCGGACATCGAGTCCCACTGGCACGATCACGGAGCTTGCGCGCGGCAAATTTAAAGGGACGTGTATATACCGTATTTATCGCGGTATAACGCGCTCCCGCGTATACCGCGCACCCCTAAAGTGACCCCGAATCCTGTGGAAAAAAAGTTATTTTTGTACTTACAGTTTTGGTGTCTTGCACGGCGTCCATCGGCGGCCTCGTCGGGTCCGGCGTCCTTCTGCGGCTTCGGGTGTCCTTCTGCGGCGGGTCCGGTGTCCTCTTCGGCGGGTCCGGTGTCCTCTTCGGCGGGTCCGGTGTCCTCTTCGGCGGGTCCGGCGTCCTTCTGCGGCGTCCTCCCCGCTCGTTTCCCGTGCCGAGTTTGAATACTGCGCCGACATATACAGAGCGCAGTACACTCGTGTATTGTCGGCAATGCTCGGCTACTCGCGCTGACGTCCTGTACGTCCAGGACGTGAGCGCGGAAGGAGCCGAGACTGCCCGACTATACCCGAGTGTACTGCGCTCGGTATATGTCGGCGCAGTATTCAAACTCGGCACAGGAAAGCGGGTATCCGCGTATACCGCGCACCCACCATTTTGCCCTGATTTTCAGAGCAAAAAAGTGAGCGGTATACGCCGATAAATACGGTATATATACGCCCATTTGCCTGTCCGTGACATTCTGCCGACGTAAATGTTTGTGCGGCGGTCGGCAAGTAGTTAAAGTAACGCAGTGTCGTATCACCCAAAAAAATGGTCATGAAGGGGGGACGGGGGGGTAAATCTTCCAGAGCTGAAGTGGTTAAGTTACATTTTCAACAACAATTGAATCAGGCTGTGCAGCAGATTTGAAGTTGTCCGTCATGATAGATTCGTCTGATTGGCTAAAGGGGATCTGAAAACCAACGTCAGACCCTTCGAGAAGAATTCCGGCCTCTCCGCTAAACAAATATCTGTCTGGCCACCGAGACGTCCTCGCCGGTTTCCTCGGGTTCAGGAAGTTCCCGCCTCAGGCCCGCCTTGCCGGTTTCCTCGGGAAGTTCCCGCCTCAGGCCCGCCCCGCCGGTTTCCTCGGGTTCAGGAAGTTCCCGCCTCAGGCCCGCCTTGCCGGTTTCCTCGGGAAGTTCCCGCCTCAGGCCCGCCCCGCCGGTTTCCTTGGGTTCAGGAAGTTCCCGCCTCAGGCCCGCCTCGCCGGTTTCCTCGGGTTCAGGAAGTTCCCCCCTCAGGCCCGCCCCGCCGGTTTCCTCGGGTTCAGGAAGTTCCCGCCTCAGGCCCGCCTTGCCGGTTTCCTCGGGTTCAGGAAGTTCCCGCCTCAGGCCCGCCCCGCCGGTTTCCTCGGGTTCAGGAAGTTCCCGCCTCAGGCCCGCCCCGCCGGTTTCCTCGGGTTCAGGAAGTTCCCCCCTCAGGCCCGCCCCGCCGGTTTCCTCGGGTTCAGGAAGTTCCCGCCTCAGGCCCGCCTCGCCGGTTTCCTCGGGTTCAGGAAGTTCCCCCCTCAGGCCCGCCTTGCCGGTTTCCTCGGGTTCAGGAAGTTCCCGCCTCAGGCCCGCCCCGCCGGTTTCCTCGGGTTCAGGAAGTTCCCCCCTCAGGCCCGCCCCGCCGGTTTCCTCGGGTTCAGGAAGTTCCCCCCTCAGGCCCGCCTCGCCGGTTTCCTCGGGTTCAGGAAGTTCCCCCCTCAGGCCCGCCCCGCCGGTTTCCTCGGGTTCAGGAAGTTCCCCCCTCAGGCCCGCCCCGCCGGTTTCCTCGGGTTCAGGAAGTTCCCGCCTCAGGCCCGCCTTGCCGGTTTCCTCGGGTTCAGGAAGTTCCCGCCTCAGGCCCGCCTTGCCGGTTTCCTCGGGTTCAGGAAGTTCCCGCCTCAGGCCCGCCTCGCCGGTTTCCTCGGGTTCAGGAAGTTCCCGCCTCAGGCCCGCCTCGCCGGTTTCCTCGGGTTCAGGATGGAAGTTCCCGCCTCAGGCCCGCCTCGCCGGTTTCCTTGGGTTCAGGAACTTCCCGCCTCAGGCCCGCCTTGCCGGTTTCCTCGGGTTCAGGAAGTTCCCGCCTCAGGCCCGCCTCGCCGGTTTCCTCGGGTTCAGGAAGTTCCCGCCTCAGGCCCGCCTCGCCGGTTTCCTCGGGTTCAGGAAGTTCCCGCCTCAGGCCCGCCTTGGCGGTTTCCTCGGGTTCAGGAAGTTCCCGCCTCAGGCCCGCCTTGCCGGTTTCCTCGGGTTCGGGAAGTTCCCGCCTCAGGCCCGCCTTGCCGGTTTCCTCGGGTTCAGGAAGTTCCCGCCTCAGGCCCGCCTCGCCGGTTTCCTCGGGTTCAGGAAGTTCCCGCCTCAGGCCCGCCTCGCCGGTTTCCTTGGGTTCAGGAACTTCCCGCCTCAGGCCCGCCTTGCCGGTTTCCTCGGGTTCAGGAAGTTCCCGCCTCAGGCCCGCCTCGCCGGTTTCCTCGGGTTCAGGAAGTTCCCGCCTCAGGCCCGCCTCGCCGGTTTCCTCGGGTTCAGGAACTTCCCGCCTCAGGCCCGCCTTGCCGGTTTCCTCGGGTTCGGGAAGTTCCCGCCTCAGGCCCGCCTTGCCGGTTTCCTCGGGTTCAGGAAGTTCCCGCCTCAGGCCCGCCTTGCCGGTTTCCTCGGGTTCAGGAAGTTCCCGCCTCAGGCCCGCCTTGCCGGTAGCGAACGATTGGATGATTACATCTGCACACCGTATACCGTCTGCACACTGGCTTCCATTGAACGCTCAACGCCTTTTTTTTTGGAGTACTCCCGCCTCTCCGGAGGTCGAAGTTTGAAGGCCGGTGTGGTCAGATCAATAAGAGCCAGAGGGTCGCATATCAACAATCCAAACAAAGATCTCTGCTTGGAGACATTTTTTTTAGCCTGAACCAACACCGGTTAGAGAAGGTTTTATTACCCCCCCGGATAAACTCGGAGTTCATGTCAGCACAACGTTCACATCGTATGTTGGCGTGCGAGCCAAAGCCTCCGAGCCAGCTAGGAAAAGCTGCTTGAGTTTGATTGTGTCCATCAATACACCCGGATCTGTCCACCTTCTTCTTATCCGGAGGGGCGAGGGATAGAAAATCCACAACTTTTTGCTTCATCTGGCTTATGCAATCCAAAAAAAAAGACATTGCACATTCACTATATTACCAAAAGTATTGGGACGCCGGCCTTTACACGCACATGAACTTTAACCACTTAACCACTTAAGACCCGGACCTTTAGGCAGCTAAATGCCCAGGCCAGGTTTTGCGATTCGGCACTGCGTTGCTTTAACAGACGATTGCGCGGTCATGCAACGTGGCTCCCAAACAAAATTGGCGTCCTTTTTTCCCCACAAATAGAGCTTTTTTTTGGTGGTATTTGATCACCTCTGCGGTTTTTATTTTTTGCGCTATAAACAAAAATAGAGCGACAATTTTTAAAAAAATTCAATATTTTTTACTTTTTGCTATAATAAATATCCCCCAAAAACATATATAATAATTTTTTTTCCTCAGTTTAGGCCGATACGTATTCTTCTACATATTTTTGGTAAAAAAAATCGCAATATGTGTTTATCGATTGGTTTGCGCAAAATTTATAGCGTTTACAAAATAGGGGATAGTTTTATTGCATTTTTATTATTTTATTTTTTTACTACTAATGGCGGCGATCAGCGATTTTTTTCGTGACTGCGACATTATGGCGGACACTTCGGACACTTTTGACACATTTTTGGGACCATTGTCATTTTCACAGCAAAAAATGCATTTAAATTGCATTCTTTATTGTGAAAATGACAGTTGCAGTTTGGGAGTTAACCACAGGGGGCGCTGTAGGAGTTAGGGTTCACCTAGTGTGTGTTTACAACTGTAGGGGGTGTGGCTGTAGGTGTGACGTCATCGATCGTGTCTCCCTATAAAAGGGATCACTCGATCGATGCGCCGCCACAGTGAAGCATGGGGAAGCCGTGTTTACATACGGCTCTCCCCGTTCTTCAGCTCCGGGGGGCGATCGCGACGGAGCGGCTAGAAACAAATAGCCGCGCCCTCGTCCCGGATCGCTCACCGCGGGTTTCCGACCGCCGCATGTACCGGGGGGGGTCCCGATCGGACCCCCGACCCGCGGAAAGACGAGGACGTACATGTACGCCCATATGCCTGTACGTGCCATTCTGTGGACGTACATATACATGCGGCGGTTGGCAAGCGGTTAAGGACCGCCTCCTGCACATTTACGCTGGCAGAATGGCACAGCTGGGCACATGCACGCAGGGCCGGATTTGCTCTCCCTGCCGCCCCAAGGCCAGGTTCCACAATGCACCCCCTCCCCGTCAAACGGAACCCCCCCCCCCCCCCCAATTAACCGAGAATGTGCGGCACGGTTAGTTCAAATATGTTTTGTTTGTTTTTTTTACTTTTTTATCACTTTTGTTATTTTTATTTATTTGTAGCTTGTCGCTTACTTTTTTTTATTTTTGTATCATTTTCTTATTATTTTTCTTATTCTTTACTTTTTTATTTTATTAATTTAATTATTATTTCTTATTATTTATTTATTTTTTATCAATTTTTTTTTCACTTAATTTTTTTGCTATCACACAGGAGAAAACAATTCCCTGTGTGATAGCAATTGGAGGTGACATGTTTTCTTTATTGACCCTGTCACCTCCAAAACAGGAGTCCTAGCACTGTGCTAGAACTCCTGTCACAGCTGAGATGGGAAGAGCACAGCTCCCCCCTCTCACTGTGTACATCGGCAGCAGGGACAGGAGACAGACTCGGTGGCTGGGGGGGGGACAGAGTCCCGAAGACAGAGCCAGCAGAGAGAGGTAAGTGGGGTGGGGGGGGGGGAGGGGAGGACGGACGGGAGCACACATTTTACAAGTGATTTTGGCGACATCGCCGCAATCACTTGTTAACGAGCGAGCGGATTCCCCCATAACTTACCGCCCTTAACTGTATCTTCCCGGGCGTCGGGGGACTCCATGCCACTGCCGCCCCAAGGCCTGGCCTCAGTGGCCTTGTGGGAAATCCGGGCCTGCATGCACGTACAGGTACGTCCTGTGCTAGTACCCAGCCATAGGTAGAAGAATACGTATCGGCCTAAACTGAGGGAAAAAAAATGTTGTTTTTATATATTTTTGGGGGATATTTATTATAGAAAAAAGTAAAAAATATTGCATTTTTTTCAAAATTGTCGCTCTATTTTTGTTTATAGCACAAAAAATAAAAACCGCAGAGGTGATCAAATACCACCAAAAGAAAGCTCTATTTGTGGGAAAAAAAGGACGCCAATTTTGTTTGGGAGCCACGTCGCACGACTGCGCAATTGTCAGTCAAAGCGACGCAGTGCCGAATCGCAAAAAGTGGCCGGGTCCTTTAGCTGCCTAAAGGTCCGGGGCTTAAGTGGTTAATGGCATCCCAGTCTTAGTCCGGAGGGTTCAATATTGAGTTGGCTCCGCCCTTTGCAGCTATAACACCTTCACCTCTTCTGGGAAGATCTGTCCACAAGGTTTAGGGGCGTGTCTATGGGAAGATCCATCCACAAGGTTTAGGGGTGTGTCTATGGAAAGGTTTGACCGTTCTTCCAGAAGAGCATTTGTGAGGTCAGGCAATGATGTTGGATGAGAAGCCCTGGCTCGCAGTCTCCGCTCTAATTCATCCCAAATGACTAGTCCTGAGTCCCGATGGAGGCCAGTCAAGTTTCTCCACCCCAAACTCTCTCATCCATGTCTTTATGGACCTTGCTTTGTGCACCGGTCGGCAGTCATGTTATAACAGGAAGGGGCCGTCCCCAAACTCCTCCCACAAAGTTGGGAACATGAAATTGTCCAAAATGTCTTGGTATGCTGACGCCTTAAGAGTTCCCTTCACTGGAACTAAGGGGCCAAGCCCAACCCCTGAGGGGCCAAGCCCAACCCCTGAAAAACAACCCCACACCATAATCCTCCCCCCCACACCATAATCCTCCCCCTCACACCATAATCCCCCCTCCCCACACCATAACACCCCCCCACACACACACCATAATCCCCCCTCCACACACCATAACTGTCTCCTGCTGGGGGGGGGTGAATCACTGCCTTCCCCTCCGTCTCCCGTGGGGGGGTTCACCACCTTCCTATCTGTCTACTGCGGGGGGTGGCATTGGTTTGCTTTAGGACTCCCAGCCAATCGGGTCTCAGGACCCACTTTCTTTTCAGCCGGGATGGGAAGCAACGGCCCCGGAGCGAGGAGCAGCAGCCCTACCCTGGATCCTTGTCATCCACCTTCTAAGGTAAGTCGGCCTCTGATTACGACCTTCCCATCTGTCTTCTGCGGGGGGGTGGTGGAGTTGATTTGACACCCGCCCCCCCCCCCCCCCAAAATATTGAGGATCAGCCGCCACTGATTACCACCTTAATCAGCCTCACAACCTTTGTATTTAAAATGTGTTCAGTTTAAAGGGATGAGGTGGCAACCCCAATGTTCACCCAGGGCCCTAGGTGACCTTGTCTCTGCACTGGCCATCAGAACGCACATCAGATCCCCGAAGCGTTAGACCAAAAATGAAAGATGGTGGGTGTTGGAGCCTCAAGAGGTAACATCCACCCAAATGATCCACATCCACGCAAAAGTATATAAACGGTCATCCCTGACCCCACCCAATAAACTAAAAACCAACCAGAAAAAGGTATAACAATTAGATGCAAAGCAGAAGAAGGTCGGCCATGCTTCCAACTGTCAAGAGTTCCTTCTCACTGTATCTCAAGGGGTGGGGATAACCACCTTCCTGTCCGTCTACTGCGAGGGGGGGCACCGCCTTCCCCTCTGTCTCCCATGGGGGGGTGGTGGCCTTGGTTTGATGGTGGTCTTGGTTCAGTTTTAAAGGGATTAGGTGGCAACCCCAATGTTCGCCCTGGGCTCTAGATGACCTTGTCCTGGCCCTGGCCATCAGAACGCACATCAGATCCCCAAAGCTTTAGACCAAAAACTAAAGATGGTGGGTGTTGGAGCCTCAAGAGGTAACATCCACCCAAATGATCCACATCCACCCAAAAGTATATAAACGTCACCCCTGACCCCACCCAATAAACTAAAAACCAACCAGAAAAAGTATAACAATTAGATGCAAAGCAGAAGAAGGTCGGCCATGCTTCCAACTGTCAAGAGCTCCTTCAATCTGTATCTCAAGGGGTGGGGATAACCACCTTCCTGTCCATCTACTGTGGGGGGGGGGGGGTGGCACCGCCTTCCCCTCTGTCTCCCATGGAGGGGTGATGGCCTTGGTTTGGTGGTGGTCTTGGTTCAGTTTTAAAGGGATGAGGTGGCAACCCCAATGTTCATCCTGGGCTCTAGATGACCTTGTCCCGGCACTGGCCATCAGAATGCACATCAGATCCCCGAAGCTTTAGACCAAAAATGAAAGATGGTGGGTGTTGGAGCCTCAAGATGATCCACATCCCAAATGATCCACATCCACCCAAAAGTATATAAATGGTCAACCCTGACCCCACCCAATAAACTAAAAACCAACCAGAAAAAGTATAACAATTAGATGCAAAGCAGAAGAAGGTCGGCCATGCTTCCAACTGTCAAGAGCTCCTTCAATCTGTATCTCAAGGGGTGGGGATAACCACCTTCCTGTCCATCTACTGTGGGGGGGGGGGGTGGCACCGCCTTCCCCTCTGTCTCCCATGGAGGGGTGATGGCCTTGGTTTGGTGGTGGTCTTGGTTCAGTTTTAAAGGGATGAGGTGGCAACCCCAATGTTCATCCTGGGCTCTAGATGACCTTGTCCTGGCACTGGCCAGCAGAATGCACATCAGATCCCTTAAGCGTTAGACCAAAAACTAAAGATGGTGGGTGTTGGAGCCTCAAGAGGTAACATCCACCCAAATTATCCACATCCACCCAAAAGTATATAAACGGCTACCCATGACCAGGGCTGGGCTGGGCCGGGGGGCAGGGTGGCAATTGCCTCCCAGGCCGCCCTAACTTATGTTCAAAATGCCCACTACCATTTTATTTTTTATTCTGGTCTTGGAAGTCGGGCCGACCACTAGCTGTTGCATTCCAGGAGTTGTAGTCCACGCTCAAGCTCCCGGTGGGTGGAAAATAGAGCAGCACAGAGGAAACTACAACTCCCTGGGACTGGATTCTTGGAAGTAGGCAGAGGCAGGGCATGCCAGGGAGTCGGGACGCAGGGCTGCAGGGCTGGGCGCTGACTGCAACTTGACACCGGGACCATTACCCCCCCCCAGGAGACCATGGCGTGCAAGGACCTGTTGGGCTCAGATCACTGAGGTGAGAGACCCTGACACCCCTAGCTGACCCCCATCTCCCCCACATACACCCCATGTAACCTGCCCCAGTGATCAGGCTGCATTGGTTGGCAATGGAGTTGGCTGCCCTGATGGGCACTGGTGAGGCTACATTGAAAAAACAGATGGGCCATGGATGGTGAGCTGATTCAGCGGTTCAATGGGCCCCTTGACTGGACTTGCCCCCCAGGCCTAAGGCTGCCAGCCCTCCCCTGCCCCTGACCCCACCCAATAAACTAAAAACCAATCAAAAAAAGGTATAACAATTAGATGCAAAGCAGAAGAATGTCGGCCGTGCTTCCAACCGTCAAGAGCTTCTTCTCCCTGTATCTCGAGGGGCGATCCATCCCCGCAGTGCCGCCGGTTTTCTATATAATGAATTCATAAATCGCGCCGCAGTTAGTGCAAATAAAACATTGCTCCAGCAGCTAGAAACATTCGACGCGGTGATGGTTTCCAGGCTCCTGCCTCCTTTCTCGTGTCACCGCCATTCGTCATTCACATTCAGAAATATTTATGCATTCAATATGTTAGCCGAATCCCAAACAAAAATAAAATGAAGAAAAACCCAAGGACATCCATCTTTGCCGGCGAGATCAGGAGACGCGAGAGAGCGGAATTTATTCAGGCGTGCATCCCCTGCAACAAGGTGAAGTGTTTCCTCCCCGCCATGGCGGAGTGCGCCGCTCTTACCGCATATTATCATAATTGCACACCGCGACGTGCAATAAAAATATACAGGCAGTTAAGAACGAATTAATTAGCTAATTTTATAGTCCATTGAAGTAACGCAGGCGGCCCGACAATGGAGAGCCACGCTCGGCGATTGTTAGGATTTCGCACGCCGACTTTCTGCTAAATTAACTTATTTCTGCTCACCGTTCTTTTACAATCTGTGTAAACAGAGCGCCGATTGTTACCGAGAGCGAGGAGGAGGACCAATAAAATCACACGTGGCGATGCCGAACATGCGGGCGCTATCATTGGAGGCCTCCTGAAAATGCTACGCGTCCGGCTGTCTCCGGCTCCTTTATCGCAGACTCTAGACACGTGCAATTCGTTTGGTTACAAATTCGTTTTTTTTTAACAAATTTTGACAAATTTGTTGATTCGGAAACATCCAATTTACAAAATGTTTAAAATATTCGTAAATTCGAAAAATTCTGAAATTAGAAAAATCCGAAAACCCGAAATGTGAAAATCTAAAATAAAATATAAATAACTATTAAATGATATGTTAAATTTTTTTATATACAGCTCTATACTCACTTCGGCCTCGGAAGATTTGGCTGACCAATGACCAGGCCATTTTTTGCGATACGGCACAGCGTCGCTATAACTGACAATTGCGTGGTCGTGCAACGGTATGGGGGAGGGAGGAGCTCAGGTATGGGGAGGGAGGAGCTCAGGTATGGGGGAGGGAAGAGCTCATGTATGGGGGAGGGAGGAGCTCTGGGGGAATCTAGGATGGAAAAGGACCTGGGGGTCCTAGTAGATGAGAGGCTCAGCAATGCGGGAGGGAGGAGCTCAGTTATGGGGAGGGAGGAGCTCAGGTATGGGGGAGGGAGGAGCTCTGGGGGGATCTAGGATGGAAAAGGACCTGGGGGTCCTAGTAGATGAGAGGCTCAGCAATGCGGGAGGGAGGAGCTCAGGTATGGGGAGGGAGGAGCTCTGGGGGGATCTAGGATGGAGAAGGACCTGGGGGTCCTATAGATGAGAGGCTCAGCAATGTGGGAGGGAGGAGTTCAGGTATGGGGAGGGAGGAGCTCAGGTATGGGGGAATTTAGGATGGAAAAGGACCTGGGGGTCCTAGTAGATGATCGGCTCAGCAATGTGGGAGGGAGGGGCTCAGGTATGGGGAGGAGCTCAGGTATGAGGGAGGGAGGAGCTCTGGGGGAATCTAGGATGGAGAATGACCTGGGGGTACTATAGATGAGAGGCTCAGCAATGTGGGAGGGAGGAGTTCAGGTATGGGGAGGGAGGAGCTCAGGTATGGGGGAATCTAGGATGGAAAAGGACCTGGGGGTCCTAGTAGATGATTGGCTCAGCAATGCCAAGCTGCTGCTAACAAAGCAAACAGAATATTGGCATAAAAAAGGGGATCAAGTCCAGAGATAAAAGGATAACTCTCTCCTCTACAAGACTCTGGTCCAGCCGCACCTGCGTGTGCGGCCGGACCGATCATACTTGTTGAGCGGGGGGGATCCGCTGCATGCTTCATATAAAGTCCCAACCCTCTCTCTTTAATAAATAAATAGATTGGTCCAAGCTGAAACAATGTAACAATGTGGAAATCTCCATACCTGGAATTCAGCTTTAAGGAAATCTAAGAAGAAAATGAAGCAAATCAGGCCATGTTCATTTTTCAATGTCTCACACATTTGTTCAGTTCCACTCGATCTCCTTGTACTTGTAGAGTAATTGAACCACCAGCCCCCCATCCCCCAATATTCTGATATCATTTTCTGTCTCCCATTAAGAGAAGGTCTTTGTTCTTCTCGGCATATATTATGTGTAATAGGTATGGAAAGATGCCAGAAGAACATCACACTGCCTTGTTAGAGAAGGAGACGTGGTAACAAGGCTGGAAGCTCCCCAGCCACCTCTTACACCGCACAATATGTCAGTTCTCCGCGCTCCAATCACCAGAAGATGTGCCGCCAGTCACGGGAAACAGACGCACGCCGAAGAGACGCTTCCAACAAAGACGTTACTTTTTATGATACAATATGGTACAGATTGCAGTGAAGTGCGATAACCCGGAATCAGCGCGCGAGACGTCCGATATCATTGGTCTGGCTGGAGGACATCGCCGGAAGCAGAGATTTCATTCGCTGTCACAAGTAACAGCGCACAACTGTCCTTCGCCCAATGAGAGATGAAGAAGAATAGGTCTGCACCCCAAACACACATGAATACCACCCGCTGTCACAGAGAGGAGGATCTGGTGGTGGGGTTGATTAGGGTTAGGGTTAGTGTTAGGGTTGGAATTTAGGGTTAGGGGCAGGCCCGAGTTTACTCCCTTTGCCGCCCCAAGGCCGGGTCCTTCAATGCGGCCCCCGCCTGCGCAGTACGGGGGGGACATTATCCGCCGGGGGACTTTTTCGGCAGGACACTCTGAGAAGTGGGGGGGGGTGCTGCTGCCAAAAATGACAAAATTACATTGAGAAGGAGGGGGGTTGCTGCTGCCAAGAACTATCTCACCTCCTCTTCCCTCTGTTTTTTGTCCTCTCCTCTCAGCCGCAGTGCCGCCCCTGCACCCACTGCCGCCCCGAGGCCTGGCCTTGTTGGCCTTGTCTGGAATCCGGGGTAGGGTTACAGTTAGGGTTTAGGGTTATGGTTAGGATTAGGGTTAGGGGTAAGGTTACAGTTAGGATTAGGTTTAGGGGTAGGGGTTAGAATTAGGGTTAGGATAACGGTTAGGGGTAGGGTTACAGTTAGGGGTAGGGGTTAGGGTTACAGTTAGGGTTGGGGTTAGGGTTTAGGGTTACAGTTAGGATTAGGGGTTAGGGTTGGGGTTAGGGTTAGGGGTTAGAGTTAAGGTTACAGTTAGAATTAGGGTTAGGGTTAGGGTTACGGTTAAGATTAGGGTTAGGGTTACGGTTAGGATTAGGGTTGGGGTTAGGGTTAGGGTTGGAGTTAAGGTTACAGTTAGAATTAGGGTTACGGTTAGGGTTAGGGGTTAGGGTTACGGTTAGGATTAGGGTTAGGGTTGGGGTTAGGATTAGGGTTAGGGTTGGAGTTAAGGTTACAGTTAGAATTAGGGTTAGGATTGGGGTCAGGGTTAGGATTAGGGTTAGGGGTAGGGGTTGGGGTTAGGATTAGGGTTAAGGGTAGGGGCTAGGGTTGGGGTTAGGGGTAGGGTTTTCCCCTTGAAGAATAAGACTAGGACTCAGAAATTGGAAAAGGGACCTCCCCCAGGGGGTCAAAGGACACAAGGCGTGGCTGACCCACCCCCACCAAAGTGTACTGCCTATTCCAACTAAGTCGGGGAATGAATTGATTGGGAGCATATTACTTCATTCCCTAAATACGGGTGTAACATGTTCCTGAGGTTGAACCTTAGGTTGAATATAACGGGGGGCATTTACACCCCCAACCACCCATCTGGTTCCGCCCCCGGAAAATTCTAATGTGCATGGGGGATTAGGGTGTGCCCAAGCACATCCGGCAAACCCTGTGCACACACCTATGTGAAGAAAAAACAACCACATCCCTGTGCATCCTGGATGGGTACCAAAAGATTTGCAAAACTTAAAGCGGAGTTCCACCCAAAAGAAACACTTCCGCTTTAAGCACTTCTCACCCCCTGACATGCCACATTTGGCATGTATTTTTTTTGGGGTGGGGGGAGTGTGTACCTTAGATTTAGTGGGACTTCCTGTCCCACTTCCTGATTCCTCTTTTTTGGCCGCCTAGGCGCCTCCTCCTCTCGCCCCAGGCGGCCCCTCTCTGCCAGCGGTCTTCTGGGACATGTCACAGGTCCCAAAAGATCGGCTGACCAATAGAAAAGCGCCGCACAACTCGCGTATGCGCAGTGCACGCCCCAGCCGTGAAGCCGTAAGCCGTCACGGCCGGGTGCCCCCCCCCCTTTTTTTTTTTTAAATAATGTAATCTTTTTTTTATATATTTTTTTATTTCTTTTTATTAAAGGGCCCAGAGGTCCCCAGGGCCCGGATGGCTACCCCCCTTTTTTTGATCATTTTTTTATATATGTATATATATTTTGGTAAGCAGCCCAGAGGTCCCCAGGTCGGGGGGCCCGGTCTTCCACGTCGTCTTCTTCCCTCTTCTCCGGTGTCATTCTCCCGGGCTTTTCCGCTATCTTCTTGCAGCTCTTTTACTAGTGGGGGGGGGCCGGTCTTCCACGTCATCTTCTTCCCTCTTATCCGGTGTCCTTCTGCCGGGATTCTCCACTATCTTCTTGCAGCTGCAAGAAGATAGCAGAGAAGCCTGGCAGAAGGACACTGGAGAAGAGGGAAGAAGACGACAGAAGACCAGGCCCCCCCGCTAGTAAAAGAGCTGCAAGAAGATAGCGGAGAATCCCTGCAGAAGGACACCGGAGAAGAGGGAAGAAGACGACGTGGAAGACCGGGCCCCCCCGACCTGGTGGAGAAGCCCAGCAGAAGGCAAGAAGATAGCGGAGAAACCCGGCAGAAGGACACTGGATAAGAGGGAAGAAGACGACGTGGAAGACCGGGTCCCCCCGCTAGTAAAAGAGCTGCAAGAAGATAGCGGAGAAACCCGGCAGAAGGACACTGGATAAGAGGGAAGAAGACGACGTGGAAGACCGGGTCCCCCCGCTAGTAAAAGAGCTGCAAGAAGATAGCGGAGAAACCCGGCAGAAGGACACTGGAGAAGAGGGAAGAAGACGACATGGAAGACCGGGTCCCCCCGCTAGTAAAAGAGCTGCAAGAAGATAGCGGAGAAACCCAGCAGAAGGACACTGGAGAAGAGGGAAGAAGACAACATGGAAGACCGGGTCCCCCTGCTAGTAAAAGAGCTGCAAGAAGATAGCGGAGAAGCCCGGCAGATGGAAGATAGTCAGGTCAGGATCTGGGGGCCCCCTTATTAAAGGGGGCTCCCGGATTCCAATTAGCTACCCGCCCGCAGACCCTGACAACCAATGGCCAGGGTTGTCGGGAAGAGGCCCTTGTCCCCATCAACATTGGGACAAGGTGCTTTGGGGTGGGGGGGCCGCAGGGCGCCCCCTGCCCCAAAGCACCTACCCCCCCATGTTGAGGGCATGCGGCCTGGTACGGTTAAGGGGGGGGCGCTCACTTTTGGGGGGGCCATTTTTTCAGCATACAGGGTTCCCCTTGAAATCCATACCAGACCCAAGGGCCTGGTATGCTCTTGGAGGGGGAAACCATGCCGTTTTTTTATTTAAAATTTGCTGTGGAGTTCCCCCTCAAGATTCATACCAAACGCAGTTGACACAGTGCACTGCGATTACCTGCGGTTATGTGCCGATAGCTGCGCCAAATCGCACCTGGACGCATTCAATTACATTTTTTCTATTCGCACCAAACCACATGTAACGAAACCACAGCTAAACGCAGTGTGTGAAGGGTGTCATAGGAAAGCATTGTGTGCTTCTAACTGCGGTAGAATCCATTCTATCCATCAGTGTGAAAGGGGCCTACATGTTTGTGTAGGTTGGAAGGGGTTACCTTTGCTCCAATTCGGGCCCCTCCTTGCCCCCTGCAGGATGGGATGTTATAAGTCTGCCATTTCTAGCAGTTTCCCTTTAAAAAGTATTCATACCTCTTGAAATTCCCCACATTTTCTCATGTTACACCCAAAAACCCTAAATGTATTCTATTGGGATTTTATGTGAGAGACCAACACAAAGTGTCACATAATTGTGAAGTAGAAGGAAAATGATAAATGATACAAATAAATACAAAGGAACCTCGGATTGCGAGTAACGCAGTTAACAAGCGTTTCGCAATGCGAGCGCTGTGTATTTTTAAAAATCCTGACACGGTTTGCAAGTGTTGTGTCGCAAAACAAGCATGAGTCAAGCCACAGCGGTGTGCAGTACCGCGTATGACCTGAGGTGGGGGGGCCGGAGGCTTCCGACCGTCGCATACTGTGCGTCATGAGTTGCCAAAAGAAGCCTAACGTTGGTGCGCAGGCGCCGTATAGAGCCGCACTGACGTTCGGCTTCTTTTAGCAACTCGTGACGCGCAGTATGCGACCGTCGGAAGCCTGTCAATCAGATAGGAACGCCCAGTCCCGCAGAAGACATACCCAGAAGCAGCGGTGAAAATACGGTATGTACGGGGTGAACCCCCGCTTTAAGATGGGACAGTAATTTGAAGCTGTGCAAGGGGCCCCATAATTCCTGCTGCCACCCACTGAGCAAATTTTGCCCAGTTCATCATCCTCCTTGTTGCCACTTCCTGTTCTGGTGAATGGCACACTTCATGGCAGTTGTCCTGCTGGTGAGAACAGTGGCACATGCCTTTATAATGGAAATGGCCGGACCCCAGGCTGTGTGACAAGGGGACAACGCAGGAACGTGATTAGAGTATAGGGACAGAGCCTTGTCACCATATAACAGAAAGCATCAGAACAAGCACTTCCATGGTGGGGTCAACTGATACTATTTTAATAAGAAGCTACAATTTAATTTTTTTTGAAAATTACTTTTAAAATGAATGCCTAACGCTCATAGGAGATTTTAGTGACTGGAATTGAATGTACTGAGCTCAATGCTCAAAATAGCACAAAACTAATTACAAATTTTCTGTATTTTTTCTCGGCCTGCTAGAATAACTACTACAGCCCGGATTCACAAAGCACTTGCGCCGACGTATCTCAAGATACGCCGCGTAAGTGCAAATATGCGCCGTCGTATTTGTGCGCCGGACCCACATACTAACATATGCCTAAAAACAGGCTTCATCCCACCGACGTAACTTGCCTACGCCGGCAGCATCCATGCAAAGGTCTGCACCAGGGAACACAGGCCGGCGTATTTTAGGTCGTTTACGTTGGACGTGAATAGGGCTGGGCGTAGGTTACGTTTGCGCCGTAGGCAGTGATCCGACGTATCTTAGGGAGTAGTTCCGAGGTGATTTTGAGCATGCGCCGTTCGTTATACGTATCTGTCTGTCGCTCGGCCCATCGTTTGCATGGGGTCACGCCTCATTTGCATGGCTCACGCCCACTTCCACATACGCCGGCTTACGCCTAGGAAACCCAGCGCAGTTTTGGCAGCACTGGCTTTGTGAATACAGTTCTTGCCTCTCTGCGCTGCGTCGGCGTAGCGTAAAGGAGATACGCTACGCCGCTGTATGTGAATCCGGGCCTAGATGTCCACATCTACAGCAATTCACTATTGTCACAGTGTAAAATATTTCAACTGGCATCAGAATTTAAAGCAGACGCCCTCATATGCCCAGGTGCATCTTTGTGGTCCCTTTCTCAGGGCTACAGGGGCTCTAAATCTCTGTACCCCCTACAATTCAGAATTTACTAGAAGCCCCCCCCCCATTCTCACTATTCTACTGGCTTCATAAGACGAGGGTCGGTCTTACAGGCTAGTAGGTGCAGAGGAGGCAGGGTTGGCTTTCAATCCTTATAAAGACATTGGCCTTTGCTTTGTGTTGCCCATCCCCTGGCCACATACTCACCCCTCATATTCCTTGTTCTATGGTCGGTGTACAGGTTAGTATAGTTGCGGGTGGGTGATGTCGTTTTCCCTTCTTCCAAGTTGTATTTGCTCTCTATGTGAGTCCTGGGCATGTAGTGGGCTGAGATAATAGGAGCCCATTAAGGGGAGTTTTTTGTAGTTTAAGGCATTTGTGTGATAAAACAGAATGCCTGTTTCACAGTTTCAGTGCCATTAATACTTCAGACCAGACCACCTTCTTCCATTGATCTTTGTTCAGTCCCCTCCTCCTCCATCAATGATCCTTCCCACCCCACCTCCATCAATGAGCCTTCCCCCCAACTCCATCAATGAGCCTTCCCTCCCCACTTCCATCAATGAGCCTCCCCTCTTCACCTCCATCAATCAGCCTTCCCACCCCTCACCTCCATCAATGAGCCTTCCCTCCCCCCCACCTTCAACAATGAGCCTTCCTTCCCCACCTCCATCAATGAGCCTTCCCTCCCCACCTCCATCAATGATCCTTCCCTCCCCACCTCCATCAATGAGTCTTCCCTCCCACCTCCATCAATGAGCCTTCTCCTCCCCACCTCCATCAACGAGTCTTCCCTCCCCACCTCCATCAATGATCCTTCCCTCCCCACCTCCATCAACGAGCCTTCCCTCCCCACCACCATCAATGATCCTTCCCTCCCCCACCTCCATCAATGATCCTTTCCTCCCCACCTCCATCAATGAGCCTTCCCTCCCCTCCTCCATCAATGAGCCTTCCCTCCCCACCTATATCAATGAGCCTTCCCTCCCCACCTCCATCAATGAGCCTTCCCTCCCCCACCTCCATCAATGAGCATTCTCTCCACACCTCCATCAATGAGCCTTCCCTCCCCACCTCCATCACTGAACCTTCCCTCCCACCTCCATCAATGAGCCTTCCCTCCCCACCTCTATCAATGAGCCTTCTCTTCCCCACCACCATCAATTATTCTTCCCTCCACTCCTCCATCAATTAGCCTTCCCTCCCCACCTATATCAATGAGCCTTCCCTCCCCACCTCCATCAATGAGCCTTCCCTCCCCACCTCCACCAATGAGCCTTCTCTCCCCACCTCCATCAATGAGCCTTCCCTCCCTCACCTCCATCAATGAGCCTTCCCTCCCACCTCCATCAATGAGCCTTCCCTCCCCACCTCCATCAATGAGCCTTACCTTCCACCTCCATCAATGAGCCTTCCCTCCCCCACCTCCATCAACGAGCCTTCCCTCCCCTCCATCAATGAGCCTCTTTCCCCTTCTCCATCAATGAGCCTTCCCTCCCCACCTCCACCAATGAGCCTTCCCTCCCCCACCTCCATCAATGAGCCTTCCCTCCCCCACCTCCATCAATGATCCTTCCCTCCCCACCTCTATCAATGAGCATTCCCTCCCCACCTCCATCAATTAGCCTTCCCTCCCCACCTATATCAATGAGCCTTCCCTCCCACCTCCATCAATGAGCCTTCCCTCCCCACCTCCATCAATGAGCCTTCCCTCCCCCACCTCCACCAATGATCCTTCCCTCTCCACCTCTATCAATGAGCCTTCCCTCCCCACCTCCATCAATGAGCCTTCCTTCCCCACCTCCATCAATGAGCCTTCCCTCCCCACCTCCATCAATGAGTCTTCCCTCCCCACCTCCATCAATGAGTCTTCCCTCCCACCTCCATCAACGAGCCTTCCCTCCCCACCACCATCAATGATCCTTCCCTCCCCCACCTCCATCAATGATCCTTTCCTCCCCACCTCCATCAATGAGCCTTCCCTCCCCTCCTCCATCAATGAGCCTTCCCTCCCCACCTATATCAATGAGCCTTCCCTCCCCACCTCCATCACTGAACCTTCCCTCCCACCTCCATCAATGAGCCTTCCCTCCCCACCTATATCAATGAGCCTTCCCTCCCCACCTCCATCAATGAGCCTTCCCTCCCCACCTCCACCAATGAGCCTTCTCTCCCCACCTCCATCAATGAGCCTTCCCTCCCTCACCTCCATTAATGAGCCTTCCCTCCCACCTCCATCAATGAGCCTTCCCTCCCCACCTCCATCAATGAGCCTTACCTTCCACCTCCATCAATGAGCCTTCCCTCCCCCACCTCCATCAATGAGCCTTCCCTCCCCTCCATCAATGAGCCTCTTTCCCCTTCTCCATCAATGAGCCTTCCCTCCCCACCTCCACCAATGAGCCTTCCCTCCCCCACCTCCATCAATGAGCCTTCCCTCCCCCACCTCCATCAATGATCCTTCCCTCCCCACCTCTATCAATGAGCATTCCCTCCCCACCTCCATCAATTAGCCTTCCCTCCCCACCTATATCAATGAGCCTTCCCTCCCACCTCCATCAATGAGCCTTCCCTCCCCACCTCCATCAATGAGCCTTCCCTCCCCCACCTCCACCAATGATCCTTCCCTCTCCACCTCTATCAATGAGCCTTCCCTCCCCACCTCCATCAATGAGCCTTCCTTCCCCACCTCCATCAATGAGCCTTCCCTCCCCACCTCCATCAATGAGCCCTCCCTCCCCACCTCCATCAATGAGTCTTCCCTCCTCACCTCCATCAATGAGCCTTCCCTCCCCACCTCCATCAATGATCCTTCTCTCCCCCACCTCCATCAATGATCCTTCCCTCCATCAATAAGCCTTGGCCACCCTTAACCCTGTCGCCGGTTGCCTTTTTTCTTTCTTTTTGTTGCCACTTTTGGTAGGTCCTGACCACTGCAGCCTAGGAATATCGCTGTGACCAGGGCCAGGAATGGGGGCGAGCAAGAGGAGCAGCTTCCCCAGGTGCAGCGGGGCAGAGAATGGACACAGGGCAGTACATCCATTCTACAGCATGCAGTTTTGGAGTTGCTCTGACCAATGTCGCCCAGCCGTTACATTTTGGTCTTTGTCAGAGTTGCTCAAATCCTTACACTTGTCCAGTATTACTGCTTTCCACACAATAACTTCAGGGACAACATGTTTACTTGCTGCCTAATATATCCCACCCACTTTCAGATGCCATTGTAACCAGATAAGTTATTTATTTTACCTGTCAGTGGTCAGAATGTTATGACGGATCGGTGTTTATATTTAAATAATTTTATTTTTTTTTCCTCTAACATTCGAAGGCCAAGGGGAGGATATTTGAAGACTTGTCACCAAATAAAAGCTTGTATATACTTTGTATGATCTGAGCATCTCATATGCAGCATCCTTGGAAGTCATCCACAAGCTGTCACATAGAGATCTGGTGTACGCCTGCAGCGGGCGAAGCGACGTCCCGTCCTGGCTACCCAGCTATCGCCAAGCCACACGGTAGCCGGGGGCCAGGCCTTCCCCCAGGGTGGTGTGCGTGTGCGCAGGACGCGCACCATTAGTCAATCTCCCCACAACTCAGATGATTATAGAAGTAAATTTTTATTTCTGGAGTGATGGCGTGTTTCTAAACTCTGCGGCGTTTCACCACGCTCCACTTGTAATAAGCAAACCTGCGCTGAGCTTTAATTTCCCCAAAACCACTCAGGGCAAAAGCTGTTTAGAAGACTCTTGGCAGCTCCTACGAGGAGACGTGCGAGGAAGGAAAACACGGCGGGTGAATGAACTTTATTTCCTTTAGAAATGTTTCACTTTTTCATTTTTTTACATTTGACTATGTACTTGTGTCGGGAAGATGCTAATAAACCACGGAGCACCGGATTAAATATGGATAAGAGCAGCATGGCATAGACATAGACAGACAGGATGATGCTATCTACCAACAGAGCCACACGGAAATGTCTCAATCAGTACCGGGACAGGTTCATCCAACGCCCAGGGCAAGGAACTGCAGAACCTTCCCCACTGCTGATACATGCCGGAAAATGGAAATACCGCCTTGCGTTCCTTCTCTGCCCCCTTGCTCCACTGATCTCGGGGCAGCTATGGAAATACCGCCTTGCGTTCCTTCTCTGCCCCCTTGCTCCACTGATCTCGGGGCAGCTATGGAAATACCGCTTTGCGTTCCTTCTCTGCCCCCTTGCTCCACTGATCTCGGGGCAGCTATGGAAATACCGCCTTGCGTTCCTTCTCTGCCCCCTTGCTCCACTGATCTCGGGGCAGCTATGGAAATACCGCCTTGCATTCCTTCTCTGCCCCCTTGCTCCACTGATCTCGGGGCAGTTATGGAAATACCGCCTTGCATTCCTTCTCTGCCCCCTTGCTCCACTGATCTCGGGGCAGCTATGGAAATACTGCCTTGCGTCCATTCTCTTCCCCCTATCTCTACTGTTTTCGGGCAGCTTCCCCTCCTGCCCCTCCCTTGTCCTGGCCATGGTCTCAATCTACAAACAAATCAACATGGAAAGTGCAGCACTCCACAAACAGATCAACATGCAAATGTCTCAGTCAGTACTGGGACACCCCAGGGCAAGGATGCAGAACTGCAGAACCTCCCCCACTGCTAATGCATGCTATAGAATGAAAATACCGCCTAATTCCCATTCTTTATCCCCTTGCTCCACTGCTCTCGGGGCACCTATCCCTTCTGCCCACCCCATGTAATGGCCATGGTCCCATTCTACAAACAAATGGAAAGTGCAGCACCCCACAAACAGATGAAAACGGAAATGTCTCAGTCAGTACCGGGACACTCAGGGCAAGGATGCAGAACTGCAGAACCTCCCCCACTGCTAATGCATGCTATAGAATGAAAATACCGCCTAATGTCCATTCTTTATCCCCTTGCTCCACTGCTCTCGGGGGGCACCTATCCCTTCTGCCCACCCCATGTAATGGCCATGGTCCCGTTCTACAAACAAATGGAAAGTGCAGCACCCCACAAACAGATGAAAACGGAAATGTCTCAGTCAGTACCGGGACACCCAGGGCAAGGATGCAGAACTGCAGAACCTCCCCCACTGCTGATGCATGCTGTGGAATGGAAATACTGCTTAGTGTCCATTCTCTATCCCCCTGCTCTGCTGCTGCAGGGGAAGCTTCCCCTCCTTCCCACCCCTTGTCCGAGCCGTGGTCTCAGTCTACAAAAAGATCGACATGGACGTTGCAACAATCCACAAACAGATCAAGAGGAAATTCTTGCAATCCACAAACGAAACACCACAATCAGTATTGAGATAGGTTTGTTCATGTCAGGGGCAGGCTGGCTTCTGCGACTTACGGGCAGCTCTTTTCTTTCAGTGCTCAGAGCTGTTCAGCTGTCGGTTACTTACCAGCCACTCTTTATTTCAGCAGTACCTTACCTGGTTACCATTACCCTACTTCTTTAGTCCAGCCTACAGCCAGCCCCTTTTGGCTATTTCAGAAGCTTAGCTCATTTCCTCCTTGCCCCTGTGTGGTCAGTACCTCCTGTGTGTTCCTGTGTATGACTTGGCCTGGCTGACTTCTCTTCTGTTACCTGCTCCTGATTTTGCTCCTCACTTCGCTGACTCCTGGCTTCCTGATCTCGGTTTATCTGATTACCCGCTCTGGCATCCAAACCCTAGCTTCTGTTCCTGAACTGTGTTATTTTTGCTATTTCATTAAAGGTGTGTATTTAACTGTTTTATGGTTCCTGACAGTCTAACACCCAGGACAAGGATGCGGAACTGTACAAACTCCTCCATTGCTGATGCATACCATAGAATGGAAATACCACCTTGCGTCCATTCTCTTCCCCCTTGCTCCACTGCTCTAGGGGAAGCTTCCCCTCCTGCCCACTCCTTGTCCTGGCCATGTTCTCAATCTACAAACAACTCAACATGGAAATGTCTCAGTCAGTACCGGGACACCTAGGGCAAGGATGTGGAACTGCAGACCCTCCTCCACTGCTAATGCATGCCGTAGAATGAAAATACTGCTTTGCGTTCATTCTCTGCACCCTTTCTCTGCTGCTCCCCGGGGCAGCTTCCCCTCCTGCCCACTCCCTGTCTCGCCCCCGGTCACAATCTACAAACAAATCAACATGGAAATTGCAGCAATCCACAAAGATAGCAACGTGGACATTGCAACAATCCACAAACAGATCAACAGGAAATTCTTGCAATCCACAAAGGCATCAATGTGGAAAAGTCCCAATCAGTATCAAGGTTTGTTCATGTACAGGGCTGGCTTCTGCTACTTATGGGCAGCTCCTTTCTTTCAGTGCTCGGAGCTGCTCAGCTGTCGATTAATTACCAGCCACCCGTTTCCACTGTGCCTTACCTGTTTACAAAATAACCTGCCTCTTTAGTCCAGCCTACAGCCAGCCCCTTTTGGCTATTTAAGCAGCTTAGCTCATTTCCTCCTTGCCCCTGTGTGGTCAATACATCCTGTGTATGACTTGGCCCGGCTGACTTCTCTTCCGTTACCTGTTCCTGATTTTGCTCCTTACTTGGCTGACTCCTGGATTCCTGATCCCAGCTCGTCTGATCACCCGCTCTGGCATCCAAGCCCTAGCTTCTGTTTTTGACGACGTTCCTGAACTGTGTTATTTTTGCTATTTTCATTAAAGGTGTGATTTTAACTACATTTACTGTCTCCACGTGTTTTATGGTTCCTGACAGTCCAACACCCAGGGCTAAGGATGCGAATATGTGCAAATTCCCCCACTGCTGATGAATGCTGTAGAATGGAAATACCGCCTTGCGTCCATTCTCTTCCCCCTTGCTCCGCTGCTCCAGGGGCAGCTGACCCTCCTGCCCACTCCTTGTCCTGGCCATGGTCTCAATCTACAAACAACTCAACATGGAAATGTCTCAGTCAGTACCGGGACACCTAGGGCAAGGATGTGGAACTGCAGACCCTCCTCCACTAATAATGCATGATGTAGGATGAAAATACTGCTTTGCGTTCATTCTCTGCACCCTTTCTCTGCTGCTCCCCGGGGCAGCTTTCCCTCCTGCCCACTCCTTGTCTCGGCAGCTGACCCTCCTGCCCACTCCTTGTCTCGGCAGCTGACCCTCCTTGCCCACTCCTTGTCTTGGCCCCGGTCACCATTCCACAAACAAATCAACATGGAAAATGCAGCAATCTACAAACAGACAAAAGTGGAAAGTAAAGTAAATAGAGCAGAATATTATCAATCTTAGTAGTATGGCAAGGACATAACTCAAGGTAAATGAAACAGCCTTCATTTCATTATCACATATGATAGAATAGTTCTAATATTTAGTTTAGTTTTTCTTTAACCTCTTCGGGACCGTGCGATAGCGGAATGACGGAGACAGCGCCGCCACACATTGCCAGGAGGCCGTCATATCACGTGCTCCCGCTGCATGTGTGCCCCTTGGGTGTGCATCGGCAGTGACCTGTGATGGGGGTAAAGGGCCAATCACGGTGGCTCCTTATCATGTGATCAGCAGTGTCCAATCACAGTTGATCACAATGTAAACAGGATTTGCTGGTTATTGGCAATCCTCTCCTCACGCTAACCCGAAAATCCACACAGGGGACATCTGCACTGACAATCAGGGCACTGATCATCAGCCCCAACGGTGCCCACCAGTGCTGCCAATCAAAGTCCATCAGTGCCACCTCATTAGTGCCCACCAGTGCTGCCCATCGGTGTCCACCAGTGCCCCTCAGTGATTTCTGTCAGTGGCTATCAGTGCTGCCTCATCAGTATTAGTGCTGCTTCATCAGTACCCACCAGTGCTGTCAATCAGTGCCCATCAGCATCGTATATCAGTGCAGCCTCATCAGTTCCCATCAGAGCAGCCTCATCACTGTCCATTAGTGTAGCCTCATCAGTGCCACCTATCAGTACCCATCAGTGCTGTATCATCAGTGTCCATTAGTGTAGCCACATCCATACCCATTATTGCCCATCAGTGCCGCCTATCAGTACCCATCAGTGCTGCCTCATCAGTGTCCATTAGTTGCAGCCTATCAGTGCCCATCAGTGCAGCCTCATCACTGTCCATTAGTGCAACCTATCAGTGACTGTCAGTGCAGCCTCATCAGTGCCCATACGGTCCGCGCCCTGTTTGTACGGTCGACGCCCTGGTTGTAAGGTCTGCATCCTGGTTGTACGGTCCACGCCCTGATTGTACACGCCCTGGTTGTACAGTCGGCGCTCTGGTTGTACGGTCGGCGCCCTGGTTGTACGGTCCCCGCTCTGGTCGTACGGTCCGCACCCTGGTTGTACGGTCCTCGCTCTGGTTGTACAGTCGGCGCTCTGGTTGTACGGTCCGCGCCCTGGTTGTACGGTCCGCGCCCTGGTTGCACGGTCTCCGCCCTGGTTGTACAGTCCGCGCCCTGGTTGTACACTCTGCGCCCTGTTTGTACGGTCCGCCTCCTGGTTGTACGGTCCGCCCCCTGGTTGTACGGTCCGCGCCCTGGTTGTACGTTAGGTACCCTGGTTGTAGGGTAGGCGCCCTGGTTGTACAGTAGGCGCCCTGGTTGTATGGTAGGCACCCTGGTTGTACGGTCCGCGCCCTGGTTGTACGGTCCGCGCCCTGGTTGTACGCTCTGCCCCCTGGTTGTATGGTCTGTGCCCTGGTTGTACGGTCCCCGCCCTGGTTGTACGGTCCGCGCTCTGGATGTACGCTCTGCACCCTGGTTGTACGGTCCGCGGCCTGGTTGTACGCTCTGCGCCCTGTTTGTATGGTCCCCGCCCTGGTTGTACAGTCCGCGCCCTGGTTGTACGCTCTGCGCCCTGTTTGTATGGTCTGCGCCATGGTTGTACGGTCCGTGCCCTGGTTGTACAATAGACGCCCTGGTTGTATGATAGATGCCCTGGTTGTACGATAGATGCCCTGGTTGTACGGTAGGCGCCCTGGTTGTACGGTCCGTGCCCTGGTTGTACAATAGACGCCCTGGTTGTACGCTCTGCCCCCCTGGTTGTACGGTCCGCGCCCTGGCTGTACGGTCTGCGCCCTGGATGTAAGCTCTGCGCCCTGGTTGTACGGTCCGTGCCCTGGTTGTACGCTCTGCGCCCTGTTTGTATGGTCAGCGCCCTGGTTGTACGGTCCGTGCCCTGGTTGTACGCTCTGCGCCCTGTTTGTATGGTCAGCGCCCTGGTTGTACGGTCCGTGCCCTGGTTGTACGGTCCGCCCCCTGGTTGTACGGTGTGCGCCCCCTGGTTGTACGATGTGCGCCCTGTGTGTAGGGTCTGTGCCCTGGTTGCACGGTTCGTGCCCTGGTTGTACGGTCCACGCCCTGGTTGTACGGTCCCCGCCCTGGTTGTATGGTCCCCGCCCTGGTTGTACGGTCCCCGCCCTGGTTGTATGGTCCGCGCCCTGGATGTACGCTCTGCGCCCTGGTTGTACGGTCCGCACCCTCATTGTACGGTCCGTCCCCTGGTTGTACGGTCCTCCCCCTGGTTGTACGGTCCGCCCCCTGGTTGTACGGTAGACGCCCTGGTTGTACGGTAGGCGTCCTGGTTGTACAGCAGATGCCCTGGTTGTATGGTCCGCGCCCTGGTTGTACGGTCTGTCCCCTGGTTGTATGCTCCACCCCCTGGTTGTACGGTCGCTTTTCTAAAAATATTTTTCGGTTGCCCGCTAGAACTCTATGATCTCCTGCAAAATGATTTTGTTCTTTTGAAAAAATAAAAATAAACTCTTCCAGGTTCCCCAAACATTCGATAAGAAGCGGTTTGCGGCGCTGGAGATGAATGATGTCATTGATAAATCCCCTCTGCAGACGTGTCATCTTCCGGTGCCGGGGATGGATGGGGGGACCGCGATGAATTATCCTCCTACAGAGAAGGGACCTTTGTGATCTTTCCGTATTAAATGGCTGCAGGTTTGCTGTATTGCGGCGCGTTGGGTGACAGCTTGTTTCATGTCAGCTCCCGTTTTACGCCTCCTAGACTGGGCCAGGGATATTTTGATGGGGATTATGTATGGTTTCTGGCAAATGCCTTTCTATTACTCACCCCGCTGTGATTGCACTGAAGGAACCATTGCTCTTTGCATCGCTTCTCATCGAGATGTATGCACAGCGATCTGTCAGTGCGCTCCCTGGCCCCGCTCGCTGCTCGCCGCACATCAGCCTCTGTAATGTAAATGCTTTAACCTCACTTAGCTCTGCAGAGGAAGAAGTTTATTCAGATGTGAAAAAAAAGTCCAAAAAAATTGATTTTTGTGGCCTACAGAGATGGTTCACTTTTCTGACGGACTCATAGGCCCAGATTCTCAAAAGAGATACGACGGCGCATCTCCAGATACGCCGCCGTATCTCTGCCTAGCACCGTCGTATCTATGCGCCTGATTCTTAGAATCAGTTACGCATAGATATTCATTAGATCCGACAGGTGTAAGTCTCTTACGCCGTCGGATCTAAACTGCCATTTTTTTTTGCCCGCTAGGTGGCGCTTCTGTCGATTTCCGCGTTGAGTATGCAAATTAGCTAGATACGCGAATTTCTGAACGTACGTGCGGCCCGACGCAGTAAACTTACGACGTTTACGTTCGGCTTTTCCCGGCGTAAAGTTGCCCCTGGGTCTATGAGGCGCAGCCAATGTTAAGTATGGCCGTTCCCGCGTCGATAATTAAAAAATGTACGTTGTTTGCGTAAGTCGTCCGTGAATGGGGCTGGACGCCATTTACGTTCACGGCGAAACCAATGACGTCCTTGCGACGTCATTTGGAGCAATGCACGCTGGGATATTTTAGGGACGGCGCATGCGCACTTCGTTCGGCGCGGGGACGCGCTTTATTTAAATGATACACGCCCCCTACCCGCCGAATTTGAATTCCGCCGGGTGATTTACGCTACGCTGCCGCAACTTTACAGGCAAGTGCTTTGTGAATAAAGCACTTGCCTGAAAAACTTGCGGCGGCGTAACGTAAATGAGATACGTTACGCCCGCACAGTTTTGCGCCCATCTACGTGAATCTGGGCCATAAAGCCTAGGCATGGCTATATGAGACAGAATCCCACAAAAGTAAGTACACCCTTCACTCACATTTCTTGTATCTTTTCATGTGACAACACAGAAGAAATGACACTTTGGGCCAGATTGACAGAGATCGGCGTATCTCTTTGCGGGCGTAACGCATCTCATATGCGCTATGCCGACGTAACCTAGAGAGGCAAGCACAGTATTCACAAAGCACTTGCTCCCTAAGTTACGGCGGCGTAGCGTAAATGGCCCGGCGTAAGCCCGCCTAATTCAAAGTAGGCTGGTAGTGGGCGTGTTGTATTGAAATTAATCGTGACCCCATGTAAATTAAGTGCCGAACGTACGACGCATGCAGGCGCATGCTCAGATTCACATCGAATTTACGCCCTAAGATACGCCGGCTCAATTGCAGCGACGTGAACGTAACCTACACCCAGCCCCATTCACGTACGACTTACATAAACAATATACTATAACAGAATGACCCGGGACACCCAGAGACTTTGCAAGGATGAGGGGTACTCCTGTACCGGCGTCACCAAGGAGTCTTATGTCTAGGGTCACCTTATGTCCGATAAGGCCATAGGGTGACTGAGAAATTATGTCCTAAATTACAGGACAGGGGACATCACTGATAGTTCGTATTGCAGGATTTTGAGATACTGCAAGATGTTGGTTAATTGTGACCCAACCAGTCAATAGTGACTCATTTCTATGCTTAGCCCTGACTAGTGACATGCTAATTGAGTCAGGGCTTGGAAGACATTTCATTGTCCTTGTGTAAAGGTGTTAATCCAGGTCTGCTCCCAGACCTCTAATTATGTATGCTAAATACTGTTTATGTGTGGAATGTACTTGCCGGAGACAGAACGTCTGTCTAGGGATGTGGATTGGGAAGAGATCATTGTGTGTGATGGTGTTTGGTTTGTTATGCTGTTAATGAAGGAATGTTCAGTAATTAGCCTTAGTGTGTGATTAGAGGGGTGGAGATTTCATTGTCCCTTTGAATACTGTCACATGATTGTAACTGCATAAAAAGCTGAGAAGAAACCATTAAAGTTGTCATTACATTTGGAACAAGCACAGAGCTGCGTGTCTCGTCTTGATTCCGGGAAAATTGGATGCCTGCTGATTTGTCTGTGTGTCAGATGAGCTGTCGTGGATGGGATGGAAGGTCGTAAACGGTGGTGACCATAACATATACGCTTGTTCCGACATCCATACTTTGCATTACTTGCGCCTCATATAGCAGGGGTAACTTTATGCCAGACGTACGCCTTACGTAAACGGCGTAGCTAAATCCGACGGGCGCAAGTACGTTCGTGAATCGGCGTATCTAGGTCATTTACATATTCGACGAGTAAATCTACGGAAGCGCCCTTTGCGGCCAGCGTAGATATGCACCCAAGATACGACATCACGGAGCTGGTGGATGTTAGAGACCTTGCGCTCCTCCACCTTCCGTCTGAGGATCCCCCACAGATGATCAATAGGGTTTAGGTCTGGAGACATGATTGGCCAGTCCATCACCTTTACCCTCAGCTTCTTTAGCAAGGCAGTGGTGGTATTGGATTATTTGTGAAATTATGAGGAAAATAATGAATTGAATCCATTTTGGAATAAGGCTGTAACATAAAATGTGGAAAAAGTGAAGTGCTGTGAATACTTTCCAGACGCACTGTATGCTAAATGGTTCCTACACAGGATCGTATTCCTGGGGCCGCGTACACACGATCAGTCCATCCGATGAGAATGGTCCGAAGGACCGTTTTCATCAGTTAACCGATGAAGCAGACTGATGGTCTGATG